>NC_072381.2:27295909-27598863 GCF_028885625.2 Pongo pygmaeus | reverse complement strand
CTGACAGCAGCACATTGGCCACCAGAAGACACCAAAAGGTAGGGAGGTGATGGATACCATTTAGATACAGGAGCTCCTCTGGCTGCTGATGGCCCACATTTGCCCCAGAGGCATCCAAAGCCTCAGTTTTCTCATCTATAAAAATGTGATTGTTATGAGGCTTCCATAAGGTGTGTAAAAACCATGGCAAAAATGTTTGTAATTTAAAAGAGGGGTTTCTATGAGGCTTCTATAAGGTAAGTGTGTAAAATCTGGACACAATACCTATAATTTAGGTCACTGTAACCTCTGCCTCCTGGGTTCAAGCGATTCTCCTGCCTTATCCTCCCGATTAGAGGCATGCGCCATCATGCCTGACTAATGTTGTTCTTTTTAGGAGAGACGGGGTTTTACCATGTTAGTCAGGCTGGTCTCGAACTCCAGACCTCAGGTGATCTGCTCACCTTGCCTTCCCTAAGTACTGGGATTACAGGCATGAGCCACCATCCCCAGCCAAAAATTTCATTCCTTGATCAACAAACCTGTTTCCAAGGAGATGCTTGTGGTCTAAATATGCAGATTCCCAGTCATTACCAAGAAGAAGGGAATAACTGCAAGGCAACCTCGGAGGGAGTTTAGGATTGTTCTGAGGCTGTGAAAGCCATTGAAATTCACACGTAAGAGGATAGAGAAAGGGAATCCACATGTTTGATCCCTCCATGTACTGGGTATAACTTGGTCTTCGTTAAGTTTGCACCACCTTTGGCATCAGAGAGAACTGGATTTGAATCCCAGTTCCAACACTCATTACGATGTGATCATGAATGTGTTTCTAACTCCTCAGAACCTCCCTTTGCTTATCTATAAAAGAGGGGATTCTTATGAGGCTTCCGTAAGGTAAATGAGTAAAAATTTGGGTGGACAAAATGCCTGTAATTTAAAAGATAGGGTTGTTATGAGGCTTCGATAAGGTAAGTGTGTAAAAATCTGGACACAGTGCCTATAATTTTGTTAGTGTTCCATATATAGAGATGGATTATTTTTCTCTCATTTAAGTTCTAGAGTAAGTTTATAAAATGGTGTTACTCATATTTTTGAAAAAATCAAACCAAGGATCACAAAGATTAAATGAGTCACCATAATCACAAAGCAGTTCACAATACATGTCCTGGGTGATTGCCAGTTAAAAGTAGCAATGATGATCACATTTAAAATAGTGAATTATGTGGTGCTTTTCTCTTATGTAAGCCTCTGTTTGTTGAAGCCATAGATTCTAAGTTGCTGTATCAAAATGATCACTAGAAAACTGTGATATACTTAGTGTATACATTTCAGAAAATGTCTTCTATTACTCTTGTTAATTTGATTGAATAATGTGTTATTTTCAAAATTGTAAATGGAATACGTGTGGATTGAATATATATGTATATATATATATGAAACATGATTTGTCATTATAGTGTAGGCGTAGCTCATGGCAATGTGTTTTTCTGAAAGCAGCTGCAGAAATCTTTTTTTAGTTTGTAAAAATCTCAGAGGTTATGGGGGAAAGCGGGGTTCTATGAATCCCAGATAATACATGAGGCGGATTTGGTTTCAGTAATTTTAGCATCATTTATTGTAAGGTGATGATCCCTAGGAACTTCATCACAGTGAGCAACCTGAAAGCTCCCAGCAGCCAGCAATAAATGAGATGTGGGACAAGTCCACTGGCAGGGCGGGGACCTTAAGAACCTGGTGCTTGAGCTCCCAATTCCAAGTTGGGGGGACACATGCAAAGGATTCTGGGCCTGATTGTTTCCTCTAACCAGGATACAGTCTGGTTGGCAGGGCAACTGGCCTTCACTTGGTGGCCTTCAGTGGGTGTCCTCATTGTTTGCCTTTGGTTAGTGCCCTCAGTTGGTACCCTCAGTTGTTTCTCTTCAGCTGGTGGTCCTCAGTTGGTGGTCTTCAGTTGTTGGGCGGTGGGGGAAGGGGGATGAATCCGTTTGTGGTCTCTCCTCCCCAAGCCACTGCTCTCAGGCTTGTTGCATCCAGGCCCTTCTAAAATAAACCAGACAGGTTGGCAGGTTTTTTTTTTAGCAGACAAGTCAGCTCAGAATACGGGGGTGACAGGGGGTGTGGGCTGCTAGTGCACTGCCACCCCATGGCCCAGGGCTGCCCGTGCCAGCCATGCTTTTGCCAGAAAGAGGTGATACGTGTTGAGCCCTGCAGACTTGGGGGCAAGCGAAGGCCCAAGCTGCCTGAGAAGAGTAGGGGTGACCCATGGGGCCCACACTGAACTGTTGCATATGCACCAAAGCCAGCCCCAATTGACAAAAGGGTTCGCAGAGCCAACCTGTGGCTCTGACATCTACCAGCATGCAGACTGTGAAGACGCAGGCCGCGATATACAGGAGCAGAGGCGCCCAGAACACGCTGTCCCCCAATGCCAGCCACAAGCAGGGCTATCTTAGGGTGTGATGGGTGAAGCTGTCTTGCAGCTCTGAGATCCACAAGGCAGAGGCAGCAGTAGCGTTGGACTCCACTGCTTTGGAGGCTGCCCAGTCAAATTTGGGAACCAGCAAGAGTCCTGACAGCAGCACACTGGCCACCAGAAGACATCCAAAGGTAGGGAGGCGGCAGATACTGCTTAAGTTCAGGAGCTCCTCTGGCCATTGCTGACCCAAGTTTCCCCCAGAGACATCCACAGCCTGGGGCTCCTTCCTCCTGCCCGGAGTTTGCTTTCCTATGCCCAGGCCCCAAGCAGGAGGGCTGGCTCTGCCTCAAGTCCTGATCCCTTCTTCTTTCCCTGCTGTTTCCAGCCGGTTTCTTACTTTCCTCCTACCTACCCCAATGCCCAGTTCTGTTTCTTCCTCTTCTTCCCCCAGGCTGGCTGAAAACTAAGTTTCAAAATACAAAATGCATGCTACAGATTTCATTGCTGTAGATGAAATGCTGACAGCTTTTCTATTTAACTCTGGTTGTTCTCTTCATTTCTTTAAACGTTAGAATAATTAAGCCTCATGATAGATGTGCCTTTGTAACTTGAAAGTACAACACTCAATTTTCACAATTAAAAAAAATTTTAAATTTTTCTTTTCATAAATTTTTGGCAAACAGGTAGTATTTAGTTATTGAATAACTCCTTTAGTGGAGATTTGTGAGATTTTGGTAACCAATCACCCAAGCAGTACACACGGAATCCAATTTGTAGTCTCTTATCTTTCTCCCCCTTCCCACCATTTTCCCCTGAGTATGATTCTTTTTTTTGAGCCTGAGTCTCATTCTGTCACCCAGGCTGGAATGCTATGTCACGATGTCAGCTTGCTGCAACCCTTGCTTCCCGAATTCATGTGGTCCTCCTGCTTCAGCCTCCCAAGTAGCTGGGATTAGAGGCACGGGTCATGACGCCCGACTACATTTTTTGTATTTTTAGTAATGACTGGGTTTCACCAAATTGGCCAGTCTGTCCTTGAACTCCTGACCTCAAGTGATGCGCCTGCCTTGGCCTCCGCTAGGGCTGCGATTACAGAAATGAGCCACCAGAACCCAGCCAAATATTCCCCACTGTCTTTTTTTTCTTTTTTTCCTAATCTCCTAAAGTCATTCTTTGAGTTGTCATGTAGATTAATAGGTTTCTCAAATTACTGGAAAACTAGTTGAAGAAATAAACAGGCAGTTTGTGAATATTAAACAGAACAGTGGTGCTGAGCATGGCTAAAGCATCTCTGCATTCACAGCGAGAGGAGCGGAAGACCTTCTGGTGTGGGCTGGGCGGCAATTAACTTGCAGGACAAACAGCCCAGGTGTGGAGAGGCGGCCACCCTTGGCGGGATCCTTTCTAAGCAGCTGAGAAATCAATGTAGAGCTTCTTCTGTCTGATTCTGTAACAACTGCAAACCTTCCATGAGTCAAGCTTTCTGTCAAAAGGACAAATTAAAAGGCAAGAAAATAAAATCGTAATACCAGGACTTTTGGGGAAAACAAAAAAACTCACATCTAATTCCAGATTATTTCCATTGTTTCTGTGTCCAATGTACTCTTTTGTTGTTGTTGTTGTTGTTGTTGCTGCTGCTGTTGTTGAGACTGAGTCTCACCCTGTCACCAGGCTGGAGAGCAGTGGTGTGATCTCGGCTCACTACAACCTCCGCCTCCCAGGTTCAAGCGATACTTGTGCCTCAGCCTACTGAGTAGCTGGGACTACAGGCATGCGCCACCACGCCCAGCTAATTTTTGTATTTTTAGTAGAGACGGGGTTTCACCATGTTGGCCAGGATGGTCTTGAGCTCCTGACCTCGTGATCTGCCTGCTTCCTCCTCCCAAAGTGCGGGGATTAGAGGCGTGAGCCACCGCACTCAGTCCAATATACTCTTTGTTGAGGACAATGTTCAAAAGTTGTTCCTGTACTCAGCACGGTATGAAACTAGATAAATACATTTTAGGGAAATCAATAATACAATTTTTTTAAAAGAAAATTGGTTTTCAAGGTTTATTCTTCAATTATTGAAACGTTTTCAAAAGTAAAACATACGATTCCTCTCCACGATCCCAATTAATCCAGACCCTCGTCAGTGGGCTTTATCAAATACCGTACTCACCTTCCTGAATCTTTTGCTGAATCTCATATAAAGTTTTGTCACAGAACCTCAGATTTTTCATACGGTTTTGTGTACCATGTCATACCTGTGAATTGCTTCCTTTGCTCTGTTTTTATTTCCTTTTTTTTTTTTTTTTTTGGTAAGAAGTAGCCAGGAAGTATCTTTCTTTGCTTTATAGATGTAAACTGCTTTGTACTTTCAGATTAACTTTCAAGAATGTTGAAAATTCTTTTCTCACTCATCTTTTCTCACTTCCTCCCTCTCAGGACCTATAAAAGGCATCACCCAGCCCAATGGACAGATGCCCCGGGCTGCACATTCTGTCAGTGCTGTTCTGGAAAAGGCCCAAACACATGCTGAAACATCGAAGGTAAAACCAGCAAGTAGCTGACATACATTCCATCCAGCCGTCCCCCAAAGCCCATGTTCTCAACCATTCGCATTGTTCCAATAACTGCTCTTTTAAAAATAGAAAACACGCGGTGGCTCACGCCTGTAATCCCAGCACTTTGGGAGGCTGATGCGGGCGGATCACGAGGTCAGGAGATGGAGACCACGGTGTAACCTCGTCCCTACTAAAAATACGAAAAAAAAAAAAAATTAGCCGGGCTTGGTGGTGAGAGCCTGTAGTCTTAGCTGCTTGGGAGGCTGAGGCCGGGGAATGGCATAAACCCGGGAGGCGGAGCTTGCAGTGAGCCGAGATCGCGCTACTGCGCTCCAGCCTGGGGCGACAGAGCGAGACTTCATCTCACAAAGAAAAAAAAAAAAAAAAAAAAAAAGAGAAAACAGGCTGGGTACGGTGGCTCACGCCTGTAATTCCAGTACTTTGGGAGGCCAAAACAGGAAAATTGCTTGAGCTCCAGAGTTCCAGACCAGCCTGGGCAACAGAACAAGGGCTCATCTCTACTAGAAATTAAAAGATTAGCCAGGCTTGGTGGTGTGCACTTGTGGTCCTAGCTACTTGGGTAACTGAGGTGTTTGAATTGCTTGAGCCCAGGATTTCAAGGCTGCAGTGCTGTGATCACACCACTGCACTCCAGCCTACGTGATAGATAAAGACCTTGTCTTAAAAAAGATAAAAAAGGGTTACATTAAAAATGTGCATTTTCTATTTTCCCCATTAATGTCCTACATACATCCCCAGAGTGATGGAGGAGAAAATACATTGTAAAATAATAGCCAATAGGTATGACATCCTCCATAACATTTTTTCAACCGAATAGATCAATGAGGATTCACTTAAATCTATCTTAAAATCATAGCTAATAATTATGATTTAGTTACTTATCTAGTTCAAAACCTCTTGGTTGATTGTATAAATTCTGTTGAGTATTTCTCATGTGTGATTCAAAACAACCTTAAATAACTGTGACAATAGCATATCACCCAGCTAGGACAGGCAGGGTGCTTCACTTTAGCAGTTTTTCACTTCTTTCCCCCCTTCATTTTGTCCATCAGTCAGTGGTGAAAACAATTACATCTTAGTATTTATTGAACTTCTTATAATTTTGACAACCACTGCAGGCCTGTAAAAGTTGTATTTCTTTAATGTTCTCATTATCTTCTCAAGCCTGTGCTTCTCATGCAATGTGCTTTCAGCTATTGCTATTTTCATTATTTCTACAATGCCAATCGAAGGAAAGCACTTAAAAATGCTGAAAGAAATAAAAGAATCCGAGAATAGAAATCACTTAACTATATGTGAACATCAATACCCAAGCTACCTGCTCAGAAATTTTTTAAAAAGGAAAAAGTACATCGCCAGTTAATTAGCTTATCATGCTAAGTAAATAAACTAAATAAAATAGAAACTAAATCACAAGGCACTTTGTTAGAAAGAAAATTTCCAGATTTAATCTTCAGTGGTAAGAAGCTGTTAAGCAGAGGAAGAAATAAACTGGAACCCTGATGAAATGTAAATTCGAATGATAATTACCACTAAAACAGAGGGATTCAATCCAGCTGCCTGGGGATGTTTCATTATATAAATACAAGTTATTATAATGTATTTCAGTATTGGCAGGGGAAGGGCTATGCCTCTAATAGACTTTAGCCAAATTTGGCATTCTGGTTTCTACCAAAACACGCTGATGATTTTTCTTTTCAGAACTCATATATATACATCTCATTTGGTCTCATCACAATCTGAGACACAGGTCATAATAGGGACTACGGGGCTCATTTTATACCCGGTGAACCAGCCAACTTTCATGCAGTTGAGAAAAGGTAAACTGTCCAGGTGAGATGGCTCCACCTGTAATTTGGGAGGCCGAGGTGGGCAGATCACTTGAGCCCGGGAGTTGGAGACCAGCCTGAGCAACATGGCAAAAAACCATCTCTACAAAAAATACAAAAATTAGCTGGGCATGGTGGCACATGCTTGTCATCCCAGCAACTCAGGAGGCTGAGGCATGAGGATCACTGAGCCCTCGAGGCAGAGGTTGCAGTGAGTCGAGCTTGCACCACTGAACTCCAGCCTGGGTGACACAGCGAGATCCTGTCACAAAAAAAAAAAAAAGCCAGGTGTGGTGACTCGTGCTTGTAATTCCAGCACTTTGGGAGGCGGAGGCAGAGGCAGGCAGATCATGAGGTCAGGAGTTCGAGACCAGCCTGACCAACATGGTGAAACCCCATCTCCACTAAAAATACAAAAATTAGCTGGACGTGGTGGCCAGCACCTGTAGTTCCAGCTACTCAGGAGGCTGAGGCAGGAGAATCACTTGAACCCAGGAGGCAGAGGTTGCAGTGAGCTGAGATGGCGCCACTGCACTCCAGCCTGGGTGACAGAGCAAGACTCCGTCTCAATAATAATAATGTTAAAGGCCATTTAGAGTCATTTCCCTATTCGAGAGCGAAGATGAGCTCATGAACAACCAGGGGTCTCAGTGACTGAGGGACGGAGGCTCCCCAGGGGGCAGACAGAGACCTCGCCTATCTATGGCATGGTCCTGTCCACTGGGGCTGTTCTGTCAAGAATAAAGAATGCTACTCACGAGACTGAGGCGGGAGGATCGCTTGAGCTCAGTAGATGGAGGCTGCAGTGAGCCCAGATCGCGCCATTGCACTCAGGCTGGGCGACAGAGTGAGACCCTGTCTCCATTAATTAATGACAATAAATTTAAAATTTCAAAAATTTTAAAATAATGAATGCTGCTGTCGCTTGGTTACAGGATAAGAAGCCAGCCCTCGGGAACCGCCAGGAGCGCCCCGGGTCCCGCAAGGCCCCAAGTCCAGCCTGCCCCGCCTCCTCTGGTGCAGAGGTCCTGGGACACCAGAAGCAGCCCCGCCACGCTCCCCAAGGCCAAGAACACAGGTGGCAGGGGCTTCTCCGCCCTGCCAGACGACTTCCTGCCGCCACCTCCACCGCTGCCACCCCTGGACGACCCAGAACTCCCGCCGCCCCTGGACTTCGTGCTCCCTCCCCCCGCGGTCGCCAAGAGGCCTCCTATGCCCCACCCCCGCAAGAGACACGAAGAATCAATGTTCAGAAGCAGCAAATGAATAAAATAAATGAATAAAAGTTAAACGTTCTACGTATGGTATTTCTATAAGGATTATTGGGTCAGTCGATCTTGAGGTCAATACTATAATTAAAAATAGCTTTCACCATCCCATGCCTTCTTAAGTCTTGGTGATCTTAGATTTTCATCTCTACCTCTGCGACCTTCAGAATTTTCAGGAAAATCGAGAGAGGAAAACGAGAAAATATGACCAGTAGAGCCTGTTCCCTTGCTCTGAGATTCACGTTGCTTGATTGATTGGAGCCCTGGACACAGGCTGTTTTGGTTTTGCTTTTTTTAATGCTTGAATAACAGTAGTTAAAAAAAAAGTTCTTTAGATAGTTTTTGAATTCTCTATTATTACAATGCTGTTAGTATCCTGTAAAAAAGAATGTAGGGCCAGGTAAAAGCAATCTTACTGATGTGTATTTCAATCTGGAAGGTTTTCCCTCAGAGATACATTCCCTGCCCAGTTTATCCTAGCCTCTTGTTACCTATATCTCTTGTCTTTCAAACTGGCTTCTGATGGACTAAAAGGCTATTTTCTTAAAATTAAGGAAGGTAATTAATGATATGTTTTAATATTTGGAGAAGAGTAAGCTGTAGATCATGCTGTCTCAACCCATGGGCTCCCGCGGCCCAGGACAACTTTGAATGCTGCCCAACAAATATTAAAACATTATAAGCTCTTTGCAGGGCGCGGTGACTCATACTTGTAATCCCAGTACTTTTGGGAGGCCAAGGCTGGCGGATCATTTAAGGTCAGGAGTTCGAGACCAGCCTGGCCAACATGGCAAAACCCTATCTGTACTAAAAATACAAAAATGAGCCAGACACAGTGACACATGCCTGTAATCCCAGCAACTCCAGAGGCTGAGGTGGGAGAATCCTTTGAACCCAGGAGGTGGAGCCTGCAGTGAGCTGAGATCTTGCTACTGCACTCAATCCTGGATGACAGGGCAAGACTCTCTCTTAAAAAAATTATGAGATCTTTTTGCAATTTTTTTTTTTTAGCTGATCAGCTATCACGAGCGTTAGTAGGTCTTATGTGTGTCCCAGGGAAGCCAAAAGATTGGACACCACTGCAGGCTAAACGGAAATTTAAAATGAAACAAATTTAGTTTTAAAATCAAAATATTTAGTAATTAAAACTGGCAAGGTGTTCTTAATTTTTTTGAGCATATGCTTGAAATAGGATAGAAGGTAAATTTGCTTTACATTAAATTTTATCTCGGGAACAGTAACTCCAGTTTTAGTATATTATGTTCTTTTGATGTCAGATACAGTAATAATACGGCTTTTCTTTTTAAATTTTTTAAAAAATTTTATTTTACTTTAAGTTCCAGGATACATGTGCAGAACGTGCAGGTTTATTACATAGGTAAACATGTGCCATGGTGGTTTGCTGCATCTATCAACCCATCACCTAAATATTAAGCCCAGCATGCATTAGCTATTTGTCCTGATGCTCTCCCTCCCCTCAATCCCCCACAGCAGGTCCCAGTGTGTGTTGTTCCCCGCCTTGTTCCATGTGAAAAACACAGCTTTTCTGATACCTGACTACATAATGGTCATTATGCAGATCTCTGGGACAATACAGGAAAGGTTCAGCAAAGAGAGCTGTGAAAGTTGTCAGAGTCAAAATGGAGTCACTCATGTTAAGAAAACGCTGACAAATAGAACCAGGCAAGTCCATGAATAGATGGTTCTCATGAGGATCGTCAACTCGGTGATTTTCACTCAAGTGGAACACAATCTTTGGTGTCTGGCTGAGAGGTCTTTACAAGAACTAACTATACCTGAGTGGGGTTATTTAGATTGACCCTGAAAATGCGGCAAACTTTTTTCCTTTATGAATATTCTACTGAGATACTGGAGGTGGGGGGGGGAGTGCAAAAAGTGGGGTGAAATTGGACATTAGAGAGGAAGTGCAAGGATAATAATATATTATGAACAGTGTATAATTAATAATATAGGGCAGTAATACGATATCACAGCTTATGAAAACTCCATAATTTCTTTTATAATGCTGCCACTGGGGCAAAGACCCATGTAATAGGCCAACTGCAGCAAAACCCACAGGGTTTGGTAGAGTTTACAGAAAACATGACTTAATCTGTCACATGATAGAATATGAACTAAGATTTTACAGTAGGTCCTCAAAGAGGAGAATGAACATTTAAGCCTCATATTTTGTTTGATCATAGGAATCTTGGCTGGTATGATACTGAAAAGACCCAATTCCATGATAATTGAGCCTTTGAAGTGTGTTTGAGACTTATGGCTTGATGTGTGATCCATTTTTACACATGGTTTATGTGTGCTTGGGTACAATGTACTATACATGTTCCTTAAAACAAGCTTGTTAAGCACGTTGCACAAACCTTCCGCCTGCAGCTTGTTATCTGGTCTGCTGCATCCATCAATTACTAAGAAGGATATTTTAAAATCTTCTGAGGGCAGATTTGTCAATATCTTTTCATTGTTCTGGTGAATTGTGCCTTATATATTCTGACATGGTTAATTATTAAGTGTAAACAAAAATTATGTATGTGACTTCCTGGTGAGTTGAACCGTCCATCACCATGCAATGTTTTCTGCTTTTTTTCTTGTACTCATGCAGCTGTGTCATCTTTTTTCAGGTATTTGCCTGACACATCTATTCATGCACTTTCAAACTCTCTATGCCTTTATGTTCTATGTTTACCACTTTTAATGACAGAGAGCAGATTTAGTTGTGTTTATGTCTAGTTCAGGAATTATCTTTTAACTGCAAGTTTATTCTTTTTACTTTTCTCATTTTCTTTTTTTTTTAGAGTCAGGGTCTCATTCTGTAACCCAGGCTGGAGTGCAGTGGTGTGATCATAGCTCACTGCAGCCTCAACATTCTGGGCTCAAGTCATCCTCTTGCCTCAGGCTCCCAAGTAGCTGGTACTGCAGGCTTATGCCACCGTGCCTGGCTAATTTTTATTTTTTGTAAAGATAGGAGTCTCATCATATTGTCTAGGCTGCTGCCTAACTCCTGGCCTCAAGCAGTCCTTCTGCCCTGGCCTCCCAAAGTGTTGGGATTACAGGCATGAGCCACCACGTCCGGCCTCTTCTTACTACTCTTACTGTGATTATATATTTGTATTTGTTTTTAACATCTTATTTTGTACTTCCTATTACCCTGGATTTTTCTGGGGTTTTTATCTTCCTTTCTTGTCTACTTCATGTGATTAGGATTTTTCTCTTACTCCCCCTTTTAAGCTTCTTGTTGAAAAGTTATATACTGTGTCCATTCTTTTAACGGCCAGTTATAATGCTAATATCCATACTCAATAAAGTCCCAAGTTAAACAACTTTAACCTAGGAAACACATGGACTTTGGAACACTTTGGTTTCAAACACACACACACACACACACACACACATTATTGCCTAGTAGTTGAGTTATAGCTGACTTCTTCTTTTCCTAGATTATCATTATTTCACCCTCATTCTTCAAAGACAGTTTCAGTGGATGTAAAATTTCAACTGACAGTAAAAACTCTCAGCTTTTTGAGGAAATTGTCCCCACTGCCTTCTCCCTTTCACTGTTGCTGTTGAGAAGTCAGCTATCAAATTATTATTTCTATTAGGTCATCTCTTTGTTTCCCCCTCTGCATGATTTTAAGACCTTTTCTTTGTCTTTGGTGCACACAGTGGGTATAACTGTGAGTTTCTTTTTATTTAAGTTGCCAGATATTTTACTGAGGTTTCTGAATCTAGAAATATCTGTCTTTCTTTTTTTTTTGTCTTAGTCTATTTTCTGTTCCTACAGCAGAATACATGGGTAGTTTATTTTAAAAAGAGATGTATTTTGGATCATGCTTCTGGAGCCTGGGAAGTCCAAAGAGCATGGTGCCAGTGTCTGGGGAAGGCCCACTGACTGTATCATATCGTGGCAGATAAGTGGAAGGAGAAGTGGCTGCATGAAAAAGGGGGACAAACCAGGAGAGGCAACCTTGCTTATAACAACCCAATCTTGTGGGAACCAATGCATTCCCATGAGAACTAACCCCATAGAACCTGAAAGAGATTAATCCATCTTAATGATTCTTAAAGCACCTCCCACCACCGCCACTTTGGGGACCAAGCCTAAACATGAGTTTTGGAAGGGCCAATCCATAGTCAAACCATAGCACTCCATTATCATTTCATGGCTTGATAATTCATTTCTCCTTTATGTAACTTTTTTTTTTTTGAGATGGGGTCTCATTCTATCATCCAGGTTGGAATGCAGTGGTGTGATCTTGGCTTCATTTCTTCTTATCACTGAATAATATTCCATTGTCTGGATGGACCATAGTTCATTTATTAATTCCCCTATTGCTGGACATCTTGGTTGCCACCAAATTTTAGCAATTATGGATAAAGCTGCTAGAAAGTTCTGTGCAGACACGTGTGAATATCAGTTTTCAACTCACTTAAGCAAATAGGAGTGCAATTGCAGGATCATATGGAAAAAGTGTGTTTAGTTGTGTAAGAAACTGCCAACCTGTCTTCTAAAGTGGCTGTTTCATTTTGCTTTCCCTCCAAGAATAAATGAGAATTCTTATTGCTCCCCATCCTTGTCACTGTTTGGTATTGTCAGTGTTTTCCATTTAAGCATTTCAATAGGTAGGTAGTGGTATCAATTTTAATTTGCTATTTGCTAATGACATATGATGTGGAGCAAATTTTTCATATGCCTATTAGCCATCTGTACATCTTCTTTGGTGAGGTGTGTGTTCAGATCTTTTGTCAATGTTTTAACTGGCTTATTCCTTTTCTTATTCTGTTTTTAGATTAGTTTTTTTTGTTTTTGTTTTTGTTTTTTTTCCTTTTTTTATTATTATTATACTTTAAGTTTTAGGCTACATGTGCACAATGTGCAGGTTAGTTACATATGTATACATGTGCCATGCTGGTGTGCTGCACCCATCAACTCGTCATTTAGCATTAGGTATATCTCCTAATGTTATCCCTCCCCCCTCCCCCCACCCCACAACAGTCCCCAGAGTGTGATGACCCCCTTCCTGTGTCCATGTGTTCTCATTGTTCAATTCCCACCTATGAGTGAGAACATGCGGTGTTTGGTTTTTTGTCCTTGCAATAGTTTACTGACAATGATGATTTCCAATTTCATCCACGTCCCTACAAAGGACATGAACTCATCATTTTTCATGGCTGCATAGTATTCCATGGTGTATATGTGCCACATTTTCTTAATCCAGTCTATCATTGATGGACATTTGGGTTGGTTCAAGTCTTTGCTATTGTGAATAGTGCCACAATAAACATACGTGTGCTTGTGTCTTTATAGCAGCATGATTTATAGTCCTTTGGGTATATACCCAGTAATGGGATGGCTGGATCAAATGGTATTTCTAGTTGGAGATCCCTGAGGAATCGCCACACTGACTTCCACAATGGTTGAACTAGTTTACAGTCCCACCAACAGTGTAAAAGTGTTCCTATTTCTCCACATCCTCTCCAGCACCTGTTGTTTCCTGACTTTTTAATGATCGCCATTCTAACTGGTGTGAGATGGTATCTCATTGTGGTTTTGATTTGCATTTCTCTGATGGCCAGTGATGGTGAGCCATGTGTTTTTTGGCTGCATAAATGTCTTCTTTTGAGAAGTGTCTGTTCATATCCTTTGCCCACTTTTTGATGGGGTTGTTTGTTTTTTTCTCGTAAATTTGTTTGAGTTCATTGTAGATTCTGGATATTAGCCCTTTGTCAGACGAGTAGGTTGCGAAAATTTTCTCCCATTTTGTAGGTTGCCTGTTCACTCTGATGGTAGTTTCTTTTGCTGTGCAGAAGCTCTTTAGTTTAATTAGATCCCATTTGTCAAGTTTGGCTTTTGTCGCCATTGCTTTTGGTGTTTTAGACATGAAGCCCTTGCCCATGCCTATGTCCTGAATGGTAATGCCTAGGTATTCTTCTAGGGTTTTTATGGTTTTAGGTCTAACGTTTAAGTCTTTAATCCATCTTGAATTAATTTTTGTATAAGGTGTAAGGAAGGGATCCAGTTTCAGCTTTCTACATATGGCTGGCCAGTTTTCCCAGCTTATTGTTGTTTTAAGAGTTCTTCGCATATTTTGATAACAGTACTTTATCAGATATGTCTTTCACAAATGTTTTTTCCTAGTCTGTGGCTTGTCTTCTAATTCTCTTGACTGTGCATTACACAGAAGTTTTTAATTTGAATGAGGTCCAGCTTATCAATTACTTTTTTCATGGATCATGACATTGGTGGTGTTGTATTTAAAAAGTCATTGCCATGCCCAAGGTCATCTAGGTTTTCTCCTATATTCCAGAAATTTTATAATTTTGTGTATTACATTTAGGTCTATGATCCATTTTCAGCTAAATTTGGGGGAGGATGTAAGATCTGTGTCTAGATTTTTGATTTTGCATATGGATATTAAGTTGTTCCAGCGCCATTTGTTGAAAAGACTATCTTTTCCTCATTGTATTGCCTTTGCCGCTTTGTCAAATATTTGTATAGCTCTATTTTGGGGCTTTCTATACTGTTCCATTGATCTATTCATCTATTCTTTTGCCACTACCACACTGTCTTCATTGCTGTAGCTTTCTCGTAAATCTTGAAATTGGGTAGTGTTACTCCCGTTTTTCTCCTTTTCTAATACTGTGTTGTCTATTCTTGTTTTTTTTTTTTTTGGTTTTCGTTTATGTTTTTGTTTTTGTTTTAGCCTCTCCATATAAACTTTGGAATCAATTTGTCAATATCCAAGTGATATATTTCTGGGATTTTGATGGGGATTGCATTGAATCTAGAGAGCAAGTTGGGAAGAACTGACATTTTGTTAATGCTAGGCCTTCCTATCCATGGACATGGAATATCTCTCTATTTATTTAGTCCTTCTTTGATTTCTTTAATCAAAATTTCATAGTTTTCCTCATAGATCTTTTATATATTTTGTTAGATTTAGACCTAATTATTTCATTGTGGTGGGAATGTTAACATAAATGGCATTGTGTTTTTAATTTCAAATTCCAATTGCTCATTGTTGGTGTGCATGAGAGCAATTGCAATGGGTTTTTCTATACTAATCCTGTATGCATCCTTGCTATAACTGCTTATTAGTTCCAGGAGTTTGTTGGTCAGTTGTCTTGGTGGCCTCCTGAAGAGTCCTCCTCTAGACCCAGGGTTAAGAGTGTGCATTATTTTCCTCTCCATACATATGACTATCAAAGGCAAGGTAGGGGAGAGTGCAAGGCAATAGCTCCCTGCAGTCTTCTCCACTCCACATCCTTTCATATTGTTAAAGCAGGTGAGGGGAATTAATACTTGTGGAGCAGGTTCTCAGATATTTGCTATGAAAACCTACATATGGTGATTTAGACTTTCACAGCTATTATATCTTGGGAGTCTTTGATGAAACTTTAATTTTAGCCTATTGTTCAATCAGTATAGTTTTTATTAGAAAAATTCATAGGAGAAAAAACAATTATTTCAATAAATGTAAAAAGGCTCTTGATAAAATTCAACACCACTCCTTGTTAAAAAAATTAAAACTTCTTAAGAAGCTAGCAATTGAAGAAGATTTTTTATATTGATAAAAGTTATCAGAAACCTACAGCAAAAGGCATATTTAATAATAAAGCATGAATAGAAATGTCATTTATTTTCATGGTACCCAGGATTTGTTTTAATCAGTATGGTAAGACACATGAACACAGAAATGAGTGTCATGAGGGAAGGAGTTTATTTTGCTACTCAGGGTTCCCTAGAAGCTGTAGGCACTTCACACCACAAGAGGCAAAACAGGAAAACATCAAGGTCAGTCAGGAGGCAGAGGGGACGGGGGAAAGCACAAGTAAGAATCTTTACTGCACTTTCCACAGGAAGGAACAAGCAAGGCAGGGCAACCAGTCTTAGGATTGGCTAGTTTGAATAATTTCATGGGGTCCTGGGGAGGAGAGACTGTCCCTAGTTGTCTGCTACCTGGCCCTGAGGCAATTAGGGCAGGCGGATAGTGGCCCGGGACATGAGAGTGATAAAGAAGGATAAAGACAGATAAAGAAGAATAGAGGGTGATAAAGAAAGGATAAAGAAGGGGGTATGAGCTCTGGATTGGTTGGTTTATATATGAAGACATACATGCAGGCAAATTGCTTACGTCCAGGAATTAGCTTATCCTGAGAGGGGCAGTCCCTCCAGGGGCAACAAGGCCCTGGATGTCAAAGCATCAAATTCAGAAAATAAGAGACATGACTAATACACCATTAAAGTCAATATTATCATTAATATTATTCGACTTTATCCTGAAGTCTCTAGCCAATGCATACAACAACAAAAACAATAGGATGAAAAACTATTTGAATGAAAAAGACAGACTTTTCAATTCTCAGATAATGTATCTACTTAAAACTGTAATAAAGTCAACCTATTAATTATAGAAACCAAAAACTGTCCTATATGCTATACACCAGTGATGCTCAATTATAAAATGTAGTATAAAAAGTGATTCACAATAGCAACAAGAACTACATGTCTAGAATTGATAGACAATTTCAAAGTCTACATAAGGAAAAATGTAAATGTTTATTGAAGATAAAAAAGAAAATATCAGGAAGGTAGGAGTTATAGGCCATCACCACTCTACCTAGTTCCAATTACCATGATTTAGTTAAATGACGTGAGTTCCCCAACATGGTTCTAATTTCAGTTATCATGGTATTTTACCTGTATTTACATAAAGTACAAACTTCTTATTAGTTCTTCAGTCCACAAATCACAGCCTAAATAACAGATGAATCATGATCAGTGACCCATTACTTCTTTCAAAGTATGTTGTTGCCAATCACTGCATATTTGTTACTGAGTTCATACAGAGAGCAAAGCATGTCATTGTCTTGCCTCCTTGTCTCCCAGTGAGAAGCCTAAGTGACAGTTTACAAAAAGGAATAATTAAAAGTGGAAATTAATCAACAAGGCTAAAACTGCAACAGAAAAAAAAAGTGGTAACACAAAGTGAAATTCAAATAGAACATAAATGTAGTTATAGAAGAAATAGTGGCATTTCACCAAGGCAGACGTTTGCTCTGTATTTCAAGTATTTTTGCCAAATAAATCAGTTCTGAAACTGACTGAAGCTCTATATTTACAGAAATACAGGGGCAGAGAAACGTGTTGTGCTTGGCTGTTATTCTGTTCCTATATAGAAATATGGGAGGCTGGGTAATTCATAAAGAAAAGAGGCTTAATTGGCTGAGTTCTGCAGGCTTTACAGAAAGCATGGTGCTGGCATCAGCTCAGCTTTTGAGGAGGCCTCAGGAGGCTTCCAGACATGGCAGAAGGCATAGCAGGAGCAGACTTCTCACATGGAGAGGGTGGGAGCAAGATAGCAAGCGAGGGGAGGTGCCACACACTTTCAAACAACAGATCTCCTAAGAACCCACTCTATCAGGAGGACAGCACCAAGTTATGAGGAATCTGTCCCCATGACCCGAACACCTCCCACCAGGCCCCACCTCCATCACTGGGGATTACATCTCAACATGAGTACATTAGTCCAGTTTCACACTGCTATACAGAAACTACCTGAGACTGGGTAATTTAGAAAGGAAGGTTTAATTGACTCACAGTTATGCATGGCTGGAGAGGCCTCAGGAAACTTTCAATCATGGCAGAAGGCAAAGGAGAAGCAAGGCACATCTTACATGGCAGCAGGAGAGACAGAGAGCAAAGGGGAAATGCCAGGCCCTTATCAAACAACCAGATCTTGTGAGAACTCTCTCACTATCACAAGAACAGCATGGGGGAATGGCCCCCATGATCCAGTCACCTCCCACCAAGTCCCTCCATCCACACATAGAGGTCAGAATTCAAGATGAGATTTGGGTGGGGACATGGAGCCAAACCATATCAATGAGATTTGGAGCATACATTCAAATTATATCACAGGTTTAATAAATACCACAAAATGCAATCCGAAAAATGCAGAGTGTCAAAATACTACAGGATAAATAATCTGGTTTCTTCAATCAAAACAAAATAAACCAAAAGAGTGCACGTGAAAAAAGATGTAGGTGACACACATAGGTGATATGCTCGAAGATATCAAAGGAAACTTAAGACATATTTTCATCTAATTTTAATGCATAGTCCTTATTTGGATCCCAATTAAAATAACTATAAAATAAAGATGATGATAATAATTTACAAGACAATAGGGAAACCTTGAAAACTGACTGGATATTTAATTTTATACATTAGGAAGTTATTGCTAATTTGTCCTAAGGTCATATGATGTCAGGGTCTGTTTGTGTTTTAAGTCATTAACATTTAGAGAGGCATACAGAAATATTTGTAGAGGAAATGAAACAATGTCTCCATTTTCCAAAACATAATTGAGGACATGTAAATTATATCTCAATTAAGGTAATAACAAGGAATATGAGGGAAGTGTGTGGAGGTGTAAATAAAGCAAAATTGGCCGTGTATTGATTATTAATAAGCTAATTAAATGGTAAACCAGGTTCATTAAATTATTAAAATTTTATCTACCTTAGTAAATGTTTGAAAATTCTATAATAGGGAAAAAAACTCTAGTAGCATAATAAAGCTGAATACTTACTGATGTATTCCAAACTGCTGAGTTTACAGCAAATACTAGATTAATATGTAATAATCCATTTTCATAAAAACCACCATAAGATAATCAGTGAGAATAGCTCATGTAGTTTATCAACAACACCTTATTATTCCATTAAAGTTACAGATTAGAACAAAAATGATCATGAAGATGTTTCAAAGAATAAGTTCCAATTTAATTGGCTAAAAATATTTGCATATATAATCATTATTTTCAAATGTAGGATTGGCATCAAAATGTGGATGATCAGAAAGAATTTATTAAATAGATTATTTTATGTTGTGCTTAATGATAGAAGAATTCCTTAATTTATTTTTCCCAAATTAAGATGAGCAACTAAGTCTGAGATCTTTACCCCAAGAAGGAGTAGGTGAGATGTAGCCTGCTTTCTTGGCTGTCAAATGCTTCTGGAAAGGATGCTGAAGAACTTGCTGGAGAAGAGGCACCTAGTGAACAATGTGAGCAGGTAAATGCAGATTAGAATTACTCAGGACCCTGATGAATTTCTCCATTTCTAAATGGCAAGTTCAACTTAAAATGTTTAAAAATGTTTATACTTTGGGAGGCTGAGGCAGGTAGATCAGTGGAGGTCAGGAGTTGGAGACCAGCCTGGCCAACATGGAGAAACCCTGTCTCAACGAAAATTACACAAATTTGCCAGGCGTTGTGGCACGCATCTGTGCTCCCACCTACTTGGGAGGCTGAAGCAGGAGAAACGCTTGAACCTGGGAGGCAGAAGTTTCAGTGAGCCGAGATTGTGCCACTGCACTCCAGCCTGGGTGACAGAGCTAGACTCCTTCTCACAGAAAACAACAACAACATCAACAACAAAAAAAGTTTATACATTTTAAGCTTTATGGAAAAACTCAACTCTAGTTGTTACTTGGAGTTTCTAGGATTCCACAGAAAGATCTTTAAGAGTACTTTCTTTTTGTACTAAACTAAGTGAATGAAAATGTATATTTTAATTTTAATATCCCTTTACAGCATTTAGGCAATTGTAATTTTCTAAAATATTTACATAAATAAAAGGATGTCAATGATTTGCAATCTTTCCAAATGAAGGCCATGAATTCCAGCTCATGCTGCTTCCTACTGGGAATTTGGCCCCATGGAAATAAACTGAGGCACGGAAGAACACACCTCTTTCCACAATCAATCTGAGATCAAAATGCATATTTTCAGTGCTTTTGCTATTTCTTGGGTATGACAAAGGAAATGCTTAGCTGTGATAGAAAAGGTGGATGATCATCTATACTAAGAAATTAAAGGTGAGAGATCAGGTAGAACATATTATTGTGTCACTAGTATTTTAAATATGAAGATTGCATCATGAGAAATACAGGGCTTTTGGAGCCGATCTTAGCACTTCTGCCTGGCTACTTTCTATACACCTCTTTTTATTAAAGTTGGCTGTATACCTATTGGTCTCACCTACCTACTAGTTTAAGAGCTCCTCTAATTAATTTTTACATTTCTCCACAGCATCTTGCATTGAATGGATTCTCAAGAAATTTTGAGGAAAGAAGGTAAATACCAGTTCCATGTGTAAAGGACTGCATGTAGAAAGGTTTGACAAAATGTTGTTCTTCTCCTGCATGAGAAGTTGACATTTAGTTACCTTTCTGGTTCTGTTGCCCTGGTATCCTGATAAGGTGGTAGGTCAACTCTATCACTATACAGCACTGACTACAAAGGACAAGTAACTTCTGGACTGGGAGAACTGCAAATACCTGATAGGATGCGTTGGACTTTCCTAAGCACGGTGACTCCTACTATGAGGCAGGTCTCTTGTGAGGATCTGGAAATTATGCCTATGGAGTTGTTACAAGAGACACTGCTTTCTGCAGAGCCTGAAGCTTCTAAGGCAGGGCTGCCCCGCACGGTCACGGTGGGGCTCTCAGATCCTTGCACGTGAGTGGAGCTGCCGTGCCTTCCTGCTGGTGTGGACTGCTCCAAGGACCCCCGCACACAGAGAACCTGGTGGTGCCCTGTTGGGAAGCTTTGTTCCTGTGCTCTCTCTCTCTCAGCTGGCCAGGGCCAGAATGTTTACTTGACCCTAAGAAAACACCTCTTCCCACCCTGCCCCAGGGGCACTGCCTCAATACTCAAATATAATTTTGAGGAAGAGATGGAAAGAAGCGGGGGAATAAAAGATATGGAAGAAAGGAGACACAGGCCAACAAAACAGCTTACTGAACACTGTGTAGTTTCCCTTGTGGAGACAAATTTATCTCATGATAAATGCTGAGGTGTCTCCATTCTCTTTGTTTCTCCTTCATATCACAAAAAGATTATATTTAAAAATATTATATTTTCTGAAATGAAAACCTGGAATTGTCAGGCTAATTAAACTACTGAGATAAAAAGCTAATACAAGTTCCAAATTAGAAAGAGCAAAATGGTTTCTCTCTCACGCCAACTGTGATCAGTGGCTGATGATGTCAGGACTGCTGTGATGAGAATGGTTCTGAGGCTACGATTGGTTTGAGAGAGAAAGAGGGTCATGACTATCAATAATGTACCCTCTGGGCATGAGACAGGAGAGTGGCAGCATGAGAGCCAGGGACATTCCTGTTGTAAAAAATACATAACGTGCAATGCATTTTTAAACAGCTAATGATGAAATATTTGAGGCAGAAAACATATACAGAATAACATCATGGACACCTGTGTATCCTCCATTCAACTTCACCAATAAAATAGCTTCAATACGGTTGAAGCCATATTGTATGATACTGATAGGATTCTGCTTATTTTTACACTATATTCAAGTAGTAACACATTGTGTGAATTCCTTTGCCATTTGCTTGTTTTGCTTAACATTATAAGTGAGATTTGGCTGGGCACAGTAGCTTTGCCTGCAATCCCAGCACTTTGGGAGACCAAGGCAGGAGGATCGCTTGAGCCTGGGAGGTGGAGGCTGCAGTGAGCTATGATCATGCCACTGTATTCCACCCTGGGTGATGGAGTGAGACCCCATGTCTAAAAATTTTTATTTTAATTGTGAGAGTCATTCATGCTAATACATGTAGCTCTAGTTTATTCGTCTTCATTGCTGTCAGGATTAAAGTGGACCCAGGTTGGTAGTACCATGGATCCATGCCTGAAAGGAGCAAATGCTACTGCCGTCTGGAGACATATACCCTTAAATTCCATTTCACTAGATTTCAAACAGAGACTAAAATCCACAATTCCAAAACACAAACAATAAACAGCAGAATCAGAACCTTGAAGGGTTAAATAAAGTATATATGTGTGTTTTAAAATAAATATTTAAAAATTTTTATAAAGCATAAATAGAAAATATGAGAAAATAATTCAAAGGATAAATCAAAGAGAGACCAAGCAGGGAGAAATCCAGGAAGCTGGTGTTGGCAATGGTATAATTTAGCAGGTCTGCAAACAAGTGTCTTCAAAATATAATAGATTTTTAATTAATAAAAATGAACTGAGAAAAATCAACCATCTTACCTCTGAGAAATCATGCCTTTCTGCTTTCTGCACTGCAGATTCTGCCATCCAGTTCCTCAGCATATACCTAGGGTGAACAGCTTAAACAACGGGTGGGAGAGAGCACATCTGGAAACAGCAAATTAATAAATTACAAAAAACAACTATAAATTAAGTCAACACAGGCCATACAAAATCACCACTATATTTGATAACCTTTAAGAAGTTTGCTGGAAGGGTCAAAAGAGAAGACATTATCACAATCAGTCCATTTTAATTATTTATAAACAATGTACAGCATTTATTAACTTTTGATGCAGAAAAAACCTTTTGTGAGCATTTTCATGAATGTTATGTTTTATTTTTCTTTTCAGTGTTTCATCACTAATTTGTTTTTTCTTTCATCATTTTCAGTTCAGTAAGCATTTTATAAAGCCAATGAAGTAGTTAATTCATCTGAATTAGGCCCTGCAGCCTAAGTGAAGAGGAGAAAAAAAAAAAGTTGCTGCTTTTAAGGTACGGAATTAAGGTCTGTCGCGGTAGAACTGCTTAATGCTGATGCTGCCTGAGAGCAAACAGGAAAGGTCTCGTGCAATTAAAAACCTTTATAAATTTGTATTTTTGACAATAACCATGTATTTTTTTCCTATTAAAAAGTCTTATAAAAAGGACACATTTTTAAAAATTCCAGGAACTACGTCTTCATTTGAGATGAGCCTTTTGCAAGACAATTTATCAACTGGTCAGGGAGGGCATCGGAGATGCTCTCCTCAACGGTACAACGGAAATTCTGAGAGGACTGCAGACCCCAGTTACGTGACTCTCAGCTGAAGTTCCCGTTACTTGAATGGACCACATATTCCATTTCACCTTGGTATTGAAGGTCTGCCACCATGATACATAATCTAAAAATGAAGTGTCCTGTGATCCAGTAATTCTACTTCTTCTGGAACATAGTCTAAGGAAACAAATGTAAACATTAAAATGCGTTATTTAAATTAAGGTAAAACTAGAAACAACTGGATACTTAATAAGTAAAACATATACTTTCAAATAAATATCATGCAGCCATTAAAAATGTTACATTATAAAGAATGAAGAGGCCTGGGGCGCGGTGGCTCAGGCCTGTAATCCCAGCACTTTGGGAGGCCGAGGCAGGTGGATAACCTGAGGTCAAGAGTTCAAGAACAGCCTGGCCAACATGGAGAAACCCTGCCTCTACTAAAAATACAAAAATTAGGGCCAGGCACGGTGGCTCACGCCTGTAATCCCAGCACTTTGGGAGGCCGAGGCAGGTGGATAACCTGAGGTCAAGAGTTCAAGAACAGCCTGGCCAACATGGAGAAACCCTGCCTCTACTAAAAATACAAAAATTAGGGCCAGGCACGGTGGCTCACGCCTGTAATCCCAGCACTTTGGGAGGCCGAGGTGGGTGGATCACGAGGTCAGGAGATCGAGACCATCCTGGCTAACACGGTGAAACCCCGTCTCTGCTAAAAATACAAAAAAAAATTAACCAGGTGTGGTGGCGGGCACCTGTAGTCCCAGCTACGCGGGAGGCTGAGGCAGGAGAATAGCGTGAACCCGGGAGGCAGAGGTTGCAGCGAGCAGAGATCGTGCCCCTGCACTCCAGCCTGGGCAACAGAGCAAGACTCCATCTCAAAAAAAAAAAAAAATACAAAAATACAAAAATTAGCTGGGCATGGTTGCACGTGCCTGTAATCCCAGCTCTTCAGGAGGAGACAGGAGAATTGCTTGAGCCCAGGAGGCAGAGGTTGCAGTGAGCCAAGATCACACCACTGCACTCCAGCCTGGGCAACAGTGCATGACTCTGTCTCAAAAAAAAAAAAAAAAATTCATACAAAACGCCTTTAAAATAAAAATGTATACACAAAAGAATATATAAACAGTCTTCATACAAAAGGGTCACAAACATGCAAAGGAAACTGCAGATGGACTCAACTTAGCAGAGAAGGAGAACAGAGTCATCCAGCTAAAAACTGTGGCAAATTTGACAAACAGTATATAAAAACTTGGCAATAAAATACTTTTGAAATATATTAGGAATTGTAGGTGTAAGTCTAAGTACTTTGAATCAAATTATAAAAATATAAACTACTTGGAAATCAGCACATTCTAGGTCTGTATATAAGATTCTTTGAGGCATTATCTAATTCTGTACATTTTTATCCAGTTTGAAATTTTCTGTTTGTATGTCTTTTGGCAATAAAATTTTAAGCAGTGGTTAAGGAAGATTATGTCCAAACCAAAGTTCAACCAAAGTTCCACATAATATGTTAATCACTGATGCACTAGGTCATAGGCTTTATTAATTTAAAAAAAAATTTTTTGAGACAGAGTCTCACTCCCTCAGTCAGATTGAATTGCAATGGCATGACCTCAGCAGTGGAACCTCCACCCCCTGGGTTCAAGCTATTCTCCTGCCTCAGCCTCCCTAGTAGCTGGGATTACAGGTGTGTGCCACCATGCCCAGCTAATTTTTTTGTATTTTTAGTAGAGATGGAATTTCGTCATGTTGGTCAGGCTGGTCTCAAACTCCTGGCCTCATGTGATCCGCCTGCCTCAGCCTCCCAAAGTGCTGAAATTACAGGCATGAGCCACCTTACCCAGCTGATCATAGGCTCTTTTTTTTTTTGAGACGAAGTCTCTCTTACCCAGTCTAGAGTGCAGTGGCGTAATCTTGGCTCACTGCAGCCTCTGCCTTCCGGGTTCAAGTGATTCTTCTGCCTCAGCCTCCTAAGTAGCTGGGACTACAGGTGCGTGCTCCATGCTCAGCTAAGTTTTGTATTTTCAGTAGATGTGGGGTTTCTCCATGTTGGTAAGGCTGGTCTCCAACTCCTGACCTCAGGTGATCCTCTCACCTTGGCCTCCCAAAGTGCTGGGATTACAGGCATGAGCCACTGCACCTGGCCTGATCACAGGCTTTTTAATGGTGGGAATCAAATCCATCTTTGTGGCTTTAGCTTTAACAGTTTGACTATGCAAAGATACACATAATAGGGACTTGGTATGTGTTTGCTAAATAATTCAATTTAGTGCTGGGAAAAGAATTACAGCCAACTTAATTTTATTGCAGATACAGATATTTCAGGGCTTAAAAAAATCTCCTTTGCAATATGAACCCAATCACACAATGCTAGAGCTATCTAGGGTAACGTACTTAAATACATGGAAATATTTCATTCTGGAACATCAGCTGTTTTCTCATAGGAGCCTGATGATCTTATTCTTTCCAAAGAAACTATAGAAATGTAGGCCGGGCACAGTGGCTCACGCCTGGAATCCCAGCACTTTGGGAGGCCAAGGCGGGCAGATCACGAGATCAGGAGTTCCAGACCAGCCTGGCCAACATGGAGAAACCCCATCTCTAGTAAAAATACAAAAAATAGCTGGGCATGTGGTGGGTGCCTGTAATCCCAGCTACTTGGGAGGCTGAGGCAGGAGAATCATTTGAACCCACCAGATGGAGGTTGCAGTGAGCCAAGATCCCACCATTGCACTCCAACCTGGGCAACAGGGAGAGACTCCATCTCAAAAAAAAAAAAAAAAAAAAAGAAAAGGAAACGATAGAAATGACTACTTCCCTATCAATCTTTATAGTTACAGAGCTAAACACCACACAAAACTTCATCTTCTTGAAATATAAAATTAACAATGCCTGTCCTGAGTAGTATCATAGCAAATCAAATGCATTACTTCTTCTTCTTCTTTTTTTTTTTTTTTTTTTGAGATGGAGTTTCACTCTTGTGGCCCAGGCTGGAGTGCAATGACGTGATCTCGGCTTACTGAAACCTCCACCTCCCGGGTTCAAGTAATTCTCCTGCCTCAGCCTCCCGAGTAGCCAAGATTACAGACGCCCGCCACCAAGCCCAGCTAATTTTTTTATTTTTAGTAGAGACGGGGTTTCACCATGTTGGCCAGGCTGGTCTCAAACTCCTGACCTCAGTTGATCCGCCCACCTCAGCCTCCCAAAGTGCTGGGATTACAGGTGTGAGCCACGACGACCAGCCATGATGCATTTCTTAAACGTAGTTTTAACTATTCTGGGATGGGCACTGTGTAGCATGAAAAAGAAATGACCAATGCCTGCTGGTGGTTTATGATCTTCCTTAGAGTTATTTGGAGGTGTAAGAATAATAAATATTGAGCATTTAAAAAATATTTCTAAGACCTGTAAAACTCTCATCTTTGATGTTCCCATTGCTTGCAACTAGAGCATTTCTAAAAATTTTTAATAGCAAATCTTCCCCAATCTACTCCTGAGTTTTTAAAACATGTTTTGGAACTATGCAAAACATATATATAGTTTTATGTAAATAAATATAAATATGTTATATATATGTATGTTGTATGTATATAAATATATATATATATTTTAATCTTCTGGTTTCTAAAAAACATTACATTCATCCCAGTGTTTGCAATATGACAAGGATATTTAATGCACTCCATAATAATACAATAGCTGGTATTTATAGAGTACTTATTATGTGCCAACCACTATCTTTTTTTATTTTTTTATTTTTTTGAGATGGAGTCTCACTCTGTTGCCCAGGCTGGAGTGCAGTGGCACAGTCTCAGCTCACTGCAACCTCCACCT
Source organism: Pongo pygmaeus (assembly GCF_028885625.2). Classification (NCBI taxonomy): domain Eukaryota; kingdom Metazoa; phylum Chordata; class Mammalia; order Primates; family Hominidae; genus Pongo; species Pongo pygmaeus. Next base: position 27,572,099 of record NC_072381.2, on the reverse strand, counting down.
CCCGGGTTCAAGCGATTCTCCTGCCTCAACCTCCTGAGTAGCTGGGATTACAGGCACGTGCCACCACGCCCAGCTAATTTTTCTATTTTTAGTAGAGACAGGGTTTCACCACATTGGTCAGGCTTGTCTCAAACTCCTGACCTGGTGATCCACTTGCCTCGGCCTCCCAAAGTGCTGGGATTACAGGCGCGAGCCAGCCAACCACTATCTTATTGAGTCTGTGCAACAACCCATTATATATATGCACTGTATAGTATTAATGAGGGCACAAAAGTTAGGACTGGTTAAGTGAATAAAAATGTTTTAAAATTGGACTGCTGTGATTGCACAATTTCTTAAGTTTAGCAAAAAAAAAAAATCTATTCTTGAATGAACTTTATGGTAAGTAAATTGTATGTCAATAAAGCTGTTAAAAATTACACACCAGAGAGAAAGAAGGAAGTGGGGCATCAAGTGACAGGCTTACTGTCATCTAGGAAATGTTCGGTCAACCAGAACTCAAGCATAGCTGGTCTAACTCTGGACCCATGCACAGCTGTTGCTCCAGAGAAAGGAGCTACACGGAAATAAAAAGATTCCGTGAGGGAAACAAGGATCAGACTTTACTCAGCTGTCTCCTGCTTAGATGTTTATTTCTTCATGTCTGTGTAATTCTTCAACTCCACATCCCTGCTATACATTGTTACATAAACATGTGCAACCAATATTTTATATATTTCCATTTACAGATCAATTAAATATATAAGAATATATGGAAGTGTACATTTAAAAAATAAAAGAACTATCATTATAAACTCTTATTATACCATTGTTCTTCATGGAAATTGATTTCTTCCCTTCTTTGAGAGCACACAGTTTAGCATTTACTATTTCTCTAAAATCACAGAAGCAAAGCTGCAGCCATGAACCCACTTCATTTCTTTCATTTTGCCTTTCATCCAGTCTATCCGAACCAGGTAATCCAAATACTAAGGATGGCCACCACACGGCATTTAAAAATATTTTAGACTTCTTCCTCTCAACTGCCGGGACTGCGCACATTCTGAGCTGGCCTGCAAGTTCTGTATGATTGCCCAAACGGGCATAAATGGGTGGCAATGAAATGAACCCCAAAGAGCTCACCCACTTCACTGTAAGAACTAAACTTGCTTTTATGTCTACAATAATGTCCCAAGTTCAAGAAGCAATTTCATTCCATAACCTAACATGGAATGTTGGTGTCATCATTCTTTCATGGACAGGAACCAGCCACCCTGATACACACATATGCTCTCTATACAAGTCCTAAGGCGGAAGCACTCAAAGGCTCAGATCCTTCTGCCTTAACTTCTTTCATCTTGCTAGAACCTGAACTGCAAAAAGAATTACCTTCCTTTTTTGTTGTTTTTTGTTTGTTTGTTTCTTTGTTTGGAGACAGGGTCTCGTTCTGTCACCCACACTGGAGTGCACTGGCACAATCATGGCTCACTGCAGCCTCGACCTCCCAGGCCTAAGTGATCTTCCCACCTCAGCCTCCCAAGTAGCTGGAACTACAGGCACGTGACATGACTCCCAACTAATTTTTAAATTTTTCATAGAGAGGGGCATCCCCCTATGTTGCCCAGGCTAGTCCTGAACCCCTGCACTCAAGCAATCCTCCCGCCTCAGGCTCCAAATTGCTGGGATTATAGGCATGAGCCACCAGGCCCAGCCCTGCTTTCTCCCTTCTCCAAGCCAAGTGTGAAGTCAACACAGTAAACTGAAAATTAAAGCCAGGTATGGTGGCTCACACTTGCAATTCCAACATTTTGGAGATGGAAGTAGAAGAATGGCTTGAGCTTAGGAATTCGAGGCCAGCCTGGGCACCATAGTGAGACGTCATCTCTACTAAAAGTACAAAAACATTAGCCAGGCATAGTGGCACATGCCTCTAGTCCCAGCTACTCAAGAGGCTGAGATGGGAGGATCACTTGGGCCTGGTAGGTGGAGGCTGTAGTGAGCAGTGATTGCACCACTGCACTCCAGCCTGGAAGACAGAGTGAAACTCTGGCTCAAAAAAAAAAAAAAAAAAGGAAAAGAAAATCAATACATAGAAGTGATTGATTTTTACAGCTTTAATTTACTGTATGACTATTACAGCCCAGTGATTGACTTCTACAGCTCTAATTTACTGTATGAGTATCATGGCCCAGGCTATAACAAGATGCTTTATACATATATTGCTCACATTATAAGATCCTTGCAAGGCTGGGTGTAGTGGCTCATGTCTGTAATCCCAGCACTTTGGGAGGCCAAGGCAGGCAGATCACCTGAGGTCAGGAGTTTGAGACCAGCCTTGCCAACATGGTGAAACCCCATCTCTAATAATAATACAAAAATTAGATAGGCTTGGTGGCAGTCGCCTGTAATCCCATCTACTCAGGAAGCTGAGGCAGGAGAATTGATTGAACCCAGGAGGTGAAGTTTGCAGTAAGCCAACATCCCACCATTGCACTCCAGGCTGGGTGACAAGGGTGAAACTCTGTCTCAAACAAATGTATAAATAAATAAGATTCTTGCAAAACATTCCCATTTTACTACAGCTAAGCACTTGAAGATTCAGAGAGTTAAATAACTTTCAGATCATACAGCTAAAAACTGGCAGAGGTGAGATTTTTCTGCCAGATTCCAAAACCCATGTTCTTTCCACCATATGCCACACCACCTTCCTTCTCGCTCCACCATCTTTTAAGATAATAGTATTTTAACATTACTATGCAAACTTACTGAAAGCAGAGTGATCATACTCCACGCTAAAAGCCATTGGCTAAAATTAGAAACTTTAACTCAACTAAAATATAATCACCTAGAAAATCCTAGTTAAGGCCAGGCGTGGTGGCGGGCACCTGTAGTCACAGCTACTCCGTAGGCTGAAGCAGGAGAATGGTGTGAACCTGGGAGGCAGAGCTTGCAGTGGGCCGAGATCATGCCACTGCACTCCAGGCTGGGTGACAGACTGAGACTCTATCTCAAAAAAGAAAGAGAGAGAGAGAGAGAGAGAGAAAGAAAGAAAGAAGGAAGGAAGGAAGGAAGGAAAGAAGGAAGGAAGGAAGGAAAGAAGGAAGGAAGGAGAAAGAAAGAAAGAAAGAAGGAAGGAAGGAAGGAAAGAAAGAAAAGAAAGAGAAAGAAAGAGAGAAAGAAGGGAGGAAGGGAGGGAAGGAAGGAAGGAAGGAAGGAAAGAAGAAAGGAAAATCCTAGTTAAAAACAAAGCAGCTCAGCCTCAAAGCCATAAGTCGTCACTTTTGGTTTTCAAAAACCATTGCTTTTATGTGATAATCCTTAAAGTTGAGAAAATCAAAAGGATTACGTACTTGTCATTCTTTTTCTTCCTTCAGAATCTGAGTCATTCATGTTACTAACAGTGAATAAAACAAAAGACAAAATTAACTACTTGTCTCCTCCAACTATATCTTTTCTTCAAATAGGAGGGAATTCTCTCACAAGACAAATAATGAGAAAAACCCGTTAAAAAATCACATTGATTTGAAAGGAAGACAGAAAATACTCAGTTTGACTAAACAGTGTATAAAATACCTCTTTCTTTAGTTATTTTAGGCAATACCAAACCTTCTTTTTTATTAACCAATTAAAAAAAATCTTGGGCCAGTGTGGTGGCTCTCACCTGTAATCCCAGCACGTTAGCAGGCCAAGGTGGCTGGATCTCTTGAGCCCAGGATTTGAGACCAGCCTGGGTAATGTGGCAAAACCCTGTTTCTACAAAAAAAATTCAAAACTAAGCCAGGTGTGGTGGCATGCACCTGTAGTCCCAGCTACTCAGGAGGCTGAAGTGGGAGGATCCCTTGAGCCTCGGAGGCAGAGGTTGCAGTGAGCTGCTGCACTCCAGTCTGGGCGACTGAGCCAGACCTTGTCTCAAAAGGAAAAAAAAAAAAAAATCTTGGCTGGGCACATGGCTCACGCCTGTAATCTCAGTACTTTGGAGGCAAAGCGGGGAGGATCGCTGGATCACAGGAGTTTGAGGCTAGGTTGGGCAGCATACAAAAAATAAAAAAAAATTAGCCAGGCATGGAGGTGCACACTTGTTTTCTTTCCCTCTGTAGCACTTATCTCCTAATACTCGCTATAACTTATTTGTTTTGTTAATTTGTCTCTCCTACCAGAAGTAAGAATCATGCGGGCACAATTATTTTTCTTGTTTTTTTTTTTTTTTTCATCACTGTGCCCTTAGCACTTAGAACAGTGTCTGGCACACACTAAGCACCTAAATACTCAATAAATATTTGTTGAATGAATTAACTCTCAGGGAAAAGCAGGTACAAAACTGATGGAGACAAGGGTGGGAGCAAGATGGCTTAATGAATATCATCTTATATCATTTCGATTTTGAACTATGTGACTGTAGTACCAATATATTTTTAAATTAAGAAAATCACAGATGGAATGTAAAATTTTTATCTTTATTGAAACAATATTTTTGCTACCAGGGTTAATAAAATCACTATACGCCTTGACTTCCATCTGGAATCTTGTTGTACTGTTGTACTGAAAACAGGCTCAATTTTAGATTGGAGGAGTTGGGGGAGAGGAAGGGTAGGAAGAGAAATACATTTTGTCTTCTAGCAAATACGTTAGAGACACAGAAATGATTAAAATGTGGTCCCTGGCCTCCAGGAGCTCAATGTCTAGTAGTAGAATCAATCAATATTTAACATTTGATATAATACTAATATACTCAATATCTTTCACACTTATTTATATACATACATATGATATTTCAATTTGAGCAATTATAAACATTGCAAATTTTTCTATTTATTATTTATTGCTGCATAATAAAGGCAACCATGTCCTTTTTCTCTTCAATCTAAATTCAGAATAAGAGACCACACAGTAGATAGTTGGAGATTAAAATATCTGCTTACTACTGATAAAAGCTAGCCTGGAGAATATGGCTCAGGCAGAAGATAAAGTGGCACGATGATATGTTACATGCAAATGAATATCAATCATCTGTTGGAGTTAAATAAAAACTGTATTAACAGTTATGCAAAGATTCAGAGAATATATCACCTATCCACCCTGTTTGGGGAAAACACTTAAGAAAGTAAACAAGACAGACTTTAAGATGGAACCAATGAAAAAGTATGGTGGTGAGCAGAGAAGTGACTCCAAGTGGGGGATGGGGGAGTCTCAAAGGCAAAGACACTTTAAACAGAACAAAGACACCCAAAGGTAGGGAGGCTTCAGATACCACTTAACTTTAGGAGCTCCTCTGTCTGCTGCTGACCCAAAGTTCCCCCAGAGGCATTCAAAGCCTGGGGCTCCTGCCTCCTGCCCCTAGTTTGCTATCCTAAGCCCAGTCCTCAAGAAGGAGGACTGGCTCTGCCTCACCTCCCTACCCCTTCTTTTTTCCCTGCTGTGTCCAGCCAGTTTCTTTCCTCCTACCTTCCCCAATGCCCAGTTCTGGGCACTTTCCTTCTTCCCCTAGACTGTCTGAAAACAACATTTTTAGGATACAAAATGTATGCTACAGATTTCATTGCTGTAGAGGAAATGTCTGACAGCTCTTGTATTTAAACTTAAGTAGCCACATTGGGACTCACAATTTCAAATCGTGAGTTCTAGACCAGAGCCCTCTCTCCTAAAGCAAAGTCAGAGGGTCAGAGGTATTCTTCTTGATTCTAATAATAAAAAATGATTTTTTGTAGAGACAGGATCTCACTGTGTTGCCCAGGCTGGTCTCAAACTCCTGGCCTCAACTGATCCACCCACCTTGGCCTCCCACTTTGCTGGCATGATAAGCAAGAACCACCACACCTGGCCTTTGGAGGTGCTCTAGCTTTGTGTGTTTTGGGCTAATCTTCCTACATAGCTGTCAGTAAGATGCTCCTGCAGTGTGGTTCCAAGCCTTTCTGCACAAATGCAGTGGATCCTCTGATATTTTTACATGGAAGAGCCCTTTTGTTTATTGCAGAGAAGCTAGACAATTCACAGTTAGTAACCTAAGGCCTAGAAAATTTTGTTTCTTGATCAAAACAACTGTTTATAGATGCTTGTGGTCCAAAGATGCAGATTCCTAATCATGAAAAAGAGGAAGTGATGTCCATTGCAGGCAACCAGGGAGGGAGTTTAGGATTGTTCTGAGGCCGTGAAAGCCATTGAAATTCACCCATAAGAGGGCAGAAAAAGGGAATCCACATGTTTTGATCCCTCCATGTGGAGGATATAATTGGATCTTCATGAAGGTGCACCACCTTTGGGGTCAGAGAGAATTGGATTTGGATTTGAATCCCAGTTCCAACACTCACTACGAAGTGATGGTGAATGAGTTTTTAAATCTTCTGAGCCTCAGTTTGCTCATCTCTAAAAGAAGGGACTCTTATGAGGCTTGTATTAGCTTAGTGTGTAAAAATCTGGGAATAATGCCTGTAATTTAAAAGACGGGGTTGTTATGAGGCTTCAATAAGGTAAGTGTGTAAAAATCTGAACACAATGCCTTTAATTTTGTAATTGTACAATATATGAAGAAGGAGGATTATTTTTCTCTCCTTTTATTTTTAGGACAAATTTATACAATTGGCATTATTCATATTTTTAAGATAATCAAAGGACTAACAAGTTTAAATAAATCACCATACTCACAAAGCAGTTCACAATATATTTACTGGGTAATTGCTACTTAAAAGTAGCAATGATGATCACATTGAAAATCTTGTATTATGTGGTGGTTTTCTCTTCCATGAGCCTCTTCATTTGTGGAAACCATAGAGTCTAAGTTGCTCTATCAAAGTGTTCATTAGAAAAATGTGATGTACTCAGTGTACAAATTTTAGAAAATTTCCACTGTAGTCTTGTTAATTTGATTGAATATGTGCGTTTTGGATTGTGAATATGAATATGTATTGATATATGAAATAAGACTTGACATCATAGAGTAATCTTAGCTCATGGCAATGCTTTCTTCTGAAAATACCTGCCGAAATTTGTATTTTTTCTAGTTTCCAAAAAAATCAGTCGCGACGGGGCAAAGGGAGTGTTTGAATGTCAGTTACTGCATGAGGCACATTAGTGTACAGTATTTTCCGCATAATTCATATTCATACTTCACAGTGAGGAAACCTGAAAGTTGCTACCAGCTACTAATAAATGAAAGGTGGGGCGGGGCCGCTGTGGGGCAGGGCCTTGTGAGCCAGTGCCTGGACTCCCACATCACAAATGGAAGGGCTGCGCGTGAGGGGAACTCAAGGCCTGATTGGTTCCTCCTAAGCAGGACGCGATCTGGTTGGCAGGGCAACCGGCCTTCAGTTAGTGCCTTCAGTGGGTGCCTTCAGTTGGTGGCATTTGGTTGCCTTTCCTGGGGAGAGGTGGCAGGTGCTCAGCTCTGCAGGCGTGGGGGCAAGCGAAGGCCCAAGCTTTCCGAGAACAGCAGAGGTGCCCCATGGGGACCACACTGACTTGTCGCGTGTGCACCAAAGCCAGCCCCAGGCAGGGCCCCCACAGGGCTTCTGCGGAGCCGTCTTGCGGCTCTGACATCTATAAGTGGGCAGCCAGGAAAGGCGCAGGCCCCAGCACAGAGGAGCAGAGGCACCCGGAACAAGCTGTCCCTTAATGCCAGCCCCAAGCGGGGCCAGCTCAGGGTGCGGTGTTTGGAGCCATCCTCCAGCTCTGAGATCCATGAGGTGGCGGTGGGAAAAGCGCCAGACTCCACTGATTTGGAGCCTGCCCAGTCTGATTCAGGAGCCTTGACTAGCAGCACATTCGCGACCCGAAGACGCCAAAAGGTAGGGAGACTGCAGATACCGCTTGGCCTTAGGAGCTCCTTTGGCAGTTGCTCACCCATGGTTCCCCCAGAGGCATCCACAGCCTAGGGCTCCTCCCTCCTGCCCCTAGTTCGCTTTCCTAGGCCCAGGCCCCAAGCAGGAGGACTTGCTCTGATTCCACTCCCCACCCCTTCTTCTTTCCCTGTTGCGTCCAGCCGGTTACTTTTCATTGCTCTGCCCAAATGCTCACTTCTGGGCCCTCTTCTTCTTTTCTTAGGCTGGTCAAAACTCAGTTTTCAAAATACAAAATGGATGCTACAGATTTCATTACGGTAGAGGAAATGTCTGACAGCTCTTGTATTTAAGCTTAAGTAGCCACACTGGGACTCCCAATTTCATATCTTGAGTGCTAGAGCAGAAGTCTCTCTCCTAAAGTAATGGCTGAGGGTTAGAGGTACTCTTCTTGATTCTAATAATAAAAATGATTTCTTGTAGAGACAGGGTCTCACTGTGTTCCCCAGGCTGGTCTCAAACCCCTGGTCTCAAGTGATTCACCCACGTTGGCCTCCCACTTTGTTGGGATGACAGGCAAGAACCACCACCTGGCCTTTGAAGGTGTTCCTGCTTTGTATATTTTGGCTGGTTTTCCTGCACAACTGTAAGACGCTCCTGCAGCATAGTTCCAAAGCTTTCTGCACAAATTCAGTGGATATTATGATTTTTTACATGGAATAGCCCCTTTATTTATTGCAGAGAAGCTGGACAATTCACCCTTACTAACACTGGGCTTAGCAAATTTCATTTATTGATCAACACACCTGTTAAAAGGTGATGCTTGTGGTCTAAATATGCAGATTCCTCATCATCTTCAAGGAAAAGGGAACCACTGCAAGGCAACCTGGGAGGGAGTTTAGGATTGTTCTGAGGCAGTGCAAGCCATTGAAATTCACACAGGAGGGGACAGAAAAGAGAATCCACATGTTCTGATCCCTCCATGTTTTGGGTATAACTTGGTCCTCCTTGATTTGCACCATTTTTGGCATCAGAGAAAACTGGATTTGAATCCCATTTCTATCACTCTTTATGATGTGATGGTGAATGTGTTTTTAACTTGTCTGAGCCCCAGTTTGCTCATCTATAGAAGATGTGATTGTTATAAGGCTTCGATAAGGTAAGTGTGTAGGAACCACGGCAAAATCCTTGTAATTTAAAAGACAGGGTTGCTAGGAGGCTTCTATAAGGTAAGTGTGTAAAAGACTGGACACAATGTCTACCACTTTGTAAATGTTCAACATGTGGAGGAGGAGGATTATGTGATGTACTTCATGTGTAAATTTTAGAAAATTTCTTCTCTTAGTCTTGTTAATTTGATTGAATATGTGTGTTATTTTCAAAAATGTAAATGGAATATATATTGATTGGATTTATATGCATATATATAAAATATAACGACATTATAGAGTAGGCTTAGCTCATGGCAATGCTTTTCTCTGAAAGCACCTGCAGAAATCACTTTTATTTCTAGTTTGTTAATGTTTCAGAGATTATGGGGGAAAGAGGGTTCTATGAATGTCAGACACTGCGTGAGGTAGATTTGGTTTCAGTAATTTTAGCGTCATTCATTGTAAGGCAATGATCCCTCGGAACTTCTTCACAGTGAGAAACCTGTAAGGTCCTAGCAGCCAGCAATGAATGAAAGGTGGGGGGGGGGGGCCGCTGAAAGGGTGGGGCCTTGTGAGCCCTGTGCCTGTGCTCTCAAGTTCCAAGTTTGTGGGGATGCATGCAGGGGATTCTGGACCTGATTGTTTCCTCTGGACCAGGATGTGGTCTGGTTGGCAGGGCAACTGACCTTCACTTGGTGGCCTTCAGTGGGTGCCCTCATTGGTTGCCTTCAGTTAGTGCCCTCGGTTGGTGCCCTCAATTGTTTCTCTTCAGTTGGTGGTCTTCAGTTGTTGGGCAGTGGTGGAAGGAGGATGAATCCGTTTGTGCTCTCTCCTCCCCCAGTCACAGCTCTCAGGCTTGTTGCCTCCAGGCCCTTCTAAAATAAACCAGACAGGTTGGCAGGTTTTTCTTAGTAGACAAGTCAGTTCAGGGTATGGGGGTTATGCGGGGTGTGGGCTGCTAGTTCAGTGCCGCCCCATGGCCCAGGGCTGCCCGTGCCAGCCATGCTTTTGGAAGGAAGAGGCGATAGGTGTTGAGGTCTGCAGACTTGGGGGCAAGTGAAGGCCCAACTGCCGGTGAAGAGCAGGGGTGCCCCACGGGGACCACACAGACCTGTAGCATGCGCACCAAAACCAGCCCCAGTCAGGGCTGGCACAAGTGTTCTGCAGAGCCAACCTGTGGCTCTGACGTCTACAAGTGTGCAGACAGTGAAGGCACAGGCTGCGATATACAGGAGCAGAGACGCCCTGAACACACTGTCCCCCAATGCCAGCTGCAAGCGGGGCCAGCTCAGGGTGCTGTGGATGAAGCCGTCCTGAAGCTCTGAGATCCACGAGGTGGTGATGGCAGTAGCGCCAGACTCCACTGCTATGGAGCCTGCCCATCGAATTTGCGAGCCAACGAGGGACCTGACAGCAGCACACTGGCCACCAGAAGATGCCCAAAGGTAGGGAGGTGACAGATACTGCTTAAATTCAGGACCTCCTCTGTCCGTTGCTGGCCCAAGTTTCCCCCAAAGGCATCCAAAGACTCAGTTATCTCATCTATAAAAGATGTGATTGTTTTGAGGTTTCCATAAGGTAAGTGTGTAAAAACCATGGCAAAATGCTTGTAATTTGAAAGAGAACATTTCTATGAGGCTTCTATATGGTAAGTGTATAAAAATCTGGATGCAATACCTATAATTTTTTAAATGTTCAGTATATGGGGAAGGAGGATTATTTTTTTCTCATCTAATTTTCAGAGCAACTTTATAAAATTGATGATACTCATATTTCTTAGACAATCCAACCAATGTTCAGAAAGAATAAATAGATAATCAAGGTCACACAGCAATTCACAATGCATTCACTGGGTAATTTCTAGTTAAAGGTAGCAATGATTTTCACATTGAAAATGTTGTATTATGTTGTGGTTTTCTCTTACGTAATTCTCTTGGTGTTTTGAAACCATATATTCTAAGTTGCTCTGTCAAAGTGATCATCAGAAAAATGTGATGTACTTAGTGTGTAAATGTTAGAAAATTTTTTGTGTTACTCTTGTTAATTTGATTGAACATATGTGTTATTCTCAAAAATGTAAATCGGATATACGTGGATTGGATATATATATGCATATGTGAAATATGACTTGTCATTATAGAGTAGGCCTATCTCATGGCAATGGTTTTTTCTGAAAGCACCTGCAGAAATCTCTCTTATTTTTAGTTTGTTAATGTTTTAGAGATTATGGGGGAAAAGGGATTCTATGAATCACTGACACTGCGTGAGACAGATTTGGTTTCAGTAATTTTAGCATCATTCATTGTAAGGTGATGATCCCTAGGAACTTCTTCTCAGTGGGAAACCTGAAAGTTCCTAGCAGCCAGCAATGAATGAAAGGTTGGGTGGGGCCCCTTCAGGGCAGGGCCTTGTGAACCATGTGCCTGTGCTCTCAAGTTCCATGTTTGTGGGGATGCATGCAGGGGATTCTGAACCTGATTGTTTCCTCTGAACCAGGATGCGGTCTGGGTGGCAGGACAACTGGCCTTCACTTGGTGGCCTTCAGTGGGTGCCCTCATTGGTTGCCTTCATTTAATGCCCTCAGTTGGTACCCTCAGTTGTTTCTCTTCAGTTGGTGGTCCTCAGTTGGTGGTCTTCAGTTGTAGGGCAGTGGTGGAAAGAGGATGAAACTGTGCTTTCTCCTCCCCCAGTCACAGCTCTCAGGCTTGTTGCATCCAGGTCCTTCTAAAATAAGCCAGACAGGTTGGCAGGTTTTTCTTAGCAGACAAGTGAGCTCAGGGTACAGGGGTGACACGGGGTGAGGGATGCTAGTGCAATGCAACCGCATGGTCCAGGGCTGCACATGCCAGCCATGCTTTTGGAAGGAAGAGGCGATAGGTCTTTGGATCTGCAGACTTAGGGGCAAGTGAAGGCCCACGCTGACCAAGAAGAGCAAGGGTGCCCCATGGGGAGCACACTGAACTGTTGCATGTGCACCAAAACCTGCCCCAGTTAGGGCCAGCACAAGGGTTCTCCAGAGACAGGCTGTGGCTCAGACATCTACGAGTGTGCAGACGGTGAAGGCGCAGACTGCAATATACTGGAGCAGAGGCGCCCTGAACATGCTGTCCCCCAATGCCAGCCACAAGTGGGGCTATCTCAGGGTGCAGAGGGTGAAGCCGTTCTGCACCTCTGGGATCCAAAAGGTGGAGGTGGCAGTAGCACCGGACTCCACTGCTTTGGAGCCTGCCCAGTCGAATTTGGGATCCAGCGAGGGACCTGACAGCAGCAGGTTGGCCACCAGAAGACGCCCAAAGGTAGGGAGGAAACACATACTGTTTAAGTTCAGAAGATCCTCTCATTGTTGCTGGCCAAATGTTCCCCCTGAGGCATCCAAAGCCTCAGTTTTCTCATCTATAAAAGATGTGATTGTTTCGAGGTTTCCACAAGGTAAGTGTGTAAAAACCATGGCAAAATGCTTGTAACTTAAAAGAGAGGGTTCCTATGAGGCTTCTTTAAGGTAAGTGTGTAAAAATCTGGACACAATACCTAAAATTTTTTAAGTGTTCAGTATATGGTGAAGGAGGATTATTTTTTCTCATCTAATTTTCAGAGCAACTTTATAAAATTGGTGATACTCATATTTCTTAGACAATCTAACCAATGATCAGAAAGAATAAATAGATAACCAAGGTCACAAAGCAATTCACAATGCATTCACTGGGTAATTTCTAGTTAAAAGTAGCAATGATTTTCACATTGAAAATTTTGTGTTATGTGGTGGTTTTCTCTTACATAATCCTCTTGGTATTTTGAAACCACAGGTTCTAAGTTGCTCTATTAAAGCGATCATTAGAAAAATGTGATGTACTTAGTGTGTAAATGTTAGAAAATTTCTTGTGTTACTCTTGTTAGTTCAATTGAACATATGTGTTATTTTGAAAAATGTAAATCGAATATATGTGGTTTGGATATATATATGCATATATGAAATATGACTTGACATTATGGAGTAGGCTTAGCTCATGGCAATGTTTTTTTCTGAAAGCATCTGCAGAAATCTCTCTTACTTTTAGTTTGTTAATGTTTCAGAGATTATGGGGGAAGGGCGATTCTATGAATCCTAGACACTGTGTGAGACAGATTTGGTTTCAGTAATTTTAGCATAATTCATTGTAATGTGATGATCCCTAGGAACTTCTTCACAGTGAGAAACTTGAAAGGTTCTAGCAGGCAGCAATGAATGAAAGGTGGGGCAGGGCCTCTGAAAGGGCGGGGCCTTGTGAGCCAGGTGCTTGTGCTCTCAAATTCCAAGTTTGTGGGGATGCATGCAGGGGATTCTGAACCTGATTGTTTCCTCTGAACCAGGATGCGGTCTGGTTGGCAGGGCAACTGGCCTTCTCTTGGTGGCCTTCAGTGGGTGCCTCATTGGTTGCCTTCAGTTGGTACCCTCACTTGGTTCTCTTCAGTTGGTACCCTCAGTTGGAGCTCTTCAGTTGGTGGTCCTCAGTTGTTTCTCTTCAGTTGGTGGTCCTCAGTTGGTGGTCTTCAGTTGTTGGGCAGTGGTGGAAGGAGGATGAATCCGTTTGTGCTCCCTCCTTCCCGAGTCACAGCTCTCAGGCTTGTTGTATCCAGGCCCTTTTAAAATAAACCAGACAGATTGGCAGGGTTTTCTTAGCAGACAGGTCAGCTCAGGGTATGGGGGTGATGCGGGGTGTCAGCTACAAGCGCATTGCTGCCCCATGGCTCAGGGCTGCCTGTGGCAGCCATGCCTTTGCTAGGAAGAGGTGATAGGTGGCAAGTGAAGGCCCAGCTGCCTGAGAAGAGCAGGAGTGCCCCACGTGGACCACACTAAACTGTCGCATGTGCACCAAAGGCAGCCCCAATCAGGGCCAGCACAAGGGTTCGACAGAGCCAGCCTGTAGCTCTCACATCAATGAGTGTGCAGACAGCAAAGGCACATGCTGTGATATACAGGACAAGAGGCACCCTGAACATGCTGTCCCCCAATGCCAGCTGCAAGCGGGGCTAGCTCAGGGTGCAGTGGGTGAAGCCGTCCTGCAGCTCTGGGATCCATGAGGCGCAGGTGGCAGTAGCGCTGGACTCCACTGCTTTGGAGCCTGCCCAGTTGAATTTGGGAGCCAGCGAGGGACCTGACCACAGTACACTGGCAACCAGAAGATGCCCAAAGGTACGGAGACAATGGATACTGCTTAAGTTTGGAAGATCCTCTGGCCGTTGCTGGCCCCAGTTTCCCCCAGAGACATCCAAAGCCTCAGTATTCTCATCTATAAAAGATGTGATTGTTATGAAGCTTCCATAAGGTAAGTGCCTAAAAACCATGGCAAGATGCTTGTAACTTAAAAGAGAGGGTTCCTATGAGGCTTCTATAAGGTAAGTGTCTAAAGATCTGGACACAATACCTATAATTTTTTAAGTGTTCAGTGTATGGAGAAGGAGGATTATTTTTTTCATCTAATTTTTAGAATGAGTTTATAAGATTGGTGATACTCATGTATCTTTGACAATGAAACCAATGATCAGAAAAAATAAATAGATCACCAAAGTCACAAAGCGGTTCACAATGCATTCACTGGGTAATTTCTAGTTAAAAGTAGCAATGAGGATCACATTGAAAATTGTGTATTATCTGGTAGTTTTCTCTTACATAGTCCTCTTGGTGTTATGAAACCACAGATTCTAAGTTGCCCCATCAAAGTGATCATTAGGAAAATGTGATGTACTTCATGTGTACATTTTAGAAAATTTCTTCTGTTAGTCTTGTTAATTTGATTGAACATGTGTGTTATTTTCAAAAATGTAAATGGAACATATGTGGATTGGGGATATATGTGTATATACGAAATATGACTTGGCATTATAGAGTAGGCTTAGCTCATGGAAATGTTTTTTTCCAAAGGCACCTGCAGAAATCACTCTTATTCCTAATTTCTCAATGTTTCAGAGATTATGGGGGAAAAGGGGGTTCTATGAATCTCAGACTCTGTGTGAGGTAGATTTTGTTTCAGTAATTTTAGCATCATTCTTTGTAAGGTGATGATCCCTAGGAACTTCTTCACAGTGAGAAACCTGAAAGGTCCTAGCAGCCAGCAATGAATGAAAGGCAGGGTGGGGCTGCTGGCAGGGCGGGTCTTATGAGCCATGTGCCTGTGCTCTCGAGTTCCAAGTTTGTGGGGATGCATGCAGGGGATTCTGGACCTGATTGTTTCCCCTGAACCAGGATGTGGTCTGGTTGGCATGATAACTGGCCTTCACTCGGTGGCCTTCAGTGGGTGCCCTCATTGGTTACCTTTGGTTAGTACCCTCAGTTGATACCCTCAGTGGGTGCTCTTCCATTGGTGGTCCTCAGTTGGTGGTCTTCAGTTGTTGGGCAGTTGTGGAGGGAGGATGAATCTGTGCTCTCTCTGTCCCAGTCACAGCTCTCAGGCTTGTTGCCTCCAGGCCCTTCTAAAATAAGTCAGAGAGGTTGGCAAGGTTTTTTTAGCAGACAATTCAGCTCATGGTATGGGGATGACACAGGGTGAGAGCTGCTAGTGCAGTGCCGCCCCATGGCCCAGGGCTGCCCATGCCAGCAATGCTTTTGCCAGGAGGAGGCGAAAGGTATTCAGCTCTGCAGACTTGGGGGCAAGCGAAGGCCCAATCTGCCCGAGAAGAGCAGGGGTGCCCCATGGGGTACACACTGAACTGTCGCATGTGCACCAAAGCCAGCCCGAATCAGCGCTGGCACAAGGGTTCTGCAGAGCCAGCCCGTGGCTCTGACGTCTACCAGTGTACAGGCAGCGAAGACGCAGGACGCGATATACAGGAGCAGAGGCACCTGGAACATGCTGTCCCCCAATGACAGCCACAAGCCGGGCGAGCTCAGGGTGTGGTGGCTGAAGCTGTCCTGCAGCTCTGAGATCCATGAGGTGGAGGTGGCTGTAGCACAGGACTCCACTGCTTTCGAGGCTGCCCAATTGAATTTGGGAGCCAGCGAGGGTCCTGACAGCAGCACATTGGACACCAGAAGACGCCAAAAGGTAGGGAGGCAACGGATACCACTTAAGTTCAGGAGCTCCTCTGGCTGCTGATGGCCTAAGGTTCCCCAAGAGGCATCCAAAGCCTCAGTTTTCTCATCTATAAAAGATGTGATTGTTATGCGGTTTCCATAAAGTAAGTGCATAAACCGTGGCAAAATGTTTGTAATGTAAAAGAGAGGGTTTCTATGAGGCTTTTATAAGGTAAATGTGTAAAAATCTGGACACAATACCTGTAATTTAGGTCACTGTAACCTCTGTCTCCTGGGTTCAAGCCATTCTCCTGCCTTGGCCTCCTGAGTAGCTGGGATTACAGGCATGCGCCATCAGGCCGGACTAATTTTATCATTTTCAAGAGCGATGGGGATTCACCATGTTGGTCAAGCTGATCTTGAAGTCCTGACCTCACGTGATCCACTCACCTTGGCTTCCCTAAGTAGTGGGATTACAGGCATGAGCCACCATCCCTGGCTAAAAATTTCATTTATTGATCAACAACCCTTTTTCTAAGGAGATGCTTGTGGTCTAAATATGCAGATTCCCAGTCATTTCCAAGAAGAAGGGAATGACGGCAAGGCAAACTGGGAGGGAGTTTAGGATTGTTCTGAGGTTGTGAAAGCCATTGAAATTCACATATAAGAGGATAGAGAAAGGGAATCCACATGTCTGATCCCTCCATGTACCGGGTATAACTTGTTCTTCATTAAGTTGCACCACCTTTGGCATCGGAGAGAACTGGATTTGAATTCAAGTTCCAACACTCATTAGGATGTGATGGTGAATGTGTTTTTAACTCCTCTGAGCCTCATTTTGCTTATCTATAAAAGAGGGGATTCTTACAAGGCTTCTGTAAGGTAAATAAGTAAAAATTTGGGTGGACAAAATGCCTTTAATTTAAAAGATAGGGTTGTTATGAGGCTTCGATAAGGTAAGTGTGTAAAAATCTGGACACAAGTCCTGTAATTTTGTTAGTGTTCAATATACAGAGGATGATTTTTCTCTCATTTAATTTTTAGAGCAAGTTTATAAAATGGTGTTACTCATGTTTTTGAGAAAATCAAACCAAGAATCACAAAGATTAAATGAGTCGCCATAGTCACAAAGCAGTTCACAATACATGTCCTGGGTGATTGCCAGTTAAAAGTAGCAATGATGATCACATTTAAAATCTTGTATTATGTGGTGCTTTTCTCTTACGTAAGCCTCTTTGTGTGTTGAAGCCATAGATTCTAAGTTGCTGTATCAAAATGATCACTAGAAAACAGTGACATACTTAGTGTATAAATTTTAGAAAATGTCTTCTATTACTCTTGTTAATTTGATTGAATACATGTGTTATTTTCAAAAATGTAAATGGAATATGTATGGATTGAATATATATGTGTATATATATATGAAATATGATTTGACATTATAGTGTAGGCGTAGCTCATGGCAATGTGTTTTTCTGAAAGCAATGGCAGAAATTTGTCATTTTTCTAGTTTGTAAAAATCTCAGAGGTTATGGCGGAAAGGGTGTTCTATGAATCCCAGATAGTACATGAGGCAGATTTGGTTTCAGTAATTTTAGCATCATTCATTGTAAGGTGATGATCCCTAGGAACTTCATCACAGTGAGCAACATGAAAGCTCCTAGCAGCCAGCAACAGATGAAAGGTGGGGCAGGTCCACTGGCAAGGTGGGGCCTTGTGAGCCTGGTACTCGAGCTCTCAATTCCAAGTTAGGGGGACACATGCAAAGGATTCTGGGCCTGATTGTTTCCTGTAACCAGGATGCGGTCTGGTTGGCAGGGCAACTGGCCTTCACTTGGTGTCCTGTAGTGGGCACCCTCATTGGTTGCCTTCGGTTAGTGCTCTCATTTGGTACCCTCAGTTGTTTCTCTTCAGTTGGTGGTCTTCAGTTGCTGGGCGGTGGGGGAAGGAGGATGAATCCATTTGTGCTGTCTTCTCCCCTAGTCACAGCTCTCAGGCTTGTTGCATCCAGGCCCTTCTAAAATAATCCAGGGATGTTGGCAGGATATTTTAGCAGACAAGTCAGCTCAGGGTATGTGGGTGGCAAGAGGTGCAGGCTGGTAGCACAGTGCCACCCCATGGCCCAGGGCTGCCCTTGCCAGCCATGCCTTTGCCAGGAAAAGGTGATAGTTGTTGAGCTCTGCAGACTTGGGGGGAAGCAAAGGCCCAAGCTTCCAGAGAAGAGCAGGGGTGGCCCATGGGGACCACAATGAACTGTCGCATGTGCACAAAAGCCAGCCCCAGTCAGGGCCAGTCCAAGGGTTTTGCAGAGGCAGCCTGTGTCTCTGAGGTCTACGAGTATGCAGACAGTGAAGGTACAGGCCTAGATAAACAGGAGCAGAGGCGCCCTGAACACACCGTCCCCCAATGCCATCCGCAAGTGGGGCCAGCTCAGGGTGCAGTGGGTGAAGCTGTCCTGCACCTCTGGGATCCACAAAGTGGAGGTGGCAATAGCACCGGACCCCACTGCTTAGGAGCCTGTCCAATCGAATTTGGGAGCCAGCGAGTGTCCTGACTGCAGTACTTTCGCCACCAGAAGACGCCTAAAGGTAAGGAGGCTTCAGATACAACTTAAGTTTAGGAGCTCCTCCAGCTGCCACTGGCCCAAAGTTCCTCCAGATGCATCCAAAGCCTGGGGCTCCTCCCTCCTGCCCCTAGTTTGCTATGCTAAGCCCAGGCTCAAGCAGGAGGATTGGCTCTGCCTCACCTCCCCACCCCTTCTTTTTTCCCTGCTGTGTCCAGCCAGTTTCTTTCCTCCTACCTACCCCAATGCCCAGTTCTGGGCATTCTTCTTCTTCCCCTAGGCTGTCTGAAAAACCACGTTTTTAGAATACAAAATTTATGCTTCAGATTTCATTGCTGTAGAGGAAATGTCTGACAGCTCTTGTATTTAAACTTAGGTAGCTACATTGGGACTCACAATTTCATATCTTGAGTTCTAGGCTAGAGCCCTCTCTCCTAAGGCAATGTCAGAGGGTCAGAGGTACTCTTCTGGATTTTAATAATAAAAAAGGATTTTTCTTTTTGTAGAGACAGGATCTCACTGTGTTGCCCAGGCTGGTCTTGAACTCCTGGCTTCAAGTGATCCACCCACCTTGGCGTCCCACTTTGCTGGCATGATAAGCAAGAACCACCAGCTAGAGCTGGCCTTTGGAAGTGCTCTAGCTTTGTGTGTTTTGGGCTAATCTTCCTGCACAGCTGTCAGTAAGATGTTCCTGCAGTATAGTTCCAAAGCTTTCTACACAAATTCAGTGGATCCTGTGATTTTTTTTACATGGAATAGCCTTTTTTTTTTTTTTTTTTTTTTTGCAGAGAAACTAGACAATTCACAATTAGTAACCTAAGGCCTAGAAAATTGTGTTTCTTGATCAAAACAACTGTTTATAGATGCTTGTGGTCCAAAGATGTAGATTCCTAATCATGAAAAATAAGAAGTGATGTCCAGTACAGGCAACCAGGGATGGAGTTTAGGATTGTTCTGAGGCCATGAAAGCCGTTGAAATTCATCCATAGGAGGGCAGAAAAAGGGAATCCACATGTTTTGATCCCTCCATGTGCCGGGTATAACTGGGTCTTTGTAAAGGTGCCCCACCCTTGGTATCAGAGAGAACTGGATTTGAATCCCAGTTCCAACAATCATTACGAAGTGATGCTGAATGAGTTTTTAAATCATCTGAGCCTCAGTTTGCTCATCTCTAAAAGATGGGATTCTTACGAGGCTTGCATAAGATTAGTGTGTAAAAATCTGGGAATAATGCCTGTAATTTAAAAGACAGGGTTGTTATGAGGCTTCAATAAGGTAAGTGTGTAAAAATCTGGACACTATGCCTTTAATTTTGTAATTGTGCAATATATGAAGGAGGATTATTTTTCTCTCCTTTAATTTTTAGAACAAGTTTATACAATTAGCATTATTCATATATTTAAGATAATCAAAGGACCAATAAGTTCAAATAAATCACCATACTCACAAAGCAGTTCGCAATATATTTACTGGGTAATTGCTACCTAAAAGCAGCAATGATGATCACATTGAAAATCTTGTATTATGTGGCGGTTTTCTCTTCCATGAGCCTCTTCATTTGTGGAAACCATAGAGTCTAAGTTGCTCTATCAAAGTGTTCGTTAGAAAAATGTGATGTACTTAGTGCATAAATTTTAGAAAATTTCCACCGTTAGTCTTGTTAATTTAATTGAATATGTGTGTTTTGGATTATGAATATGAGTATGTATTGATATATGAATTAAGACTTGACATCATAGCTCATGGCAATGTTTTCTTCTGAAAACACCTGCCGAAATTTGTATTTTTTCTAGTTTCCAAAAAAATCAGAGGAGATGGGTCAAGGTGGGTCTTTGAATGTCAGATAGTGCTTATGGGGTACATTGGCATAGAGTAATTTCCGCATAATTTATATTCATAATTCACAGAGAGGAAACCTGAAAGTTGCTACCAGCTACTAATACATGAAAGATGGGACAGGCAGCTGTGGGGGCGGAGCCTTGTGAGCCAGTGCCTGGACTCGCACAGCACGTCACAAATGGAAGGGCGGCGCGTGGGGGGAACTCAAGGCCTGATTGGTTCCTCCTAAGCAGGACGCAATCTGGTTGGCAGGGTAATCGGCCTTCAGTTAGTGCCTTCAGTGGGTGCCTTCAGTTGGTGGCATTTGGTTGCCTTTCCTGGGGAGAGGTGGCAGGTGCTCAGCTCTGCAGGGTGGGGGCAATTGAAAGCCCAAGCTGCCCGAGAAGAGCGGAGTTGCCCCATGGGGACCATGCTGGCCTGTCGCATGTGCACCAAAGCCAGCCCCAGGCAGGGTCCCCACAGGGCTTCCACGGAGCAATCCTGAGGCTTTGACATTTATGAATGGGAGGCCAGCAAAGGCGCAGGCCCCAGCACAGAGGAGCAGAGGCGGCCGGAACACCCTGTCCCTTAATACCAGCCCCAAGCACGGCCACCTCAGGATAAGGTGTTTGGAGCTGTCCTGCAGCTCTGAGATCCACGAGTGGCGGTGGGAGTAGCGCCAGACTCCACTGATTTGGAGCCTGCCCAGTCTGATTCAGGAGGCATGACCAGCAGCACATTGGCACCAGAAGACACCAGAAGGTAGGGAGACTACAGATACCGCTCGGCCTTAGGAGCTCCTCTGGCCATTGGTGACCCAAGGATCCACAGCCTAGGGCTCCTCCCTCCTGCCCTAGTTCGCTTTCCTAGGCCCAGGCCCCAAGCAGGAGGACTTGCTCTGACTCGACTCCCCACCCCTTCTTCTTTCCCTGTTGCATCCAGCCGGTTACTTTCCATTGCCCGGCCCAAATGCCCACTTCTGGGCCCTCTTCTTCTTTTCTTAGGCTGCTCAAAACTAAGTTTTCAAAATACAAAAAGGATGCCACAGATTTCATTACGGTAGAGGAAATGTCTGACAGCTCTTGTATTTAAACTTAACTAGCCACATTGGGACTCCCAATTTCATATCTTGAGTTGTAGAGCAGAGCTCTCTCTCCTAAAGTAATGGCTGAGGGTTAGAGGTACTCTTCTTGATTCTAATAATAAAAATGATTTCTTGTAGAGACAGGGTCTCACTGTGTTGCCCAGGCTGGTCTCAAACCCCCAGCCTCAAGTGATTCACTCACGTTGGCCTCCCGCTTTGTTGGGATGACAGGCAAGAACCACCACACCTGGCCTTGGGAGGTGCTCCTGCTTTGTGTGTTTTGGCTGGTCTTCCTGCGCAGCTGTCAGTAAGATGTTCCTGCAGCATAGTTCCAAATCTTTCTGCACAAATTCAGTGGATGCTGTGATTTTTTACGTGGAATAGCCCCTTTATTTATTGCAGAGAAGCTGGACAATTCACACTTGTAACATATGGCCTAGAAAATTTCGTTTCTTGATCACCACACCTGTTAAAAGGTGATGCTTGTGGTCTAAATAGGCAGATTCCTCATCATCCCCAAGAAAAAGGGAACCACTGCAAGGCAACCTGGGAGGGAGTTTAGGATTGTTCTGAGGCAGTGCAAGCCATTGAAATTCACACAGGAGGGGGTAGAAAAGAGAATCCACATGCTTTGATCCCTCCATGTTCTGAGTATAACTTGGTCCTCCTTAACACGCACCATTTGTGGCATCAGAGAAAACTGGATTTGAATCCCAGTTCCATCACTCTTTATGATGTGATGGTGAATGTGTTTTTAACTCATCTGAGCCTCAGTTTGCTCATCTATAGAAGATGTGACTGTTATGAGGCTTCTATAAGGTAAGTGTGTAAAAACCATGGCAAAATGCTTGTAATTTAAAAGAGAGGGTTATTATGAGGCTTCTATGAGGTAAGTGTGTAAAAGTCTGGACACAATGTCTACAATTTTGTAAGTGATCAATAGGTGGATGAGGAAGATTATCTTTCTCTCAATTTTTAGACCAAGTTTATAAAATTGGGGATATTCCTATTTCTTAGACAATCAAACCAATGATCAGAAAGAATAAATAAATCACCATAGTCACAAAGCAGTTCACAATACATTTACTGGGTAATTTCTAGTTAACAGTAGCAATGATGATCGCATTGAAAATCTCGTGTTTTGCGGTGGTTTTCTCTTACGTAAGCCTCTTGCTTTGTTGAAAGCATAGATTCTAAGCTGCTCTGTCAAAATGATTATTAGAAAAATGTGATGTACTTTCTGTGTAAATTTTGTAAAATTTCTTCTGTTAATCTTGTTAATTTGATTGAACATGTGTGTCATTTTCAAAAATGTAAATCGAATACATGTGGATGGGATATATATGTGTACATATGAAATATAACTTGATATTACAGAGTAGGCTTAGCTCATGCCAATGTTGTTTTGTGAAAGCAGCTGCAGAAATCTCTCTTATTTCTAGTTTGTTAATATTTCAGAGATTGCGTGAGGCAGATTTGGTTTCAGTAATTTTAGCATCATTCATTGTAAGGTGATGATCCCTAGGAACTGCTTCACAGTGAGAAACCTGAAAGTTCCCAGCAGTGAGCAATGAATGAAAGGTGGGGTGGGGCTGCTGGCAGGGCAGGGCCTTGTGAACCATGTGCCTTTGATCTCAAGTTCCAAGTCTGTGGGGATGCATGCAGGGGATTCTGGACCTGATTGTTTCCTCTGAACCAGGTTACAGTCTGGTTGGCAGGGCAACTGGCCTTCACTTGGTGGCCTTCAGTGGGTGTCCTCATTGGTTGCCTTCGGTTAGTGCCCTCAGTTGGTACCATCAGTTGGCACTCTTCAGGTGGTGGTCCTCAGTAGGTGGTCCTCAGTTGTAGGGCAGTGGTGGAAGGAGGATGAAACTGTGCTTTCTCCTCCCCTAGTCACAGCTCTCAGGCTTGTTGCCTCCAGGCCCTTCTAAAATAAACCAGACAGGTTGGAAGGTTTTTCTTAGCAGACAAGTCAGCTCAGGGTACAGGGGTGACACAGGGTGCAGGCTGCTAGCGCAGTGCCACCCCACGGACCAGGACTGCCCGTGCCAGCCATGCCTTTGCCAGGAAGAGGCGATAGGTGTTGAGCTCTGCAGACTTGGGGACAAGCGAAGGCCCAAGCTGCCCGAGAAGAGCAGGGGTGCCCCATGGGGACCACACTGAACTGTCGCATGTCCACCAAAGCCAGCCCCAGTCAGGGCCAACACAAGGGTTCTGCAGAGCCAGCTTGTGGCTCTGATGTCTACAAGTGTGCATACAGTGAAGGCTCAGGCTGCGATACACAGGAGCAGAGGCACCCGGAACACGCTGCCCCCGCTGCCAGCTGCAAGTGGGGTCTGCTCAGAATGCGGAGAGTGAAGCTGTCCTGCAGCTTTGAGATCCACGAGGTGGTGGTGGCCCTAGTGCCAGACTCCACTGCTATGGAGCCTGCCCAATCGAGTTTGGGAGCCAGCGAGGGACCTGACAGCAGCACGTTGGCCACCAGGAGACGCCCAAAGGTAGGGAGGTGACAGATACTGCTGAAGTTTAGGAACTCCTCTAGCCATTGCTGGCCCAAGATTCCTGCAGAGGCTTCCAAAGTCTCAGTTTTCTCATCTATAAAAGGTGTGATTGTTATGAGGCTTCCAAAAGGTAAGTGTGTAAAAACCATAGCAAAATGCTTGTAACTTGAAAGAGAGGGTTTCTATGAGGCTTCTATAAAGTAAGTGTGTAAAACTCTGGACACAATACCTATGATTTTTTCAGTGTTCAGTATATGGAGAAGGGGATTATTTTCTCTCATCTAATTTTCAGAGCCAGTTTATAAAATTGGTGATACTCATATTTCTTAGACAATGAAACCAATGATCAGAAAAAATAAATAGATCACCAAAGTCACACAGCAGTTCACAATGCATTCACTGTGTAATTTCTAGTTAAAAGTAGCAATGATGATCACATTAAAAATTTTGTATTATGTGGTAGTTTTCACTTACATAATCCTTTTGGTGTTTTGAAACCATATATTCTAAGTTGCTCTATCAAAGCGATCATTAGAAAAATGTGATGTACTTAGTGTGTAAATTTTAGAAAATTTCTTCTGTTAGTCTTGTTAATTTGATTGAACATATGTGTTATTTTCAAAAATGTAAATTGAATATATGTGGATTGGATATATATGTGCAGGTATGAAATATGACTTGACATTATAGAGTAGGCTTAGCTCATGGCAATATTTTTTTCTGAAAGCACCTGAAGAAATCACTCTTATCTCCAGTTTGTTAATGTTTCAGAGACTATGGGGGAAAGGGGATTCTACGAATGTCAGACACTGCGTGAGGCAGATTTGGTTTCAGTAATTTTAGCATCGTTCATTGTAAGGTGATGATCCCTAGGAACGTCTTCACAGTGAGAAACCTGAAAGTTCCTAGCAGGCAGCAATGAATGAAAGGTGGGGCGGGGCTGCTGAAGGGGCGGGGCCTTGTGAGCCATGTGCCTGTGCTCTCAAGTTCCAAGTTTGTGGGGGTGCCTCCAGCGGATTCTGGACCTGATTGTTTCCTCTGAACCAGGATGCGGTCTGGTTGGCAGGACAACTGGCCTTCACTTGGTGGCCTTCAGTGGGTTCCCTCATTGGTTGCCTTCATTTAGTGCCCTCAGTTGGTACCCTCAGTTGTTTCTCTTCAGTTGGTGGTCCTCAATTGGTGGACTTCAGTTGTTGGGTAGTGGTGGAAGGAGGATGAAACTGTGCTTTCTCCTCCCACAGTCACAGCTCTCAGTCTTGTTGCATCCAGGCCCTTCTAAAATAAACCAGACAGGTTGGCAGGTTTTTTTTTTTTCAGACAACTCAGCTCAGGGTATGGTGGTGATGCACTGTCCAGGATGCTAGTGCAGTGCCACCCCATGGCCCAGGGCTGCCCATGCCAGCCATGCCTTTGTCAGGAAGAGGCGATAGGTGTTGAGCTCTGCAGACTTGGGGGAAGTGAAGGCCCAAGCTGCCGGAGAAGAGCAGGGGTGCCCCACGTGGACCACACTGACCTGTCACATGTGCACCAAAGCCAGCCCCAGTCAGGGCCGGCACAAGTGTTCTGTAGGGCCAGCCTGTGGCTCTGACATCTACGAGTGTGCAGACAGCGAAGACGCAGGCTGTGATATACAGGAGCAGAAGCACCCAGAATATGCTGTCCCCCAGTGCCAGCCACAAGTGGGGCCAGCTCAGGGTGTGGTGAGTGAAGCCGTCCTGCACCTCTGGGGTCCACGTAGTGGAGGTGGCAGTAGTGCCAGACTCCACTTCTTTGGAGCCTGCCCAGTCAAATTTGAGAGGAAGCGAGGGACCTGACAGCAGCACATTGGCCACCAGAAGACACCGAAAGGTAGGGAGGCAACAGATACTGCTTAAATTCAGAAGATTCTCTGGCTGTGGCTGGCCCAAGCTTCTGCCACAGGCATCCAAAGCCTCAGTTTTCTCATCTGTAAAAGATGTGATTATTATGAGGCTTCCATAAGGTAAGTGTATAAAAACCATGGCAAAATGCTTGTAACTTAAAAGAGAGGGTTTCTATGAGGCTTCTGTAAGGCAAGTGTTTAAAAATCTGGACACAATACCTGTAATTTTTTAAGTGTTCAGTGTATGGAGAAGGAGGATTACTTTTTCTCATTTAATTTTTAGCACGAGTTTATAAGATTGGTGATACTCATATATCTTAGACAATCAAACCAATAATCAGAAAGAATAAATAGATCACCAAAGTCAAAAAGCAGTTCACAATGCATTCACTGGGTAATTTCTAGTTAAAAGTAGCAACGATTATCACATTGACAATTTTGTATTATGTTGTGGTTTTCTCTTCTACAATCCTCTTGGTGTTATGTAACCACAGATTCTAAGTTGCTCCATCAAAGTGATCATTAGAAAAATGTGATGTACTTAGTGTGTAAATTTTAGAAAATTTCTTGTGTTAGCTTTGTTAATTTGATTGAACATATGTTATTTTCAAAAACATAAATGTGGATTGGATATCTATGTGTACATATGAAATATGATTTGACTTTATTATAGAGTAGGCTTAGCTCATGGCAATGTTTTTTTCTGAAAGCACCTGCAGAAATCACTCTTATTTCTAGTTTGTTAATGTTTCAGAGATTATGGGGGAAAGGGAGTTCTAGGAATCCCAGACGCTGCGTGAGGCAGATTTGGTTTCAGCAATTTTAGTATCATTCTTTGTAAGGCGCGATGATCCCTAGGAACTTCTTCACAGTGAGAAAACCGAAAGGTCCCAGCAGCCAGCAATGAATGAAAGGTGGGGCAGGGCTGCTGGCAGGGCGGGGCCTTGTGAGCCATGTGCCTGTGCTCTCAAGTTCCAGGATTGTGGGGATGCATGCAGGGAATTCTGGACCTGATTGTTTCCTCTGAACCAGGATGTGTTCTTGTTGGCAGGACAACTGGCCTTCGCTTGGTGGCCTTCATTGCCTGCCTTCATTTATGGCCTTCACTTAGCGCCCTCAGTTGGTCCTCTTCAGTTGGTGGTCCTCAGTTGGTGGTCTTCAGTTGTTGGCAGTGTTGGAAGGAGGATGAATCTGTTTGTGCTCTCTCCTTCCCCAGTCACAGCTCTCAGGCTTGTTGCAGCCAGGCCCTTCTAACATAAACTGGACATGTTGGCAGGTTTTTTTTTTAGCAGACAAGTCAGCTCAGGATATGGGGGTGACATGGGGTGAGGGCTGCTAGCACAATGCTGCCCCATGCCCCAGTGCTGCCCGTGCCAACAATGCTTTTGCCAGGAAGAGTCAAGAGGTGTTCAGCTCTGCAGACTTAAGGGCAAGCGAAGGCCCATGCTGCCGGAGAAGACCAGGGGTATCCCATGGGGTCCACACTGAACTGTCACATATGCACCAAAGCCAGTCCCAATCAGGGCTTGCACAAGGTTTCTGCAGAGCTAGCCTGTGGCTCTGATGTCTATGAGTGTGCAGACAGCGAAGACGCAGGCCGCCATATACAGGAGCAGAAATGCCCGGAACACGCCATCCCCTCATGCCAGCCAGAAGTGGAGCCTGCTCAGGGTGTGGTGGGTGAAGCCGTCCTGCAGCTCTGAGATCCACAAGGTGGAGGTGGTAGTAGCACAGGACCCCACTGCTTTGGAGGCTGCACCATTGAATTTGGGAGCCAGCGAGTATCCTGACAACAGCACATTGGCAACCAGAAGATGCCAAAAGGTAGGGAGGCGACAGATACCACTTAAGTTCAGGAGCTCCTCTGGCCACTGATGGCCCAAGGTCCCCCCAGAGGCATCCAAAGCCTCAGTTTTCTCATCTGTAAAAGATGTGATTGTTATGAGGCTTCCATAAGGTAAATGTGTGAAAACCATGGCAAAAATGTTTGTAATTTAAAAGGGTACATTTCTTTGACACTTCTGTAAGGTAAGTGTGTAAAATCTGGACACAATACCTTTAATTTAGGTCACTGTAACTTCTGCCTCCTGGGTTCGAGTGATTCTCCTGCCTTAGCCTCCCGAGTAGCTGGGATTAGAGGCGTGGGCCATCAGGCCCGACTAATTTTGTCCTTTTTAGGAGAGACGGGGTTTCACCATGTTGGTCAGGCTGGTCTCAAACTCCTGACCTCAGGTGATCTGCTCACCTTCGCTTCCCTAAGTACTGAGATTACAGGCTTGAGCCACCATCCCCGGCCAAAAATTTCATTTCTTGATCAACAAACCTGTTTCTAAGGAGGTGCTTGTGGTCTAAATATGCAGATTCCCCGTCATTACCAAGAAGAAGGGAATGACTGCAAGGCAAGCTGGGAAGGAGTTTAGGATTGTTCTGAGGCATAAAAGCCATTGAAATTCACACGTAAGAGGATAGAGAAAGGGAATCCACATGTTTGATCCCTCCATGTACTGGGTATAACTTGGTCTTCATTAAGTTGCACCACCTTTGGCATCAGAGAGAACTGGATTTGAATCCCAGTTCCAACACTCATTAGGACACAATCGTGAATGTGTTTTTAACTCCTCAGAGCCTCACTTTGCTTATCTATAAAAGAGGGGATTGTTATGAGGCTTCCGTAAGGTAAATGAAAAAATTTGGGTGGACAAAAATGCCTGTAATTTAAAAGATAGGGTTGTTATGAGGCTTCGATAAGGTAAGTGTGCAAAAATCTGGACATAATGTCTATAATTTTGTAAGAGTTCAATATAAAGAGAGGGATTATTTTTCTCTCATTCAATTTTTAGAGCAAGTTTATAAAATGGTGTTACTCATATTTTTGAGATAGTCAAACCAAAGAATCACAAAGATTAAATGAGTCACCATAGTCACAAAGCAGTTCACAATACATGTCCTGGGTGATTGCCAGTTAAAAGTAGCAATGATGATCACATTTAAAATCTTGTATTATGTGGTGCTTTTCTCTTACGTAAGCCTCTTTGTGTGTTGAAGCCATAGATTCTAAGTTGCTGTATCAAAATGATCACTAGAAAACAGTGACATACTTAGTGTATAAATTTTAGAAAATGTCTTCTATTACTCTTGTTAATTTGATTGAATACATGTGTTATTTTCAAAAATGTAAATGGAATATGTATGGATTGAATATATATGTGTATATATATATGAAATATGATTTGACATTATAGTGTAGGCGTAGCTCATGGCAATGTGTTTTTCTGAAAGCAATGGCAGAAATTTGTCATTTTTCTAGTTCGTAAAAATCTCAGAGGTTATGGCGGAAAGGGTGTTCTATGAATCCCAGATAGTACATGAGGCAGATTTGGTTTCAGTAATTTTAGCATCATTCATTGTAAGGTGATGATCCCTAGGAACTTCATCACAGTGAGCAACATGAAAGCTCCTAGCAGCCAGCAACAGATGAAAGGTGGGGCAGGTCCACTGGCAAGGTGGGGCCTTGTGAGCCTGGTACTCGAGCTCTCAATTCCAAGTTAGGGGGACACATGCAAAGGATTCTGGGCCTGATTGTTTCCTGTAACCAGGATGCGGTCTGGTTGGCGGGGCAACTGGCCTTCACTTGGTGTCCTGTAGTGGGCACCCTCATTGGTTGCCTTCGGTTAGTGCTCTCATTTGGTACCCTCAGTTGTTTCTCTTCAGTTGGTGGTCTTCAGTTGCTGGGCGGTGGGGGAAGGAGGATGAATCCATTTGTGCTGTCTTCTCCCCTAGTCACAGCTCTCAGGCTTGTTGCATCCAGGCCCTTCTAAAATAATCCAGGGATGTTGGCAGGATATTTTAGCAGACAAGTCAGCTCAGGGTATGTGGGTGGCAAGAGGTGCAGGCTGGTAGCACAGTGCCACCCCATGGCCCAGGGCTGCCCTTGCCAGCCATGCCTTTGCCAGGAAAAGGTGATAGTTGTTGAGCTCTGCAGACTTGGGGGGAAGCAAAGGCCCAAGCTTCCAGAGAAGAGCAGAGGTGGCCCATGGGGACCACAATGAACTGTCGCATGTGCACAAAAGCCAGCCCCAGTCAGGGCCAGTCCAAGGGTTTTGCAGAGGCAGCCTGTGTCTCTGAGGTCTACGAGTATGCAGACAGTGAAGGTACAGGCCTAGATAAACAGGAGCAGAGGCGCCCTGAACACACCGTCCCCCAATGCCATCCGCAAGTGGGGCCAGCTCAGGGTGCAGTGGGTGAAGCTGTCCTGCACCTCTGGGATCCACAAAGTGGAGGTGGCAATAGCACCGGACCCCACTGCTTAGGAGCCTGTCCAATCGAATTTGGGAGCCAGCGAGTGTCCTGACTGCAGTACTTTCGCCACCAGAAGACGCCTAAAGGTAAGGAGGCTTCAGATACAACTTAAGTTTAGGAGCTCCTCCAGCTGCCACTGGCCCAAAGTTCCTCCAGATGCATCCAAAGCCTGGGGCTCCTCCCTCCTGCCCCTAGTTTGCTATGCTAAGCCCAGGCTCAAGCAGGAGGATTGGCTCTGCCTCACCTCCCCACCCCTTCTTTTTTCCCTGCTGTGTCCAGCCAGTTTCTTTCCTCCTACCTACCCCAATGCCCAGTTCTGGGCATTCTTCTTCTTCCCCTAGGCTGTCTGAAAAACCACGTTTTTAGAATACAAAATTTATGCTTCAGATTTCATTGCTGTAGAGGAAATGTCTGACAGCTCTTGTATTTAAACTTAGGTAGCTACATTGGGACTCACAATTTCATATCTTGAGTTCTAGGCTAGAGCCCTCTCTCCTAAGGCAATGTCAGAGGGTCAGAGGTACTCTTCTGGATTTTAATAATAAAAAAGGATTTTTTTTTTTGTAGAGACAGGATCTCACTGTGTTGCCCAGGCTGGTCTTGAACTCCTGGCTTCAAGTGATCCACCCACCTTGGCGTCCCACTTTGCTGGCATGATAAGCAAGAACCACCAGCTAGAGCTGGCCTTTGGAAGTGCTCTAGCTTTGTGTGTTTTGGGCTAATCTTCCTGCACAGCTGTCAGTAAGATGTTCCTGCAGTATAGTTCCAAAGCTTTCTACACAAATTCAGTGGATCCTGTGATTTTTTTTACATGGAATAGCCTTTTTTTTTTTTTTTTTTTTTTTGCAGAGAAACTAGACAATTCACAATTAGTAACCTAAGGCCTAGAAAATTGTGTTTCTTGATCAAAACAACTGTTTATAGATGCTTGTGGTCCAAAGATGTAGATTCCTAATCATGAAAAATAAGAAGTGATGTCCAGTACAGGCAACCAGGGATGGAGTTTAGGATTGTTCTGAGGCCATGAAAGCCGTTGAAATTCATCCATAGGAGGGCAGAAAAAGGGAATCCACATGTTTTGATCCCTCCATGTGCCGGGTATAACTGGGTCTTTGTAAAGGTGCCCCACCCTTGGTATCAGAGAGAACTGGATTTGAATCCCAGTTCCAACAATCATTACGAAGTGATGCTGAATGAGTTTTTAAATCATCTGAGCCTCAGTTTGCTCATCTCTAAAAGATGGGATTCTTACGAGGCTTGCATAAGATTAGTGTGTAAAAATCTGGGAATAATGCCTGTAATTTAAAAGACAGGGTTGTTATGAGGCTTCAATAAGGTAAGTGTGTAAAAATCTGGACACTATGCCTTTAATTTTGTAATTGTGCAATATATGAAGGAGGATTATTTTTCTCTCCTTTAATTTTTAGAACAAGTTTATACAATTAGCATTATTCATATATTTAAGATAATCAAAGGACCAATAAGTTCAAATAAATCACCATACTCACAAAGCAGTTCGCAATATATTTACTGGGTAATTGCTACCTAAAAGCAGCAATGATGATCACATTGAAAATCTTGTATTATGTGGCGGTTTTCTCTTCCATGAGCCTCTTCATTTGTGGAAACCATAGAGTCTAAGTTGCTCTATCAAAGTGTTCGTTAGAAAAATGTGATGTACTTAGTGCATAAATTTTAGAAAATTTCCACCGTTAGTCTTGTTAATTTAATTGAATATGTGTGTTTTGGATTATGAATATGAGTATGTATTGATATATGAATTAAGACTTGACATCATAGCTCATGGCAATGTTTTCTTCTGAAAACACCTGCCGAAATTTGTATTTTTTCTAGTTTCCAAAAAAATCAGAGGAGATGGGTCAAGGTGGGTCTTTGAATGTCAGATAGTGCTTATGGGGTACATTGGCATAGAGTAATTTCCGCATAATTTATATTCATAATTCACAGAGAGGAAACCTGAAAGTTGCTACCAGCTACTAATACATGAAAGATGGGACAGGCAGCTGTGGGGGCGGAGCCTTGTGAGCCAGTGCCTGGACTCGCACAGCACGTCACAAATGGAAGGGCGGCGCGTGGGGGGAACTCAAGGCCTGATTGGTTCCTCCTAAGCAGGACGCAATCTGGTTGGCAGGGTAATCGGCCTTCAGTTAGTGCCTTCAGTGGGTGCCTTCAGTTGGTGGCATTTGGTTGCCTTTCCTGGGGAGAGGTGGCAGGTGCTCAGCTCTGCAGGGTGGGGGCAATTGAAAGCCCAAGCTGCCCGAGAAGAGCGGAGTTGCCCCATGGGGACCATGCTGGCCTGTCGCATGTGCACCAAAGCCAGCCCCAGGCAGGGTCCCCACAGGGCTTCCACGGAGCAATCCTGAGGCTTTGACATTTATGAATGGGAGGCCAGCAAAGGCGCAGGCCCCAGCACAGAGGAGCAGAGGCGGCCGGAACACCCTGTCCCTTAATACCAGCCCCAAGCACGGCCACCTCAGGATAAGGTGTTTGGAGCTGTCCTGCAGCTCTGAGATCCACGAGTGGCGGTGGGAGTAGCGCCAGACTCCACTGATTTGGAGCCTGCCCAGTCTGATTCAGGAGGCATGACCAGCAGCACATTGGCACCAGAAGACACCAGAAGGTAGGGAGACTACAGATACCGCTCGGCCTTAGGAGCTCCTCTGGCCATTGGTGACCCAAGGATCCACAGCCTAGGGCTCCTCCCTCCTGCCCTAGTTCGCTTTCCTAGGCCCAGGCCCCAAGCAGGAGGACTTGCTCTGACTCGACTCCCCACCCCTTCTTCTTTCCCTGTTGCATCCAGCCGGTTACTTTCCATTGCCCGGCCCAAATGCCCACTTCTGGGCCCCCTTCTTCTTTTCTTAGGCTGCTCAAAACTAAGTTTTCAAAATACAAAAAGGATGCCACAGATTTCATTACGGTAGAGGAAATGTCTGACAGCTCTTGTATTTAAACTTAACTAGCCACATTGGGACTCCCAATTTCATATCTTGAGTTGTAGAGCAGAGCTCTCTCTCCTAAAGTAATGGCTGAGGGTTAGAGGTACTCTTCTTGATTCTAATAATAAAAATG
The DNA here is from genome assembly GCF_028885625.2 of Pongo pygmaeus. NCBI lineage: Eukaryota > Metazoa > Chordata > Mammalia > Primates > Hominidae > Pongo > Pongo pygmaeus. The sequence goes on along the minus strand of NC_072381.2, from coordinate 27,538,996 downwards.
ATTTCTTGTAGAGACAGGGTCTCACTGTGTTGCCCAGGCTGGTCTCAAACCCCCAGCCTCAAGTGATTCACTCACGTTGGCCTCCCGCTTTGTTGGGATGACAGGCAAGAACCACCACACCTGGCCTTGGGAGGTGCTCCTGCTTTGTGTGTTTTGGCTGGTCTTCCTGCGCAGCTGTCAGTAAGATGTTCCTGCAGCATAGTTCCAAATCTTTCTGCACAAATTCAGTGGATGCTGTGATTTTTTACGTGGAATAGCCCCTTTATTTATTGCAGAGAAGCTGGACAATTCACACTTGTAACATATGGCCTAGAAAATTTCGTTTCTTGATCACCACACCTGTTAAAAGGTGATGCTTGTGGTCTAAATAGGCAGATTCCTCATCATCCCCAAGAAAAAGGGAACCACTGCAAGGCAACCTGGGAGGGAGTTTAGGATTGTTCTGAGGCAGTGCAAGCCATTGAAATTCACACAGGAGGGGGTAGAAAAGAGAATCCACATGCTTTGATCCCTCCATGTTCTGAGTATAACTTGGTCCTCCTTAACACGCACCATTTGTGGCATCAGAGAAAACTGGATTTGAATCCCAGTTCCATCACTCTTTATGATGTGATGGTGAATGTGTTTTTAACTCATCTGAGCCTCAGTTTGCTCATCTATAGAAGATGTGACTGTTATGAGGCTTCTATAAGGTAAGTGTGTAAAAACCATGGCAAAATGCTTGTAATTTAAAAGAGAGGGTTATTATGAGGCTTCTATGAGGTAAGTGTGTAAAAGTCTGGACACAATGTCTACAATTTTGTAAGTGATCAATAGGTGGATGAGGAAGATTATCTTTCTCTCAATTTTTAGACCAAGTTTATAAAATTGGGGATATTCCTATTTCTTAGACAATCAAACCAATGATCAGAAAGAATAAATAAATCACCACAGTCACAAAGCAGTTCACAATACATTTACTGGGTAATTTCTAGTTAACAGTAGCAATGATGATCACATTGAAAATCTCGTGTTTTGCGGTGGTTTTCTCTTACGTAAGCCTCTTGCTTTGTTGAAAGCATAGATTCTAAGCTGCTCTGTCAAAATGATTATTAGAAAAATGTGATGTACTTTCTGTGTAAATTTTGTAAAATTTCTTCTGTTAATCTTGTTAATTTGATTGAACATGTGTGTCATTTTCAAAAATGTAAATCGAATACATGTGGATGGGATATATATGTGTACATATGAAATATAACTTGATATTACAGAGTAGGCTTAGCTCATGCCAATGTTGTTTTGTGAAAGCAGCTGCAGAAATCTCTCTTATTTCTAGTTTGTTAATATTTCAGAGATTGCGTGAGGCAGATTTGGTTTCAGTAATTTTAGCATCATTCATTGTAAGGTGATGATCCCTAGGAACTGCTTCACAGTGAGAAACCTGAAAGTTCCCAGCAGTGAGCAATGAATGAAAGGTGGGGTGGGGCTGCTGGCAGGGCAGGGCCTTGTGAACCATGTGCCTTTGATCTCAAGTTCCAAGTCTGTGGGGATGCATGCAGGGGATTCTGGACCTGATTGTTTCCTCTGAACCAGGTTACAGTCTGGTTGGCAGGGCAACTGGCCTTCACTTGGTGGCCTTCAGTGGGTGTCCTCATTGGTTGCCTTCGGTTAGTGCCCTCAGTTGGTACCATCAGTTGGCACTCTTCAGGTGGTGGTCCTCAGTAGGTGGTCCTCAGTTGTAGGGCAGTGGTGGAAGGAGGATGAAACTGTGCTTTCTCCTCCCCTAGTCACAGCTCTCAGGCTTGTTGCCTCCAGGCCCTTCTAAAATAAACCAGACAGGTTGGAAGGTTTTTCTTAGCAGACAAGTCAGCTCAGGGTACAGGGGTGACACAGGGTGCAGGCTGCTAGCGCAGTGCCACCCCACGGACCAGGACTGCCCGTGCCAGCCATGCCTTTGCCAGGAAGAGGCGATAGGTGTTGAGCTCTGCAGACTTGGGGACAAGCGAAGGCCCAAGCTGCCCGAGAAGAGCAGGGGTGCCCCATGGGGACCACACTGAACTGTCGCATGTCCACCAAAGCCAGCCCCAGTCAGGGCCAACACAAGGGTTCTGCAGAGCCAGCTTGTGGCTCTGATGTCTACAAGTGTGCATACAGTGAAGGCTCAGGCTGCGATACACAGGAGCAGAGGCACCCGGAACACGCTGCCCCCGCTGCCAGCTGCAAGTGGGGTCTGCTCAGAATGCGGAGAGTGAAGCTGTCCTGCAGCTTTGAGATCCACGAGGTGGTGGTGGCCCTAGTGCCAGACTGCACTGCTATGGAGCCTGCCCAGTCGAGTTTGGGAGCCAGCGAGGGACCTGACAGCAGCACGTTGGCCACCAGGAGATGCCCAAAGGTAGGGAGGTGACAGATACTGCTGAAGTTTAGGAACTCCTCTAGCCATTGCTGGCCCAAGATTCCTGCAGAGGCTTCCAAAGTCTCAGTTTTCTCATCTATAAAAGGTGTGATTGTTATGAGGCTTCCAAAAGGTAAGTGTGTAAAAACCATAGCAAAATGCTTGTAACTTGAAAGAGAGGGTTTCTATGAGGCTTCTATAAAGTAAGTGTGTAAAACTCTGGACACAATACCTATGATTTTTTCAGTGTTCAGTATATGGAGAAGGGGATTATTTTCTCTCATCTAATTTTCAGAGCCAGTTTATAAAATTGGTGATACTCATATTTCTTAGACAATGAAACCAATGATCAGAAAAAATAAATAGATCACCAAAGTCACACAGCAGTTCACAATGCATTCACTGTGTAATTTCTAGTTAAAAGTAGCAATGATGATCACATTAAAAATTTTGTATTATGTGGTAGTTTTCACTTACATAATCCTTTTGGTGTTTTGAAACCATATATTCTAAGTTGCTCTATCAAAGCGATCATTAGAAAAATGTGATGTACTTAGTGTGTAAATTTTAGAAAATTTCTTCTGTTAGTCTTGTTAATTTGATTGAACATATGTGTTATTTTCAAAAATGTAAATTGAATATATGTGGATTGGATATATATGTGCAGGTATGAAATATGACTTGACATTATAGAGTAGGCTTAGCTCATGGCAATATTTTTTTCTGAAAGCACCTGAAGAAATCACTCTTATCTCCAGTTTGTTAATGTTTCAGAGACTATGGGGGAAAGGGGATTCTACGAATGTCAGACACTGCGTGAGGCAGATTTGGTTTCAGTAATTTTAGCATCGTTCATTGTAAGGTGATGATCCCTAGGAACGTCTTCACAGTGAGAAACCTGAAAGTTCCTAGCAGGCAGCAATGAATGAAAGGTGGGGCGGGGCTGCTGAAGGGGCGGGGCCTTGTGAGCCATGTGCCTGTGCTCTCAAGTTCCAAGTTTGTGGGGGTGCCTCCAGCGGATTCTGGACCTGATTGTTTCCTCTGAACCAGGATGCGGTCTGGTTGGCAGGACAACTGGCCTTCACTTGGTGGCCTTCAGTGGGTTCCCTCATTGGTTGCCTTCATTTAGTGCCCTCAGTTGGTACCCTCAGTTGTTTCTCTTCAGTTGGTGGTCCTCAATTGGTGGACTTCAGTTGTTGGGTAGTGGTGGAAGGAGGATGAAACTGTGCTTTCTCCTCCCACAGTCACAGCTCTCAGTCTTGTTGCATCCAGGCCCTTCTAAAATAAACCAGACAGGTTGGCAGGTTTTTTTTTTTTCAGACAACTCAGCTCAGGGTATGGTGGTGATGCACTGTCCAGGATGCTAGTGCAGTGCCACCCCATGGCCCAGGGCTGCCCATGCCAGCCATGCCTTTGTCAGGAAGAGGCGATAGGTGTTGAGCTCTGCAGACTTGGGGGAAGTGAAGGCCCAAGCTGCCGGAGAAGAGCAGGGGTGCCCCACGTGGACCACACTGACCTGTCACATGTGCACCAAAGCCAGCCCCAGTCAGGGCCGGCACAAGTGTTCTGTAGGGCCAGCCTGTGGCTCTGACATCTACGAGTGTGCAGACAGCGAAGACGCAGGCTGTGATATACAGGAGCAGAAGCACCCAGAATATGCTGTCCCCCAGTGCCAGCCACAAGTGGGGCCAGCTCAGGGTGTGGTGAGTGAAGCCGTCCTGCACCTCTGGGGTCCACGTAGTGGAGGTGGCAGTAGTGCCAGACTCCACTTCTTTGGAGCCTGCCCAGTCAAATTTGAGAGGAAGCGAGGGACCTGACAGCAGCACATTGGCCACCAGAAGACACCGAAAGGTAGGGAGGCAACAGATACTGCTTAAATTCAGAAGATTCTCTGGCTGTGGCTGGCCCAAGCTTCTGCCACAGGCATCCAAAGCCTCAGTTTTCTCATCTGTAAAAGATGTGATTATTATGAGGCTTCCATAAGGTAAGTGTATAAAAACCATGGCAAAATGCTTGTAACTTAAAAGAGAGGGTTTCTATGAGGCTTCTGTAAGGCAAGTGTTTAAAAATCTGGACACAATACCTGTAATTTTTTAAGTGTTCAGTGTATGGAGAAGGAGGATTACTTTTTCTCATTTAATTTTTAGCACGAGTTTATAAGATTGGTGATACTCATATATCTTAGACAATCAAACCAATAATCAGAAAGAATAAATAGATCACCAAAGTCAAAAAGCAGTTCACAATGCATTCACTGGGTAATTTCTAGTTAAAAGTAGCAACGATTATCACATTGACAATTTTGTATTATGTTGTGGTTTTCTCTTCTACAATCCTCTTGGTGTTATGTAACCACAGATTCTAAGTTGCTCCATCAAAGTGATCATTAGAAAAATGTGATGTACTTAGTGTGTAAATTTTAGAAAATTTCTTGTGTTAGCTTTGTTAATTTGATTGAACATATGTTATTTTCAAAAACATAAATGTGGATTGGATATCTATGTGTACATATGAAATATGATTTGACTTTATTATAGAGTAGGCTTAGCTCATGGCAATGTTTTTTTCTGAAAGCACCTGCAGAAATCACTCTTATTTCTAGTTTGTTAATGTTTCAGAGATTATGGGGGAAAGGGAGTTCTAGGAATCCCAGACGCTGCGTGAGGCAGATTTGGTTTCAGCAATTTTAGTATCATTCTTTGTAAGGCGCGATGATCCCTAGGAACTTCTTCACAGTGAGAAAACCGAAAGGTCCCAGCAGCCAGCAATGAATGAAAGGTGGGGCAGGGCTGCTGGCAGGGCGGGGCCTTGTGAGCCATGTGCCTGTGCTCTCAAGTTCCAGGATTGTGGGGATGCATGCAGGGAATTCTGGACCTGATTGTTTCCTCTGAACCAGGATGTGTTCTTGTTGGCAGGACAACTGGCCTTCGCTTGGTGGCCTTCATTGCCTGCCTTCATTTATGGCCTTCACTTAGCGCCCTCAGTTGGTCCTCTTCAGTTGGTGGTCCTCAGTTGGTGGTCTTCAGTTGTTGGCAGTGTTGGAAGGAGGATGAATCTGTTTGTGCTCTCTCCTTCCCCAGTCACAGCTCTCAGGCTTGTTGCAGCCAGGCCCTTCTAACATAAACTGGACATGTTGGCAGGTTTTTTTTTTAGCAGACAAGTCAGCTCAGGATATGGGGGTGACATGGGGTGAGGGCTGCTAGCACAATGCTGCCCCATGCCCCAGTGCTGCCCGTGCCAACAATGCTTTTGCCAGGAAGAGTCAAGAGGTGTTCAGCTCTGCAGACTTAAGGGCAAGCGAAGGCCCATGCTGCCGGAGAAGACCAGGGGTATCCCATGGGGTCCACACTGAACTGTCACATATGCACCAAAGCCAGTCCCAATCAGGGCTTGCACAAGGTTTCTGCAGAGCTAGCCTGTGGCTCTGATGTCTATGAGTGTGCAGACAGCGAAGACGCAGGCCGCCATATACAGGAGCAGAAATGCCCGGAACACGCCATCCCCTCATGCCAGCCAGAAGTGGAGCCTGCTCAGGGTGTGGTGGGTGAAGCCGTCCTGCAGCTCTGAGATCCACAAGGTGGAGGTGGTAGTAGCACAGGACCCCACTGCTTTGGAGGCTGCACCATTGAATTTGGGAGCCAGCGAGTATCCTGACAACAGCACATTGGCAACCAGAAGATGCCAAAAGGTAGGGAGGCGACAGATACCACTTAAGTTCAGGAGCTCCTCTGGCCACTGATGGCCCAAGGTCCCCCCAGAGGCATCCAAAGCCTCAGTTTTCTCATCTGTAAAAGATGTGATTGTTATGAGGCTTCCATAAGGTAAATGTGTGAAAACCATGGCAAAAATGTTTGTAATTTAAAAGGGTACATTTCTTTGACACTTCTGTAAGGTAAGTGTGTAAAATCTGGACACAATACCTTTAATTTAGGTCACTGTAACTTCTGCCTCCTGGGTTCGAGTGATTCTCCTGCCTTAGCCTCCCGAGTAGCTGGGATTAGAGGCGTGGGCCATCAGGCCCGACTAATTTTGTCCTTTTTAGGAGAGACGGGGTTTCACCATGTTGGTCAGGCTGGTCTCAAACTCCTGACCTCAGGTGATCTGCTCACCTTCGCTTCCCTAAGTACTGAGATTACAGGCTTGAGCCACCATCCCCGGCCAAAAATTTCATTTCTTGATCAACAAACCTGTTTCTAAGGAGGTGCTTGTGGTCTAAATATGCAGATTCCCCGTCATTACCAAGAAGAAGGGAATGACTGCAAGGCAAGCTGGGAAGGAGTTTAGGATTGTTCTGAGGCATAAAAGCCATTGAAATTCACACGTAAGAGGATAGAGAAAGGGAATCCACATGTTTGATCCCTCCATGTACTGGGTATAACTTGGTCTTCATTAAGTTGCACCACCTTTGGCATCAGAGAGAACTGGATTTGAATCCCAGTTCCAACACTCATTAGGACACAATCGTGAATGTGTTTTTAACTCCTCAGAGCCTCACTTTGCTTATCTATAAAAGAGGGGATTGTTATGAGGCTTCCGTAAGGTAAATGAAAAAATTTGGGTGGACAAAAATGCCTGTAATTTAAAAGATAGGGTTGTTATGAGGCTTCGATAAGGTAAGTGTGCAAAAATCTGGACATAATGTCTATAATTTTGTAAGAGTTCAATATAAAGAGAGGGATTATTTTTCTCTCATTCAATTTTTAGAGCAAGTTTATAAAATGGTGTTACTCATATTTTTGAGATAATCAAACCAAAGAATCACAAAGATTAAATGAGTCACCATAGTCACAAAGCAGTTCACAATACATGTCCTGGGTGATTGCCAGTTAAAAGTAGCAATGATGATCACATTTAAAATCTTGTATTATGTGGTGCTTTTCTCTTACGTAAGCCTCTTTGTGTGTTGAAGCCATAGATTCTAAGTTGCTGTATCAAAATGATCACTAGAAAACAGTGACATACTTAGTGTATAAATTTTAGAAAATGTCTTCTATTACTCTTGTTAATTTGATTGAATACATGTGTTATTTTCAAAAATGTAAATGGAATATGTATGGATTGAATATATATGTGTATATATATATGAAATATGATTTGACATTATAGTGTAGGCGTAGCTCATGGCAATGTGTTTTTCTGAAAGCAATGGCAGAAATTTGTCATTTTTCTAGTTCGTAAAAATCTCAGAGGTTATGGCGGAAAGGGTGTTCTATGAATCCCAGATAGTACATGAGGCAGATTTGGTTTCAGTAATTTTAGCATCATTCATTGTAAGGTGATGATCCCTAGGAACTTCATCACAGTGAGCAACATGAAAGCTCCTAGCAGCCAGCAACAGATGAAAGGTGGGGCAGGTCCACTGGCAAGGTGGGGCCTTGTGAGCCTGGTACTCGAGCTCTCAATTCCAAGTTAGGGGGACACATGCAAAGGATTCTGGGCCTGATTGTTTCCTGTAACCAGGATGCGGTCTGGTTGGCGGGGCAACTGGCCTTCACTTGGTGTCCTGTAGTGGGCACCCTCATTGGTTGCCTTCGGTTAGTGCTCTCATTTGGTACCCTCAGTTGTTTCTCTTCAGTTGGTGGTCTTCAGTTGCTGGGCGGTGGGGGAAGGAGGATGAATCCATTTGTGCTGTCTTCTCCCCTAGTCACAGCTCTCAGGCTTGTTGCATCCAGGCCCTTCTAAAATAATCCAGGGATGTTGGCAGGATATTTTAGCAGACAAGTCAGCTCAGGGTATGTGGGTGGCAAGAGGTGCAGGCTGGTAGCACAGTGCCACCCCATGGCCCAGGGCTGCCCTTGCCAGCCATGCCTTTGCCAGGAAAAGGTGATAGTTGTTGAGCTCTGCAGACTTGGGGGGAAGCAAAGGCCCAAGCTTCCAGAGAAGAGCAGGGGTGGCCCATGGGGACCACAATGAACTGTCGCATGTGCACAAAAGCCAGCCCCAGTCAGGGCCAGTCCAAGGGTTTTGCAGAGGCAGCCTGTGTCTCTGAGGTCTACGAGTATGCAGACAGTGAAGGTACAGGCCTAGATAAACAGGAGCAGAGGCGCCCTGAACACACCGTCCCCCAATGCCATCCGCAAGTGGGGCCAGCTCAGGGTGCAGTGGGTGAAGCTGTCCTGCACCTCTGGGATCCACAAAGTGGAGGTGGCAATAGCACCGGACCCCACTGCTTAGGAGCCTGTCCAATCGAATTTGGGAGCCAGCGAGTGTCCTGACTGCAGTACTTTCGCCACCAGAAGACGCCTAAAGGTAAGGAGGCTTCAGATACAACTTAAGTTTAGGAGCTCCTCCAGCTGCCACTGGCCCAAAGTTCCTCCAGATGCATCCAAAGCCTGGGGCTCCTCCCTCCTGCCCCTAGTTTGCTATGCTAAGCCCAGGCTCAAGCAGGAGGATTGGCTCTGCCTCACCTCCCCACCCCTTCTTTTTTCCCTGCTGTGTCCAGCCAGTTTCTTTCCTCCTACCTACCCCAATGCCCAGTTCTGGGCATTCTTCTTCTTCCCCTAGGCTGTCTGAAAAACCACGTTTTTAGAATACAAAATTTATGCTTCAGATTTCATTGCTGTAGAGGAAATGTCTGACAGCTCTTGTATTTAAACTTAGGTAGCTACATTGGGACTCACAATTTCATATCTTGAGTTCTAGGCTAGAGCCCTCTCTCCTAAGGCAATGTCAGAGGGTCAGAGGTACTCTTCTGGATTTTAATAATAAAAAAGGATTTTTTTTTTTGTAGAGACAGGATCTCACTGTGTTGCCCAGGCTGGTCTTGAACTCCTGGCTTCAAGTGATCCACCCACCTAGGCGTCCCACTTTGCTGGCATGATAAGCAAGAACCACCAGCTAGAGCTGGCCTTTGGAAGTGCTCTAGCTTTGTGTGTTTTGGGCTAATCTTCCTGCACAGCTGTCAGTAAGATGTTCCTGCAGTATAGTTCCAAAGCTTTCTACACAAATTCAGTGGATCCTGTGATTTTTTTTACATGGAATAGCCTTTTTTTTTTTTTTTTTTTTTTTGCAGAGAAACTAGACAATTCACAATTAGTAACCTAAGGCCTAGAAAATTGTGTTTCTTGATCAAAACAACTGTTTATAGATGCTTGTGGTCCAAAGATGTAGATTCCTAATCATGAAAAATAAGAAGTGATGTCCAGTACAGGCAACCAGGGATGGAGTTTAGGATTGTTCTGAGGCCATGAAAGCCGTTGAAATTCATCCATAGGAGGGCAGAAAAAGGGAATCCACATGTTTTGATCCCTCCATGTGCCGGGTATAACTGGGTCTTTGTAAAGGTGCCCCACCCTTGGTATCAGAGAGAACTGGATTTGAATCCCAGTTCCAACAATCATTACGAAGTGATGCTGAATGAGTTTTTAAATCATCTGAGCCTCAGTTTGCTCATCTCTAAAAGATGGGATTCTTACGAGGCTTGCATAAGATTAGTGTGTAAAAATCTGGGAATAATGCCTGTAATTTAAAAGACAGGGTTGTTATGAGGCTTCAATAAGGTAAGTGTGTAAAAATCTGGACACTATGCCTTTAATTTTGTAATTGTGCAATATATGAAGGAGGATTATTTTTCTCTCCTTTAATTTTTAGAACAAGTTTATACAATTAGCATTATTCATATATTTAAGATAATCAAAGGACCAATAAGTTCAAATAAATCACCATACTCACAAAGCAGTTCGCAATATATTTACTGGGTAATTGCTACCTAAAAGCAGCAATGATGATCACATTGAAAATCTTGTATTATGTGGCGGTTTTCTCTTCCATGAGCCTCTTCATTTGTGGAAACCATAGAGTCTAAGTTGCTCTATCAAAGTGTTCGTTAGAAAAATGTGATGTACTTAGTGCATAAATTTTAGAAAATTTCCACCGTTAGTCTTGTTAATTTAATTGAATATGTGTGTTTTGGATTATGAATATGAGTATGTATTGATATATGAATTAAGACTTGACATCATAGCTCATGGCAATGTTTTCTTCTGAAAACACCTGCCGAAATTTGTATTTTTTCTAGTTTCCAAAAAAATCAGAGGAGATGGGTCAAGGTGGGTCTTTGAATGTCAGATAGTGCTTATGGGGTACATTGGCATAGAGTAATTTCCGCATAATTTATATTCATAATTCACAGAGAGGAAACCTGAAAGTTGCTACCAGCTACTAATACATGAAAGATGGGACAGGCAGCTGTGGGGGCGGAGCCTTGTGAGCCAGTGCCTGGACTCGCACAGCACGTCACAAATGGAAGGGCGGCGCGTGGGGGGAACTCAAGGCCTGATTGGTTCCTCCTAAGCAGGACGCAATCTGGTTGGCAGGGTAATCGGCCTTCAGTTAGTGCCTTCAGTGGGTGCCTTCAGTTGGTGGCATTTGGTTGCCTTTCCTGGGGAGAGGTGGCAGGTGCTCAGCTCTGCAGGGTGGGGGCAATTGAAAGCCCAAGCTGCCCGAGAAGAGCGGAGTTGCCCCATGGGGACCATGCTGGCCTGTCGCATGTGCACCAAAGCCAGCCCCAGGCAGGGTCCCCACAGGGCTTCCACGGAGCAATCCTGAGGCTTTGACATTTATGAATGGGAGGCCAGCAAAGGCGCAGGCCCCAGCACAGAGGAGCAGAGGCGGCCGGAACACCCTGTCCCTTAATACCAGCCCCAAGCACGGCCACCTCAGGATAAGGTGTTTGGAGCTGTCCTGCAGCTCTGAGATCCACGAGTGGCGGTGGGAGTAGCGCCAGACTCCACTGATTTGGAGCCTGCCCAGTCTGATTCAGGAGGCATGACCAGCAGCACATTGGCACCAGAAGACACCAGAAGGTAGGGAGACTACAGATACCGCTCGGCCTTAGGAGCTCCTCTGGCCATTGGTGACCCAAGGATCCACAGCCTAGGGCTCCTCCCTCCTGCCCTAGTTCGCTTTCCTAGGCCCAGGCCCCAAGCAGGAGGACTTGCTCTGACTCGACTCCCCACCCCTTCTTCTTTCCCTGTTGCATCCAGCCGGTTACTTTCCATTGCCCGGCCCAAATGCCCACTTCTGGGCCCTCTTCTTCTTTTCTTAGGCTGCTCAAAACTAAGTTTTCAAAATACAAAAAGGATGCCACAGATTTCATTACGGTAGAGGAAATGTCTGACAGCTCTTGTATTTAAACTTAACTAGCCACATTGGGACTCCCAATTTCATATCTTGAGTTGTAGAGCAGAGCTCTCTCTCCTAAAGTAATGGCTGAGGGTTAGAGGTACTCTTCTTGATTCTAATAATAAAAATGATTTCTTGTAGAGACAGGGTCTCACTGTGTTGCCCAGGCTGGTCTCAAACCCCCAGCCTCAAGTGATTCACTCACGTTGGCCTCCCGCTTTGTTGGGATGACAGGCAAGAACCACCACACCTGGCCTTGGGAGGTGCTCCTGCTTTGTGTGTTTTGGCTGGTCTTCCTGCGCAGCTGTCAGTAAGATGTTCCTGCAGCATAGTTCCAAATCTTTCTGCACAAATTCAGTGGATGCTGTGATTTTTTACGTGGAATAGCCCCTTTATTTATTGCAGAGAAGCTGGACAATTCACACTTGTAACATATGGCCTAGAAAATTTCGTTTCTTGATCACCACACCTGTTAAAAGGTGATGCTTGTGGTCTAAATAGGCAGATTCCTCATCATCCCCAAGAAAAAGGGAACCACTGCAAGGCAACCTGGGAGGGAGTTTAGGATTGTTCTGAGGCAGTGCAAGCCATTGAAATTCACACAGGAGGGGGTAGAAAAGAGAATCCACATGCTTTGATCCCTCCATGTTCTGAGTATAACTTGGTCCTCCTTAACACGCACCATTTGTGGCATCAGAGAAAACTGGATTTGAATCCCAGTTCCATCACTCTTTATGATGTGATGGTGAATGTGTTTTTAACTCATCTGAGCCTCAGTTTGCTCATCTATAGAAGATGTGACTGTTATGAGGCTTCTATAAGGTAAGTGTGTAAAAACCATGGCAAAATGCTTGTAATTTAAAAGAGAGGGTTATTATGAGGCTTCTATGAGGTAAGTGTGTAAAAGTCTGGACACAATGTCTACAATTTTGTAAGTGATCAATAGGTGGATGAGGAAGATTATCTTTCTCTCAATTTTTAGACCAAGTTTATAAAATTGGGGATATTCCTATTTCTTAGACAATCAAACCAATGATCAGAAAGAATAAATAAATCACCATAGTCACAAAGCAGTTCACAATACATTTACTGGGTAATTTCTAGTTAACAGTAGCAATGATGATCACATTGAAAATCTCGTGTTTTGCGGTGGTTTTCTCTTACGTAAGCCTCTTGCTTTGTTGAAAGCATAGATTCTAAGCTGCTCTGTCAAAATGATTATTAGAAAAATGTGATGTACTTTCTGTGTAAATTTTGTAAAATTTCTTCTGTTAATCTTGTTAATTTGATTGAACATGTGTGTCATTTTCAAAAATGTAAATCGAATACATGTGGATGGGATATATATGTGTACATATGAAATATAACTTGATATTACAGAGTAGGCTTAGCTCATGCCAATGTTGTTTTGTGAAAGCAGCTGCAGAAATCTCTCTTATTTCTAGTTTGTTAATATTTCAGAGATTGCGTGAGGCAGATTTGGTTTCAGTAATTTTAGCATCATTCATTGTAAGGTGATGATCCCTAGGAACTGCTTCACAGTGAGAAACCTGAAAGTTCCCAGCAGTGAGCAATGAATGAAAGGTGGGGTGGGGCTGCTGGCAGGGCAGGGCCTTGTGAACCATGTGCCTTTGATCTCAAGTTCCAAGTCTGTGGGGATGCATGCAGGGGATTCTGGACCTGATTGTTTCCTCTGAACCAGGTTACAGTCTGGTTGGCAGGGCAACTGGCCTTCACTTGGTGGCCTTCAGTGGGTGTCCTCATTGGTTGCCTTCGGTTAGTGCCCTCAGTTGGTACCATCAGTTGGCACTCTTCAGGTGGTGGTCCTCAGTAGGTGGTCCTCAGTTGTAGGGCAGTGGTGGAAGGAGGATGAAACTGTGCTTTCTCCTCCCCTAGTCACAGCTCTCAGGCTTGTTGCCTCCAGGCCCTTCTAAAATAAACCAGACAGGTTGGAAGGTTTTTCTTAGCAGACAAGTCAGCTCAGGGTACAGGGGTGACACAGGGTGCAGGCTGCTAGCGCAGTGCCACCCCACGGACCAGGACTGCCCGTGCCAGCCATGCCTTTGCCAGGAAGAGGCGATAGGTGTTGAGCTCTGCAGACTTGGGGACAAGCGAAGGCCCAAGCTGCCCGAGAAGAGCAGGGGTGCCCCATGGGGACCACACTGAACTGTCGCATGTCCACCAAAGCCAGCCCCAGTCAGGGCCAACACAAGGGTTCTGCAGAGCCAGCTTGTGGCTCTGATGTCTACAAGTGTGCATACAGTGAAGGCTCAGGCTGCGATACACAGGAGCAGAGGCACCCGGAACACGCTGCCCCCGCTGCCAGCTGCAAGTGGGGTCTGCTCAGAATGCGGAGAGTGAAGCTGTCCTGCAGCTTTGAGATCCACGAGGTGGTGGTGGCCCTAGTGCCAGACTCCACTGCTATGGAGCCTGCCCAATCGAGTTTGGGAGCCAGCGAGGGACCTGACAGCAGCACGTTGGCCACCAGGAGACGCCCAAAGGTAGGGAGGTGACAGATACTGCTGAAGTTTAGGAACTCCTCTAGCCATTGCTGGCCCAAGATTCCTGCAGAGGCTTCCAAAGTCTCAGTTTTCTCATCTATAAAAGGTGTGATTGTTATGAGGCTTCCAAAAGGTAAGTGTGTAAAAACCATAGCAAAATGCTTGTAACTTGAAAGAGAGGGTTTCTATGAGGCTTCTATAAAGTAAGTGTGTAAAACTCTGGACACAATACCTATGATTTTTTCAGTGTTCAGTATATGGAGAAGGGGATTATTTTCTCTCATCTAATTTTCAGAGCCAGTTTATAAAATTGGTGATACTCATATTTCTTAGACAATGAAACCAATGATCAGAAAAAATAAATAGATCACCAAAGTCACACAGCAGTTCACAATGCATTCACTGTGTAATTTCTAGTTAAAAGTAGCAATGATGATCACATTAAAAATTTTGTATTATGTGGTAGTTTTCACTTACATAATCCTTTTGGTGTTTTGAAACCATATATTCTAAGTTGCTCTATCAAAGCGATCATTAGAAAAATGTGATGTACTTAGTGTGTAAATTTTAGAAAATTTCTTCTGTTAGTCTTGTTAATTTGATTGAACATATGTGTTATTTTCAAAAATGTAAATTGAATATATGTGGATTGGATATATATGTGCAGGTATGAAATATGACTTGACATTATAGAGTAGGCTTAGCTCATGGCAATATTTTTTTCTGAAAGCACCTGAAGAAATCACTCTTATCTCCAGTTTGTTAATGTTTCAGAGACTATGGGGGAAAGGGGATTCTATGAATGTCAGACACTGCGTGAGGCAGATTTGGTTTCAGTAATTTTAGCATCGTTCATTGTAAGGTGATGATCCCTAGGAACGTCTTCACAGTGAGAAACCTGAAAGTTCCTAGCAGGCAGCAATGAATGAAAGGTGGGGCGGGGCTGCTGAAGGGGCGGGGCCTTGTGAGCCATGTGCCTGTGCTCTCAAGTTCCAAGTTTGTGGGGGTGCCTCCAGCGGATTCTGGACCTGATTGTTTCCTCTGAACCAGGATGCGGTCTGGTTGGCAGGACAACTGGCCTTCACTTGGTGGCCTTCAGTGGGTTCCCTCATTGGTTGCCTTCATTTAGTGCCCTCAGTTGGTACCCTCAGTTGTTTCTCTTCAGTTGGTGGTCCTCAATTGGTGGACTTCAGTTGTTGGGTAGTGGTGGAAGGAGGATGAAACTGTGCTTTCTCCTCCCACAGTCACAGCTCTCAGTCTTGTTGCATCCAGGCCCTTCTGAAATAAACCAGACAGGTTGGCAGGTTTTTTTTTTTTCAGACAACTCAGCTCAGGGTATGGTGGTGATGCACTGTCCAGGATGCTAGTGCAGTGCCACCCCATGGCCCAGGGCTGCCCATGCCAGCCATGCCTTTGTCAGGAAGAGGCGATAGGTGTTGAGCTCTGCAGACTTGGGGGAAGTGAAGGCCCAAGCTGCCGGAGAAGAGCAGGGGTGCCCCACGTGGACCACACTGACCTGTCACATGTGCACCAAAGCCAGCCCCAGTCAGGGCCGGCACAAGTGTTCTGTAGGGCCAGCCTGTGGCTCTGACATCTACGAGTGTGCAGACAGCGAAGACGCAGGCTGTGATATACAGGAGCAGAAGCACCCAGAATATGCTGTCCCCCAGTGCCAGCCACAAGTGGGGCCAGCTCAGGGTGTGGTGAGTGAAGCCGTCCTGCACCTCTGGGGTCCACGTAGTGGAGGTGGCAGTAGTGCCAGACTCCACTTCTTTGGAGCCTGCCCAGTCAAATTTGAGAGGAAGCGAGGGACCTGACAGCAGCACATTGGCCACCAGAAGACACCGAAAGGTAGGGAGGCAACAGATACTGCTTAAATTCAGAAGATTCTCTGGCTGTGGCTGGCCCAAGCTTCTGCCACAGGCATCCAAAGCCTCAGTTTTCTCATCTGTAAAAGATGTGATTATTATGAGGCTTCCATAAGGTAAGTGTATAAAAACCATGGCAAAATGCTTGTAACTTAAAAGAGAGGGTTTCTATGAGGCTTCTGTAAGGCAAGTGTTTAAAAATCTGGACACAATACCTGTAATTTTTTAAGTGTTCAGTGTATGGAGAAGGAGGATTACTTTTTCTCATTTAATTTTTAGCACGAGTTTATAAGATTGGTGATACTCATATATCTTAGACAATCAAACCAATAATCAGAAAGAATAAATAGATCACCAAAGTCAAAAAGCAGTTCACAATGCATTCACTGGGTAATTTCTAGTTAAAAGTAGCAACGATTATCACATTGACAATTTTGTATTATGTTGTGGTTTTCTCTTCTACAATCCTCTTGGTGTTATGTAACCACAGATTCTAAGTTGCTCCATCAAAGTGATCATTAGAAAAATGTGATGTACTTAGTGTGTAAATTTTAGAAAATTTCTTGTGTTAGCTTTGTTAATTTGATTGAACATATGTTATTTTCAAAAACATAAATGTGGATTGGATATCTATGTGTACATATGAAATATGATTTGACTTTATTATAGAGTAGGCTTAGCTCATGGCAATGTTTTTTTCTGAAAGCACCTGCAGAAATCACTCTTATTTCTAGTTTGTTAATGTTTCAGAGATTATGGGGGAAAGGGAGTTCTAGGAATCCCAGACGCTGCGTGAGGCAGATTTGGTTTCAGCAATTTTAGTATCATTCTTTGTAAGGCGCGATGATCCCTAGGAACTTCTTCACAGTGAGAAAACCGAAAGGTCCCAGCAGCCAGCAATGAATGAAAGGTGGGGCAGGGCTGCTGGCAGGGCGGGGCCTTGTGAGCCATGTGCCTGTGCTCTCAAGTTCCAGGATTGTGGGGATGCATGCAGGGAATTCTGGACCTGATTGTTTCCTCTGAACCAGGATGTGTTCTTGTTGGCAGGACAACTGGCCTTCGCTTGGTGGCCTTCATTGCCTGCCTTCATTTATGGCCTTCACTTAGCGCCCTCAGTTGGTCCTCTTCAGTTGGTGGTCCTCAGTTGGTGGTCTTCAGTTGTTGGCAGTGTTGGAAGGAGGATGAATCTGTTTGTGCTCTCTCCTTCCCCAGTCACAGCTCTCAGGCTTGTTGCAGCCAGGCCCTTCTAACATAAACTGGACATGTTGGCAGGTTTTTTTTTTAGCAGACAAGTCAGCTCAGGATATGGGGGTGACATGGGGTGAGGGCTGCTAGCACAATGCTGCCCCATGCCCCAGTGCTGCCCGTGCCAACAATGCTTTTGCCAGGAAGAGTCAAGAGGTGTTCAGCTCTGCAGACTTAAGGGCAAGCGAAGGCCCATGCTGCCGGAGAAGACCAGGGGTATCCCATGGGGTCCACACTGAACTGTCACATATGCACCAAAGCCAGTCCCAATCAGGGCTTGCACAAGGTTTCTGCAGAGCTAGCCTGTGGCTCTGATGTCTATGAGCGTGCAGACAGCGAAGACGCAGGCCGCCATATACAGGAGCAGAAATGCCCGGAACACGCCATCCCCTCATGCCAGCCAGAAGTGGAGCCTGCTCAGGGTGTGGTGGGTGAAGCCGTCCTGCAGCTCTGAGATCCACAAGGTGGAGGTGGTAGTAGCACAGGACCCCACTGCTTTGGAGGCTGCACCATTGAATTTGGGAGCCAGCGAGTATCCTGACAACAGCACATTGGCAACCAGAAGATGCCAAAAGGTAGGGAGGCGACAGATACCACTTAAGTTCAGGAGCTCCTCTGGCCACTGATGGCCCAAGGTCCCCCCAGAGGCATCCAAAGCCTCAGTTTTCTCATCTGTAAAAGATGTGATTGTTATGAGGCTTCCATAAGGTAAATGTGTGAAAACCATGGCAAAAATGTTTGTAATTTAAAAGGGTACATTTCTTTGACACTTCTGTAAGGTAAGTGTGTAAAATCTGGACACAATACCTTTAATTTAGGTCACTGTAACTTCTGCCTCCTGGGTTCGAGTGATTCTCCTGCCTTAGCCTCCCGAGTAGCTGGGATTAGAGGCGTGGGCCATCAGGCCCGACTAATTTTGTCCTTTTTAGGAGAGACGGGGTTTCACCATGTTGGTCAGGCTGGTCTCAAACTCCTGACCTCAGGTGATCTGCTCACCTTCGCTTCCCTAAGTACTGAGATTACAGGCTTGAGCCACCATCCCCGGCCAAAAATTTCATTTCTTGATCAACAAACCTGTTTCTAAGGAGGTGCTTGTGGTCTAAATATGCAGATTCCCCGTCATTACCAAGAAGAAGGGAATGACTGCAAGGCAACCTGGGAAGGAGTTTAGGATTGTTCTGAGGCATAAAAGCCATTGAAATTCACACGTAAGAGGATAGAGAAAGGGAATCCACATGTTTGATCCCTCCATGTACTGGGTATAACTTGGTCTTCATTCAGTTGCACCACCTTTGGCATCAGAGAGAACTGGATTTGAATCCCAGTTCCAACACTCATTAGGACACAATCGTGAATGTGTTTTTAACTCCTCAGAGCCTCACTTTGCTTATCTATAAAAGAGGGGATTGTTATGAGGCTTCCGTAAGGTAAATGAAAAAATTTGGGTGGACAAAAATGCCTGTAATTTAAAAGATAGGGTTGTTATGAGGCTTCGATAAGGTAAGTGTGCAAAAATCTGGACATAATGTCTATAATTTTGTAAGAGTTCAATATAAAGAGAGGGATTATTTTTCTCTCATTCAATTTTTAGAGCAAGTTTATAAAATGGTGTTACTCATATTTTTGAGATAATCAAACCAAAGAATCACAAAGATTAAATGAGTCACCATAGTCACAAAGCAGTTCACAATACATGTCCTGGGTGATTGCCAGTTAAAAGTAGCAATGATGATCACATTTAAAATCTTGTATTATGTGGTGCTTTTCTCTTACGTAAGCCTCTTTGTGTGTTGAAGCCATAGATTCTAAGTTGCTGTATCAAAATGATCACTAGAAAACAGTGACATACTTAGTGTATAAATTTTAGAAAATGTCTTCTATTACTCTTGTTAATTTGATTGAATACATGTGTTATTTTCAAAAATGTAAATGGAATATGTATGGATTGAATATATATGTGTATATATATATGAAATATGATTTGACATTATAGTGTAGGCGTAGCTCATGGCAATGTGTTTTTCTGAAAGCAATGGCAGAAATTTGTCATTTTTCTAGTTTGTAAAAATCTCAGAGGTTATGGCGGAAAGGGTGTTCTATGAATCCCAGATAGTACATGAGGCAGATTTGGTTTCAGTAATTTTAGCATCATTCATTGTAAGGTGATGATCCCTAGGAACTTCATCACAGTGAGCAACATGAAAGCTCCTAGCAGCCAGCAACAGATGAAAGGTGGGGCAGGTCCACTGGCAAGGTGGGGCCTTGTGAGCCTGGTACTCGAGCTCTCAATTCCAAGTTAGGGGGACACATGCAAAGGATTCTGGGCCTGATTGTTTCCTGTAACCAGGATGCGGTCTGGTTGGCAGGGCAACTGGCCTTCACTTGGTGTCCTGTAGTGGGCACCCTCATTGGTTGCCTTCGGTTAGTGCTCTCATTTGGTACCCTCAGTTGTTTCTCTTCAGTTGGTGGTCTTCAGTTGCTGGGCGGTGGGGGAAGGAGGATGAATCCATTTGTGCTGTCTTCTCCCCTAGTCACAGCTCTCAGGCTTGTTGCATCCAGGCCCTTCTAAAATAATCCAGGGATGTTGGCAGGATATTTTAGCAGACAAGTCAGCTCAGGGTATGTGGGTGGCAAGAGGTGCAGGCTGGTAGCACAGTGCCACCCCATGGCCCAGGGCTGCCCTTGCCAGCCATGCCTTTGCCAGGAAAAGGTGATAGTTGTTGAGCTCTGCAGACTTGGGGGGAAGCAAAGGCCCAAGCTTCCAGAGAAGAGCAGGGGTGGCCCATGGGGACCACAATGAACTGTCGCATGTGCACAAAAGCCAGCCCCAGTCAGGGCCAGTCCAAGGGTTTTGCAGAGGCAGCCTGTGTCTCTGAGGTCTACGAGTATGCAGACAGTGAAGGTACAGGCCTAGATAAACAGGAGCAGAGGCGCCCTGAACACACCGTCCCCCAATGCCATCCGCAAGTGGGGCCAGCTCAGGGTGCAGTGGGTGAAGCTGTCCTGCACCTCTGGGATCCACAAAGTGGAGGTGGCAATAGCACCGGACCCCACTGCTTAGGAGCCTGTCCAATCGAATTTGGGAGCCAGCGAGTGTCCTGACTGCAGTACTTTCGCCACCAGAAGACGCCTAAAGGTAAGGAGGCTTCAGATACAACTTAAGTTTAGGAGCTCCTCCAGCTGCCACTGGCCCAAAGTTCCTCCAGATGCATCCAAAGCCTGGGGCTCCTCCCTCCTGCCCCTAGTTTGCTATGCTAAGCCCAGGCTCAAGCAGGAGGATTGGCTCTGCCTCACCTCCCCACCCCTTCTTTTTTCCCTGCTGTGTCCAGCCAGTTTCTTTCCTCCTACCTACCCCAATGCCCAGTTCTGGGCATTCTTCTTCTTCCCCTAGGCTGTCTGAAAAACCACGTTTTTAGAATACAAAATTTATGCTTCAGATTTCATTGCTGTAGAGGAAATGTCTGACAGCTCTTGTATTTAAACTTAGGTAGCTACATTGGGACTCACAATTTCATATCTTGAGTTCTAGGCTAGAGCCCTCTCTCCTAAGGCAATGTCAGAGGGTCAGAGGTACTCTTCTGGATTTTAATAATAAAAAAGGATTTTTTTTTTTGTAGAGACAGGATCTCACTGTGTTGCCCAGGCTGGTCTTGAACTCCTGGCTTCAAGTGATCCACCCACCTTGGCGTCCCACTTTGCTGGCATGATAAGCAAGAACCACCAGCTAGAGCTGGCCTTTGGAAGTGCTCTAGCTTTGTGTGTTTTGGGCTAATCTTCCTGCACAGCTGTCAGTAAGATGTTCCTGCAGTATAGTTCCAAAGCTTTCTACACAAATTCAGTGGATCCTGTGATTTTTTTTACATGGAATAGCCTTTTTTTTTTTTTTTTTTTTTTTTGCAGAGAAACTAGACAATTCACAATTAGTAACCTAAGGCCTAGAAAATTGTGTTTCTTGATCAAAACAACTGTTTATAGATGCTTGTGGTCCAAAGATGTAGATTCCTAATCATGAAAAATAAGAAGTGATGTCCAGTACAGGCAACCAGGGATGGAGTTTAGGATTGTTCTGAGGCCATGAAAGCCGTTGAAATTCATCCATAGGAGGGCAGAAAAAGGGAATCCACATGTTTTGATCCCTCCATGTGCCGGGTATAACTGGGTCTTTGTAAAGGTGCCCCACCCTTGGTATCAGAGAGAACTGGATTTGAATCCCAGTTCCAACAATCATTACGAAGTGATGCTGAATGAGTTTTTAAATCATCTGAGCCTCAGTTTGCTCATCTCTAAAAGATGGGATTCTTACGAGGCTTGCGTAAGATTAGTGTGTAAAAATCTGGGAATAATGCCTGTAATTTAAAAGACAGGGTTGTTATGAGGCTTCAATAAGGTAAGTGTGTAAAAATCTGGACACTATGCCTTTAATTTTGTAATTGTGCAATATATGAAGGAGGATTATTTTTCTCTCCTTTAATTTTTAGAACAAGTTTATACAATTAGCATTATTCATATATTTAAGATAATCAAAGGACCAATAAGTTCAAATAAATCACCATACTCACAAAGCAGTTCGCAATATATTTACTGGGTAATTGCTACCTAAAAGCAGCAATGATGATCACATTGAAAATCTTGTATTATGTGGCGGTTTTCTCTTCCATGAGCCTCTTCATTTGTGGAAACCATAGAGTCTAAGTTGCTCTATCAAAGTGTTCGTTAGAAAAATGTGATGTACTTAGTGCATAAATTTTAGAAAATTTCCACCGTTAGTCTTGTTAATTTAATTGAATATGTGTGTTTTGGATTATGAATATGAGTATGTATTGATATATGAATTAAGACTTGACATCATAGCTCATGGCAATGTTTTCTTCTGAAAACACCTGCCGAAATTTGTATTTTTTCTAGTTTCCAAAAAAATCAGAGGAGATGGGTCAAGGTGGGTCTTTGAATGTCAGATAGTGCTTATGGGGTACATTGGCATAGAGTAATTTCCGCATAATTTATATTCATAATTCACAGAGAGGAAACCTGAAAGTTGCTACCAGCTACTAATACATGAAAGATGGGACAGGCAGCTGTGGGGGCGGAGCCTTGTGAGCCAGTGCCTGGACTCGCACAGCACGTCACAAATGGAAGGGCGGCGCGTGGGGGGAACTCAAGGCCTGATTGGTTCCTCCTAAGCAGGACGCAATCTGGTTGGCAGGGTAATCGGCCTTCAGTTAGTGCCTTCAGTGGGTGCCTTCAGTTGGTGGCATTTGGTTGCCTTTCCTGGGGAGAGGTGGCAGGTGCTCAGCTCTGCAGGGTGGGGGCAATTGAAAGCCCAAGCTGCCCGAGAAGAGCGGAGTTGCCCCATGGGGACCATGCTGGCCTGTCGCATGTGCACCAAAGCCAGCCCCAGGCAGGGTCCCCACAGGGCTTCCACGGAGCAATCCTGAGGCTTTGACATTTATGAATGGGAGGCCAGCAAAGGCGCAGGCCCCAGCACAGAGGAGCAGAGGCGGCCGGAACACCCTGTCCCTTAATACCAGCCCCAAGCACGGCCACCTCAGGATAAGGTGTTTGGAGCTGTCCTGCAGCTCTGAGATCCACGAGTGGCGGTGGGAGTAGCGCCAGACTCCACTGATTTGGAGCCTGCCCAGTCTGATTCAGGAGGCATGACCAGCAGCACATTGGCACCAGAAGACACCAGAAGGTAGGGAGACTACAGATACCGCTCGGCCTTAGGAGCTCCTCTGGCCATTGGTGACCCAAGGATCCACAGCCTAGGGCTCCTCCCTCCTGCCCTAGTTCGCTTTCCTAGGCCCAGGCCCCAAGCAGGAGGACTTGCTCTGACTCGACTCCCCACCCCTTCTTCTTTCCCTGTTGCATCCAGCCGGTTACTTTCCATTGCCCGGCCCAAATGCCCACTTCTGGGCCCTCTTCTTCTTTTCTTAGGCTGCTCAAAACTAAGTTTTCAAAATACAAAAAGGATGCCACAGATTTCATTACGGTAGAGGAAATGTCTGACAGCTCTTGTATTTAAACTTAACTAGCCACATTGGGACTCCCAATTTCATATCTTGAGTTGTAGAGCAGAGCTCTCTCTCCTAAAGTAATGGCTGAGGGTTAGAGGTACTCTTCTTGATTCTAATAATAAAAATGATTTCTTGTAGAGACAGGGTCTCACTGTGTTGCCCAGGCTGGTCTCAAACCCCCAGCCTCAAGTGATTCACTCACGTTGGCCTCCCGCTTTGTTGGGATGACAGGCAAGAACCACCACACCTGGCCTTGGGAGGTGCTCCTGCTTTGTGTGTTTTGGCTGGTCTTCCTGCGCAGCTGTCAGTAAGATGTTCCTGCAGCATAGTTCCAAATCTTTCTGCACAAATTCAGTGGATGCTGTGATTTTTTACGTGGAATAGCCCCTTTATTTATTGCAGAGAAGCTGGACAATTCACACTTGTAACATATGGCCTAGAAAATTTCGTTTCTTGATCACCACACCTGTTAAAAGGTGATGCTTGTGGTCTAAATAGGCAGATTCCTCATCATCCCCAAGAAAAAGGGAACCACTGCAAGGCAACCTGGGAGGGAGTTTAGGATTGTTCTGAGGCAGTGCAAGCCATTGAAATTCACACAGGAGGGGGTAGAAAAGAGAATCCACATGCTTTGATCCCTCCATGTTCTGAGTATAACTTGGTCCTCCTTAACACGCACCATTTGTGGCATCAGAGAAAACTGGATTTGAATCCCAGTTCCATCACTCTTTATGATGTGATGGTGAATGTGTTTTTAACTCATCTGAGCCTCAGTTTGCTCATCTATAGAAGATGTGACTGTTATGAGGCTTCTATAAGGTAAGTGTGTAAAAACCATGGCAAAATGCTTGTAATTTAAAAGAGAGGGTTATTATGAGGCTTCTATGAGGTAAGTGTGTAAAAGTCTGGACACAATGTCTACAATTTTGTAAGTGATCAATAGGTGGATGAGGAAGATTATCTTTCTCTCAATTTTTAGACCAAGTTTATAAAATTGGGGATATTCCTATTTCTTAGACAATCAAACCAATGATCAGAAAGAATAAATAAATCACCATAGTCACAAAGCAGTTCACAATACATTTACTGGGTAATTTCTAGTTAACAGTAGCAATGATGATCGCATTGAAAATCTCGTGTTTTGCGGTGGTTTTCTCTTACGTAAGCCTCTTGCTTTGTTGAAAGCATAGATTCTAAGCTGCTCTGTCAAAATGATTATTAGAAAAATGTGATGTACTTTCTGTGTAAATTTTGTAAAATTTCTTCTGTTAATCTTGTTAATTTGATTGAACATGTGTGTCATTTTCAAAAATGTAAATCGAATACATGTGGATGGGATATATATGTGTACATATGAAATATAACTTGATATTACAGAGTAGGCTTAGCTCATGCCAATGTTGTTTTGTGAAAGCAGCTGCAGAAATCTCTCTTATTTCTAGTTTGTTAATATTTCAGAGATTGCGTGAGGCAGATTTGGTTTCAGTAATTTTAGCATCATTCATTGTAAGGTGATGATCCCTAGGAACTGCTTCACAGTGAGAAACCTGAAAGTTCCCAGCAGTGAGCAATGAATGAAAGGTGGGGTGGGGCTGCTGGCAGGGCAGGGCCTTGTGAACCATGTGCCTTTGATCTCAAGTTCCAAGTCTGTGGGGATGCATGCAGGGGATTCTGGACCTGATTGTTTCCTCTGAACCAGGTTACAGTCTGGTTGGCAGGGCAACTGGCCTTCACTTGGTGGCCTTCAGTGGGTGTCCTCATTGGTTGCCTTCGGTTAGTGCCCTCAGTTGGTACCATCAGTTGGCACTCTTCAGGTGGTGGTCCTCAGTAGGTGGTCCTCAGTTGTAGGGCAGTGGTGGAAGGAGGATGAAACTGTGCTTTCTCCTCCCCTAGTCACAGCTCTCAGGCTTGTTGCCTCCAGGCCCTTCTAAAATAAACCAGACAGGTTGGAAGGTTTTTCTTAGCAGACAAGTCAGCTCAGGGTACAGGGGTGACACAGGGTGCAGGCTGCTAGCGCAGTGCCACCCCACGGACCAGGACTGCCCGTGCCAGCCATGCCTTTGCCAGGAAGAGGCGATAGGTGTTGAGCTCTGCAGACTTGGGGACAAGCGAAGGCCCAAGCTGCCCGAGAAGAGCAGGGGTGCCCCATGGGGACCACACTGAACTGTCGCATGTCCACCAAAGCCAGCCCCAGTCAGGGCCAACACAAGGGTTCTGCAGAGCCAGCTTGTGGCTCTGATGTCTACAAGTGTGCATACAGTGAAGGCTCAGGCTGCGATACACAGGAGCAGAGGCACCCGGAACACGCTGCCCCCGCTGCCAGCTGCAAGTGGGGTCTGCTCAGAATGCGGAGAGTGAAGCTGTCCTGCAGCTTTGAGATCCACGAGGTGGTGGTGGCCCTAGTGCCAGACTCCACTGCTATGGAGCCTGCCCAATCGAGTTTGGGAGCCAGCGAGGGACCTGACAGCAGCACGTTGGCCACCAGGAGACGCCCAAAGGTAGGGAGGTGACAGATACTGCTGAAGTTTAGGAACTCCTCTAGCCATTGCTGGCCCAAGATTCCTGCAGAGGCTTCCAAAGTCTCAGTTTTCTCATCTATAAAAGGTGTGATTGTTATGAGGCTTCCAAAAGGTAAGTGTGTAAAAACCATAGCAAAATGCTTGTAACTTGAAAGAGAGGGTTTCTATGAGGCTTCTATAAAGTAAGTGTGTAAAACTCTGGACACAATACCTATGATTTTTTCAGTGTTCAGTATATGGAGAAGGGGATTATTTTCT
Source organism: Pongo pygmaeus (assembly GCF_028885625.2). Taxonomy (NCBI): domain Eukaryota; kingdom Metazoa; phylum Chordata; class Mammalia; order Primates; family Hominidae; genus Pongo; species Pongo pygmaeus. The sequence continues at coordinate 27,513,097 of NC_072381.2, read as the reverse complement.
CTCATCTAATTTTCAGAGCCAGTTTATAAAATTGGTGATACTCATATTTCTTAGACAATGAAACCAATGATCAGAAAAAATAAATAGATCACCAAAGTCACACAGCAGTTCACAATGCATTCACTGTGTAATTTCTAGTTAAAAGTAGCAATGATGATCACATTAAAAATTTTGTATTATGTGGTAGTTTTCACTTACATAATCCTTTTGGTGTTTTGAAACCATATATTCTAAGTTGCTCTATCAAAGCGATCATTAGAAAAATGTGATGTACTTAGTGTGTAAATTTTAGAAAATTTCTTCTGTTAGTCTTGTTAATTTGATTGAACATATGTGTTATTTTCAAAAATGTAAATTGAATATATGTGGATTGGATATATATGTGCAGGTATGAAATATGACTTGACATTATAGAGTAGGCTTAGCTCATGGCAATATTTTTTTCTGAAAGCACCTGAAGAAATCACTCTTATCTCCAGTTTGTTAATGTTTCAGAGACTATGGGGGAAAGGGGATTCTACGAATGTCAGACACTGCGTGAGGCAGATTTGGTTTCAGTAATTTTAGCATCGTTCATTGTAAGGTGATGATCCCTAGGAACGTCTTCACAGTGAGAAACCTGAAAGTTCCTAGCAGGCAGCAATGAATGAAAGGTGGGGCGGGGCTGCTGAAGGGGCGGGGCCTTGTGAGCCATGTGCCTGTGCTCTCAAGTTCCAAGTTTGTGGGGGTGCCTCCAGCGGATTCTGGACCTGATTGTTTCCTCTGAACCAGGATGCGGTCTGGTTGGCAGGACAACTGGCCTTCACTTGGTGGCCTTCAGTGGGTTCCCTCATTGGTTGCCTTCATTTAGTGCCCTCAGTTGGTACCCTCAGTTGTTTCTCTTCAGTTGGTGGTCCTCAATTGGTGGACTTCAGTTGTTGGGTAGTGGTGGAAGGAGGATGAAACTGTGCTTTCTCCTCCCACAGTCACAGCTCTCAGTCTTGTTGCATCCAGGCCCTTCTAAAATAAACCAGACAGGTTGGCAGGTTTTTTTTTTTTCAGACAACTCAGCTCAGGGTATGGTGGTGATGCACTGTCCAGGATGCTAGTGCAGTGCCACCCCATGGCCCAGGGCTGCCCATGCCAGCCATGCCTTTGTCAGGAAGAGGCGATAGGTGTTGAGCTCTGCAGACTTGGGGGAAGTGAAGGCCCAAGCTGCCGGAGAAGAGCAGGGGTGCCCCACGTGGACCACACTGACCTGTCACATGTGCACCAAAGCCAGCCCCAGTCAGGGCCGGCACAAGTGTTCTGTAGGGCCAGCCTGTGGCTCTGACATCTACGAGTGTGCAGACAGCGAAGACGCAGGCTGTGATATACAGGAGCAGAAGCACCCAGAATATGCTGTCCCCCAGTGCCAGCCACAAGTGGGGCCAGCTCAGGGTGTGGTGAGTGAAGCCGTCCTGCACCTCTGGGGTCCACGTAGTGGAGGTGGCAGTAGTGCCAGACTCCACTTCTTTGGAGCCTGCCCAGTCAAATTTGAGAGGAAGCGAGGGACCTGACAGCAGCACATTGGCCACCAGAAGACACCGAAAGGTAGGGAGGCAACAGATACTGCTTAAATTCAGAAGATTCTCTGGCTGTGGCTGGCCCAAGCTTCTGCCACAGGCATCCAAAGCCTCAGTTTTCTCATCTGTAAAAGATGTGATTATTATGAGGCTTCCATAAGGTAAGTGTATAAAAACCATGGCAAAATGCTTGTAACTTAAAAGAGAGGGTTTCTATGAGGCTTCTGTAAGGCAAGTGTTTAAAAATCTGGACACAATACCTGTAATTTTTTAAGTGTTCAGTGTATGGAGAAGGAGGATTACTTTTTCTCATTTAATTTTTAGCATGAGTTTATAAGATTGGTGATACTCATATATCTTAGACAATCAAACCAATAATCAGAAAGAATAAATAGATCACCAAAGTCAAAAAGCAGTTCACAATGCATTCACTGGGTAATTTCTAGTTAAAAGTAGCAACGATTATCACATTGACAATTTTGTATTATGTTGTGGTTTTCTCTTCTACAATCCTCTTGGTGTTATGTAACCACAGATTCTAAGTTGCTCCATCAAAGTGATCATTAGAAAAATGTGATGTACTTAGTGTGTAAATTTTAGAAAATTTCTTGTGTTAGCTTTGTTAATTTGATTGAACATATGTTATTTTCAAAAACATAAATGTGGATTGGATATCTATGTGTACATATGAAATATGATTTGACTTTATTATAGAGTAGGCTTAGCTCATGGCAATGTTTTTTTCTGAAAGCACCTGCAGAAATCACTCTTATTTCTAGTTTGTTAATGTTTCAGAGATTATGGGGGAAAGGGAGTTCTAGGAATCCCAGACGCTGCGTGAGGCAGATTTGGTTTCAGCAATTTTAGTATCATTCTTTGTAAGGCGCGATGATCCCTAGGAACTTCTTCACAGTGAGAAAACCGAAAGGTCCCAGCAGCCAGCAATGAATGAAAGGTGGGGCAGGGCTGCTGGCAGGGCGGGGCCTTGTGAGCCATGTGCCTGTGCTCTCAAGTTCCAGGATTGTGGGGATGCATGCAGGGAATTCTGGACCTGATTGTTTCCTCTGAACCAGGATGTGTTCTTGTTGGCAGGACAACTGGCCTTCGCTTGGTGGCCTTCATTGCCTGCCTTCATTTATGGCCTTCACTTAGCGCCCTCAGTTGGTCCTCTTCAGTTGGTGGTCCTCAGTTGGTGGTCTTCAGTTGTTGGCAGTGTTGGAAGGAGGATGAATCTGTTTGTGCTCTCTCCTTCCCCAGTCACAGCTCTCAGGCTTGTTGCAGCCAGGCCCTTCTAACATAAACTGGACATGTTGGCAGGTTTTTTTTTTAGCAGACAAGTCAGCTCAGGATATGGGGGTGACATGGGGTGAGGGCTGCTAGCACAATGCTGCCCCATGCCCCAGTGCTGCCCGTGCCAACAATGCTTTTGCCAGGAAGAGTCAAGAGGTGTTCAGCTCTGCAGACTTAAGGGCAAGCGAAGGCCCATGCTGCCGGAGAAGACCAGGGGTATCCCATGGGGTCCACACTGAACTGTCACATATGCACCAAAGCCAGTCCCAATCAGGGCTTGCACAAGGTTTCTGCAGAGCTAGCCTGTGGCTCTGATGTCTATGAGTGTGCAGACAGCGAAGACGCAGGCCGCCATATACAGGAGCAGAAATGCCCGGAACACGCCATCCCCTCATGCCAGCCAGAAGTGGAGCCTGCTCAGGGTGTGGTGGGTGAAGCCGTCCTGCAGCTCTGAGATCCACAAGGTGGAGGTGGTAGTAGCACAGGACCCCACTGCTTTGGAGGCTGCACCATTGAATTTGGGAGCCAGCGAGTATCCTGACAACAGCACATTGGCAACCAGAAGATGCCAAAAGGTAGGGAGGCGACAGATACCACTTAAGTTCAGGAGCTCCTCTGGCCACTGATGGCCCAAGGTCCCCCCAGAGGCATCCAAAGCCTCAGTTTTCTCATCTGTAAAAGATGTGATTGTTATGAGGCTTCCATAAGGTAAATGTGTGAAAACCATGGCAAAAATGTTTGTAATTTAAAAGGGTACATTTCTTTGACACTTCTGTAAGGTAAGTGTGTAAAATCTGGACACAATACCTTTAATTTAGGTCACTGTAACTTCTGCCTCCTGGGTTCGAGTGATTCTCCTGCCTTAGCCTCCCGAGTAGCTGGGATTAGAGGCGTGGGCCATCAGGCCCGACTAATTTTGTCCTTTTTAGGAGAGACGGGGTTTCACCATGTTGGTCAGGCTGGTCTCAAACTCCTGACCTCAGGTGATCTGCTCACCTTCGCTTCCCTAAGTACTGAGATTACAGGCTTGAGCCACCATCCCCGGCCAAAAATTTCATTTCTTGATCAACAAACCTGTTTCTAAGGAGGTGCTTGTGGTCTAAATATGCAGATTCCCCGTCATTACCAAGAAGAAGGGAATGACTGCAAGGCAACCTGGGAAGGAGTTTAGGATTGTTCTGAGGCATAAAAGCCATTGAAATTCACACGTAAGAGGATAGAGAAAGGGAATCCACATGTTTGATCCCTCCATGTACTGGGTATAACTTGGTCTTCATTAAGTTGCACCACCTTTGGCATCAGAGAGAACTGGATTTGAATCCCAGTTCCAACACTCATTAGGACACAATCGTGAATGTGTTTTTAACTCCTCAGAGCCTCACTTTGCTTATCTATAAAAGAGGGGATTGTTATGAGGCTTCCGTAAGGTAAATGAAAAAATTTGGGTGGACAAAAATGCCTGTAATTTAAAAGATAGGGTTGTTATGAGGCTTCGATAAGGTAAGTGTGCAAAAATCTGGACATAATGTCTATAATTTTGTAAGAGTTCAATATAAAGAGAGGGATTATTTTTCTCTCATTCAATTTTTAGAGCAAGTTTATAAAATGGTGTTACTCATATTTTTGAGATAGTCAAACCAAAGAATCACAAAGATTAAATGAGTCACCATAGTCACAAAGCAGTTCACAATACATGTCCTGGGTGATTGCCAGTTAAAAGTAGCAATGATGATCACATTTAAAATCTTGTATTATGTGGTGCTTTTCTCTTACGTAAGCCTCTTTGTGTGTTGAAGCCATAGATTCTAAGTTGCTGTATCAAAATGATCACTAGAAAACAGTGACATACTTAGTGTATAAATTTTAGAAAATGTCTTCTATTACTCTTGTTAATTTGATTGAATACATGTGTTATTTTCAAAAATGTAAATGGAATATGTATGGATTGAATATATATGTGTATATATATATGAAATATGATTTGACATTATAGTGTAGGCGTAGCTCATGGCAATGTGTTTTTCTGAAAGCAATGGCAGAAATTTGTCATTTTTCTAGTTCGTAAAAATCTCAGAGGTTATGGCGGAAAGGGTGTTCTATGAATCCCAGATAGTACATGAGGCAGATTTGGTTTCAGTAATTTTAGCATCATTCATTGTAAGGTGATGATCCCTAGGAACTTCATCACAGTGAGCAACATGAAAGCTCCTAGCAGCCAGCAACAGATGAAAGGTGGGGCAGGTCCACTGGCAAGGTGGGGCCTTGTGAGCCTGGTACTCGAGCTCTCAATTCCAAGTTAGGGGGACACATGCAAAGGATTCTGGGCCTGATTGTTTCCTGTAACCAGGATGCGGTCTGGTTGGCGGGGCAACTGGCCTTCACTTGGTGTCCTGTAGTGGGCACCCTCATTGGTTGCCTTCGGTTAGTGCTCTCATTTGGTACCCTCAGTTGTTTCTCTTCAGTTGGTGGTCTTCAGTTGCTGGGCGGTGGGGGAAGGAGGATGAATCCATTTGTGCTGTCTTCTCCCCTAGTCACAGCTCTCAGGCTTGTTGCATCCAGGCCCTTCTAAAATAATCCAGGGATGTTGGCAGGATATTTTAGCAGACAAGTCAGCTCAGGGTATGTGGGTGGCAAGAGGTGCAGGCTGGTAGCACAGTGCCACCCCATGGCCCAGGGCTGCCCTTGCCAGCCATGCCTTTGCCAGGAAAAGGTGATAGTTGTTGAGCTCTGCAGACTTGGGGGGAAGCAAAGGCCCAAGCTTCCAGAGAAGAGCAGGGGTGGCCCATGGGGACCACAATGAACTGTCGCATGTGCACAAAAGCCAGCCCCAGTCAGGGCCAGTCCAAGGGTTTTGCAGAGGCAGCCTGTGTCTCTGAGGTCTACGAGTATGCAGACAGTGAAGGTACAGGCCTAGATAAACAGGAGCAGAGGCGCCCTGAACACACCGTCCCCCAATGCCATCCGCAAGTGGGGCCAGCTCAGGGTGCAGTGGGTGAAGCTGTCCTGCACCTCTGGGATCCACAAAGTGGAGGTGGCAATAGCACCGGACCCCACTGCTTAGGAGCCTGTCCAATCGAATTTGGGAGCCAGCGAGTGTCCTGACTGCAGTACTTTCGCCACCAGAAGACGCCTAAAGGTAAGGAGGCTTCAGATACAACTTAAGTTTAGGAGCTCCTCCAGCTGCCACTGGCCCAAAGTTCCTCCAGATGCATCCAAAGCCTGGGGCTCCTCCCTCCTGCCCCTAGTTTGCTATGCTAAGCCCAGGCTCAAGCAGGAGGATTGGCTCTGCCTCACCTCCCCACCCCTTCTTTTTTCCCTGCTGTGTCCAGCCAGTTTCTTTCCTCCTACCTACCCCAATGCCCAGTTCTGGGCATTCTTCTTCTTCCCCTAGGCTGTCTGAAAAACCACGTTTTTAGAATACAAAATTTATGCTTCAGATTTCATTGCTGTAGAGGAAATGTCTGACAGCTCTTGTATTTAAACTTAGGTAGCTACATTGGGACTCACAATTTCATATCTTGAGTTCTAGGCTAGAGCCCTCTCTCCTAAGGCAATGTCAGAGGGTCAGAGGTACTCTTCTGGATTTTAATAATAAAAAAGGATTTTTTTTTTTGTAGAGACAGGATCTCACTGTGTTGCCCAGGCTGGTCTTGAACTCCTGGCTTCAAGTGATCCACCCACCTTGGCGTCCCACTTTGCTGGCATGATAAGCAAGAACCACCAGCTAGAGCTGGCCTTTGGAAGTGCTCTAGCTTTGTGTGTTTTGGGCTAATCTTCCTGCACAGCTGTCAGTAAGATGTTCCTGCAGTATAGTTCCAAAGCTTTCTACACAAATTCAGTGGATCCTGTGATTTTTTTTACATGGAATAGCCTTTTTTTTTTTTTTTTTTTTTTTGCAGAGAAACTAGACAATTCACAATTAGTAACCTAAGGCCTAGAAAATTGTGTTTCTTGATCAAAACAACTGTTTATAGATGCTTGTGGTCCAAAGATGTAGATTCCTAATCATGAAAAATAAGAAGTGATGTCCAGTACAGGCAACCAGGGATGGAGTTTAGGATTGTTCTGAGGCCATGAAAGCCGTTGAAATTCATCCATAGGAGGGCAGAAAAAGGGAATCCACATGTTTTGATCCCTCCATGTGCCGGGTATAACTGGGTCTTTGTAAAGGTGCCCCACCCTTGGTATCAGAGAGAACTGGATTTGAATCCCAGTTCCAACAATCATTACGAAGTGATGCTGAATGAGTTTTTAAATCATCTGAGCCTCAGTTTGCTCATCTCTAAAAGATGGGATTCTTACGAGGCTTGCATAAGATTAGTGTGTAAAAATCTGGGAATAATGCCTGTAATTTAAAAGACAGGGTTGTTATGAGGCTTCAATAAGGTAAGTGTGTAAAAATCTGGACACTATGCCTTTAATTTTGTAATTGTGCAATATATGAAGGAGGATTATTTTTCTCTCCTTTAATTTTTAGAACAAGTTTATACAATTAGCATTATTCATATATTTAAGATAATCAAAGGACCAATAAGTTCAAATAAATCACCATACTCACAAAGCAGTTCGCAATATATTTACTGGGTAATTGCTACCTAAAAGCAGCAATGATGATCACATTGAAAATCTTGTATTATGTGGCGGTTTTCTCTTCCATGAGCCTCTTCATTTGTGGAAACCATAGAGTCTAAGTTGCTCTATCAAAGTGTTCGTTAGAAAAATGTGATGTACTTAGTGCATAAATTTTAGAAAATTTCCACCGTTAGTCTTGTTAATTTAATTGAATATGTGTGTTTTGGATTATGAATATGAGTATGTATTGATATATGAATTAAGACTTGACATCATAGCTCATGGCAATGTTTTCTTCTGAAAACACCTGCCGAAATTTGTATTTTTTCTAGTTTCCAAAAAAATCAGAGGAGATGGGTCAAGGTGGGTCTTTGAATGTCAGATAGTGCTTATGGGGTACATTGGCATAGAGTAATTTCCGCATAATTTATATTCATAATTCACAGAGAGGAAACCTGAAAGTTGCTACCAGCTACTAATACATGAAAGATGGGACAGGCAGCTGTGGGGGCGGAGCCTTGTGAGCCAGTGCCTGGACTCGCACAGCACGTCACAAATGGAAGGGCGGCGCGTGGGGGGAACTCAAGGCCTGATTGGTTCCTCCTAAGCAGGACGCAATCTGGTTGGCAGGGTAATCGGCCTTCAGTTAGTGCCTTCAGTGGGTGCCTTCAGTTGGTGGCATTTGGTTGCCTTTCCTGGGGAGAGGTGGCAGGTGCTCAGCTCTGCAGGGTGGGGGCAATTGAAAGCCCAAGCTGCCCGAGAAGAGCGGAGTTGCCCCATGGGGACCATGCTGGCCTGTCGCATGTGCACCAAAGCCAGCCCCAGGCAGGGTCCCCACAGGGCTTCCACGGAGCAATCCTGAGGCTTTGACATTTATGAATGGGAGGCCAGCAAAGGCGCAGGCCCCAGCACAGAGGAGCAGAGGCGGCCGGAACACCCTGTCCCTTAATACCAGCCCCAAGCACGGCCACCTCAGGATAAGGTGTTTGGAGCTGTCCTGCAGCTCTGAGATCCACGAGTGGCGGTGGGAGTAGCGCCAGACTCCACTGATTTGGAGCCTGCCCAGTCTGATTCAGGAGGCATGACCAGCAGCACATTGGCACCAGAAGACACCAGAAGGTAGGGAGACTACAGATACCGCTCGGCCTTAGGAGCTCCTCTGGCCATTGGTGACCCAAGGATCCACAGCCTAGGGCTCCTCCCTCCTGCCCTAGTTCGCTTTCCTAGGCCCAGGCCCCAAGCAGGAGGACTTGCTCTGACTCGACTCCCCACCCCTTCTTCTTTCCCTGTTGCATCCAGCCGGTTACTTTCCATTGCCCGGCCCAAATGCCCACTTCTGGGCCCTCTTCTTCTTTTCTTAGGCTGCTCAAAACTAAGTTTTCAAAATACAAAAAGGATGCCACAGATTTCATTACGGTAGAGGAAATGTCTGACAGCTCTTGTATTTAAACTTAACTAGCCACATTGGGACTCCCAATTTCATATCTTGAGTTGTAGAGCAGAGCTCTCTCTCCTAAAGTAATGGCTGAGGGTTAGAGGTACTCTTCTTGATTCTAATAATAAAAATGATTTCTTGTAGAGACAGGGTCTCACTGTGTTGCCCAGGCTGGTCTCAAACCCCCAGCCTCAAGTGATTCACTCACGTTGGCCTCCCGCTTTGTTGGGATGACAGGCAAGAACCACCACACCTGGCCTTGGGAGGTGCTCCTGCTTTGTGTGTTTTGGCTGGTCTTCCTGCGCAGCTGTCAGTAAGATGTTCCTGCAGCATAGTTCCAAATCTTTCTGCACAAATTCAGTGGATGCTGTGATTTTTTACGTGGAATAGCCCCTTTATTTATTGCAGAGAAGCTGGACAATTCACACTTGTAACATATGGCCTAGAAAATTTCGTTTCTTGATCACCACACCTGTTAAAAGGTGATGCTTGTGGTCTAAATAGGCAGATTCCTCATCATCCCCAAGAAAAAGGGAACCACTGCAAGGCAACCTGGGAGGGAGTTTAGGATTGTTCTGAGGCAGTGCAAGCCATTGAAATTCACACAGGAGGGGGTAGAAAAGAGAATCCACATGCTTTGATCCCTCCATGTTCTGAGTATAACTTGGTCCTCCTTAACACGCACCATTTGTGGCATCAGAGAAAACTGGATTTGAATCCCAGTTCCATCACTCTTTATGATGTGATGGTGAATGTGTTTTTAACTCATCTGAGCCTCAGTTTGCTCATCTATAGAAGATGTGACTGTTATGAGGCTTCTATAAGGTAAGTGTGTAAAAACCATGGCAAAATGCTTGTAATTTAAAAGAGAGGGTTATTATGAGGCTTCTATGAGGTAAGTGTGTAAAAGTCTGGACACAATGTCTACAATTTTGTAAGTGATCAATAGGTGGATGAGGAAGATTATCTTTCTCTCAATTTTTAGACCAAGTTTATAAAATTGGGGATATTCCTATTTCTTAGACAATCAAACCAATGATCAGAAAGAATAAATAAATCACCACAGTCACAAAGCAGTTCACAATACATTTACTGGGTAATTTCTAGTTAACAGTAGCAATGATGATCACATTGAAAATCTCGTGTTTTGCGGTGGTTTTCTCTTACGTAAGCCTCTTGCTTTGTTGAAAGCATAGATTCTAAGCTGCTCTGTCAAAATGATTATTAGAAAAATGTGATGTACTTTCTGTGTAAATTTTGTAAAATTTCTTCTGTTAATCTTGTTAATTTGATTGAACATGTGTGTCATTTTCAAAAATGTAAATCGAATACATGTGGATGGGATATATATGTGTACATATGAAATATAACTTGATATTACAGAGTAGGCTTAGCTCATGCCAATGTTGTTTTGTGAAAGCAGCTGCAGAAATCTCTCTTATTTCTAGTTTGTTAATATTTCAGAGATTGCGTGAGGCAGATTTGGTTTCAGTAATTTTAGCATCATTCATTGTAAGGTGATGATCCCTAGGAACTGCTTCACAGTGAGAAACCTGAAAGTTCCCAGCAGTGAGCAATGAATGAAAGGTGGGGTGGGGCTGCTGGCAGGGCAGGGCCTTGTGAATCATGTGCCTTTGATCTCAAGTTCCAAGTCTGTGGGGATGCATGCAGGGGATTCTGGACCTGATTGTTTCCTCTGAACCAGGTTACAGTCTGGTTGGCAGGGCAACTGGCCTTCACTTGGTGGCCTTCAGTGGGTGTCCTCATTGGTTGCCTTCGGTTAGTGCCCTCAGTTGGTACCATCAGTTGGCACTCTTCAGGTGGTGGTCCTCAGTAGGTGGTCCTCAGTTGTAGGGCAGTGGTGGAAGGAGGATGAAACTGTGCTTTCTCCTCCCCTAGTCACAGCTCTCAGGCTTGTTGCCTCCAGGCCCTTCTAAAATAAACCAGACAGGTTGGAAGGTTTTTCTTAGCAGACAAGTCAGCTCAGGGTACAGGGGTGACACAGGGTGCAGGCTGCTAGCGCAGTGCCACCCCACGGACCAGGACTGCCCGTGCCAGCCATGCCTTTGCCAGGAAGAGGCGATAGGTGTTGAGCTCTGCAGACTTGGGGACAAGCGAAGGCCCAAGCTGCCCGAGAAGAGCAGGGGTGCCCCATGGGGACCACACTGAACTGTCGCATGTCCACCAAAGCCAGCCCCAGTCAGGGCCAACACAAGGGTTCTGCAGAGCCAGCTTGTGGCTCTGATGTCTACAAGTGTGCATACAGTGAAGGCTCAGGCTGCGATACACAGGAGCAGAGGCACCCGGAACACGCTGCCCCCGCTGCCAGCTGCAAGTGGGGTCTGCTCAGAATGCGGAGAGTGAAGCTGTCCTGCAGCTTTGAGATCCACGAGGTGGTGGTGGCCCTAGTGCCAGACTCCACTGCTATGGAGCCTGCCCAATCGAGTTTGGGAGCCAGCGAGGGACCTGACAGCAGCACGTTGGCCACCAGGAGACGCCCAAAGGTAGGGAGGTGACAGATACTGCTGAAGTTTAGGAACTCCTCTAGCCATTGCTGGCCCAAGATTCCTGCAGAGGCTTCCAAAGTCTCAGTTTTCTCATCTATAAAAGGTGTGATTGTTATGAGGCTTCCAAAAGGTAAGTGTGTAAAAACCATAGCAAAATGCTTGTAACTTGAAAGAGAGGGTTTCTATGAGGCTTCTATAAAGTAAGTGTGTAAAACTCTGGACACAATACCTATGATTTTTTCAGTGTTCAGTATATGGAGAAGGGGATTATTTTCTCTCATCTAATTTTCAGAGCCAGTTTATAAAATTGGTGATACTCATATTTCTTAGACAATGAAACCAATGATCAGAAAAAATAAATAGATCACCAAAGTCACACAGCAGTTCACAATGCATTCACTGTGTAATTTCTAGTTAAAAGTAGCAATGATGATCACATTAAAAATTTTGTATTATGTGGTAGTTTTCACTTACATAATCCTTTTGGTGTTTTGAAACCATATATTCTAAGTTGCTCTATCAAAGCGATCATTAGAAAAATGTGATGTACTTAGTGTGTAAATTTTAGAAAATTTCTTCTGTTAGTCTTGTTAATTTGATTGAACATATGTGTTATTTTCAAAAATGTAAATTGAATATATGTGGATTGGATATATATGTGCAGGTATGAAATATGACTTGACATTATAGAGTAGGCTTAGCTCATGGCAATATTTTTTTCTGAAAGCACCTGAAGAAATCACTCTTATCTCCAGTTTGTTAATGTTTCAGAGACTATGGGGGAAAGGGGATTCTACGAATGTCAGACACTGCGTGAGGCAGATTTGGTTTCAGTAATTTTAGCATCGTTCATTGTAAGGTGATGATCCCTAGGAACGTCTTCACAGTGAGAAACCTGAAAGTTCCTAGCAGGCAGCAATGAATGAAAGGTGGGGCGGGGCTGCTGAAGGGGCGGGGCCTTGTGAGCCATGTGCCTGTGCTCTCAAGTTCCAAGTTTGTGGGGGTGCCTCCAGCGGATTCTGGACCTGATTGTTTCCTCTGAACCAGGATGCGGTCTGGTTGGCAGGACAACTGGCCTTCACTTGGTGGCCTTCAGTGGGTTCCCTCATTGGTTGCCTTCATTTAGTGCCCTCAGTTGGTACCCTCAGTTGTTTCTCTTCAGTTGGTGGTCCTCAATTGGTGGACTTCAGTTGTTGGGTAGTGGTGGAAGGAGGATGAAACTGTGCTTTCTCCTCCCACAGTCACAGCTCTCAGTCTTGTTGCATCCAGGCCCTTCTAAAATAAACCAGACAGGTTGGCAGGTTTTTTTTTTTTCAGACAACTCAGCTCAGGGTATGGTGGTGATGCACTGTCCAGGATGCTAGTGCAGTGCCACCCCATGGCCCAGGGCTGCCCATGCCAGCCATGCCTTTGTCAGGAAGAGGCGATAGGTGTTGAGCTCTGCAGACTTGGGGGAAGTGAAGGCCCAAGCTGCCGGAGAAGAGCAGGGGTGCCCCACGTGGACCACACTGACCTGTCACATGTGCACCAAAGCCAGCCCCAGTCAGGGCCGGCACAAGTGTTCTGTAGGGCCAGCCTGTGGCTCTGACATCTACGAGTGTGCAGACAGCGAAGACGCAGGCTGTGATATACAGGAGCAGAAGCACCCAGAATATGCTGTCCCCCAGTGCCAGCCACAAGTGGGGCCAGCTCAGGGTGTGGTGAGTGAAGCCGTCCTGCACCTCTGGGGTCCACGTAGTGGAGGTGGCAGTAGTGCCAGACTCCACTTCTTTGGAGCCTGCCCAGTCAAATTTGAGAGGAAGCGAGGGACCTGACAGCAGCACATTGGCCACCAGAAGACACTGAAAGGTAGGGAGGCAACAGATACTGCTTAAATTCAGAAGATTCTCTGGCTGTGGCTGGCCCAAGCTTCTGCCACAGGCATCCAAAGCCTCAGTTTTCTCATCTGTAAAAGATGTGATTATTATGAGGCTTCCATAAGGTAAGTGTATAAAAACCATGGCAAAATGCTTGTAACTTAAAAGAGAGGGTTTCTATGAGGCTTCTGTAAGGCAAGTGTTTAAAAATCTGGACACAATACCTGTAATTTTTTAAGTGTTCAGTGTATGGAGAAGGAGGATTACTTTTTCTCATTTAATTTTTAGCATGAGTTTATAAGATTGGTGATACTCATATATCTTAGACAATCAAACCAATAATCAGAAAGAATAAATAGATCACCAAAGTCAAAAAGCAGTTCACAATGCATTCACTGGGTAATTTCTAGTTAAAAGTAGCAACGATTATCACATTGACAATTTTGTATTATGTTGTGGTTTTCTCTTCTACAATCCTCTTGGTGTTATGTAACCACAGATTCTAAGTTGCTCCATCAAAGTGATCATTAGAAAAATGTGATGTACTTAGTGTGTAAATTTTAGAAAATTTCTTGTGTTAGCTTTGTTAATTTGATTGAACATATGTTATTTTCAAAAACATAAATGTGGATTGGATATCTATGTGTACATATGAAATATGATTTGACTTTATTATAGAGTAGGCTTAGCTCATGGCAATGTTTTTTTCTGAAAGCACCTGCAGAAATCACTCTTATTTCTAGTTTGTTAATGTTTCAGAGATTATGGGGGAAAGGGAGTTCTAGGAATCCCAGACGCTGCGTGAGGCAGATTTGGTTTCAGCAATTTTAGTATCATTCTTTGTAAGGCGCGATGATCCCTAGGAACTTCTTCACAGTGAGAAAACCGAAAGGTCCCAGCAGCCAGCAATGAATGAAAGGTGGGGCAGGGCTGCTGGCAGGGCGGGGCCTTGTGAGCCATGTGCCTGTGCTCTCAAGTTCCAGGATTGTGGGGATGCATGCAGGGAATTCTGGACCTGATTGTTTCCTCTGAACCAGGATGTGTTCTTGTTGGCAGGACAACTGGCCTTCGCTTGGTGGCCTTCATTGCCTGCCTTCATTTATGGCCTTCACTTAGCGCCCTCAGTTGGTCCTCTTCAGTTGGTGGTCCTCAGTTGGTGGTCTTCAGTTGTTGGCAGTGTTGGAAGGAGGATGAATCTGTTTGTGCTCTCTCCTTCCCCAGTCACAGCTCTCAGGCTTGTTGCAGCCAGGCCCTTCTAACATAAACTGGACATGTTGGCAGGTTTTTTTTTTAGCAGACAAGTCAGCTCAGGATATGGGGGTGACATGGGGTGAGGGCTGCTAGCACAATGCTGCCCCATGCCCCAGTGCTGCCCGTGCCAACAATGCTTTTGCCAGGAAGAGTCAAGAGGTGTTCAGCTCTGCAGACTTAAGGGCAAGCGAAGGCCCATGCTGCCGGAGAAGACCAGGGGTATCCCATGGGGTCCACACTGAACTGTCACATATGCACCAAAGCCAGTCCCAATCAGGGCTTGCACAAGGTTTCTGCAGAGCTAGCCTGTGGCTCTGATGTCTATGAGTGTGCAGACAGCGAAGACGCAGGCCGCCATATACAGGAGCAGAAATGCCCGGAACACGCCATCCCCTCATGCCAGCCAGAAGTGGAGCCTGCTCAGGGTGTGGTGGGTGAAGCCGTCCTGCAGCTCTGAGATCCACAAGGTGGAGGTGGTAGTAGCACAGGACCCCACTGCTTTGGAGGCTGCACCATTGAATTTGGGAGCCAGCGAGTATCCTGACAACAGCACATTGGCAACCAGAAGATGCCAAAAGGTAGGGAGGCGACAGATACCACTTAAGTTCAGGAGCTCCTCTGGCCACTGATGGCCCAAGGTCCCCCCAGAGGCATCCAAAGCCTCAGTTTTCTCATCTGTAAAAGATGTGATTGTTATGAGGCTTCCATAAGGTAAATGTGTGAAAACCATGGCAAAAATGTTTGTAATTTAAAAGGGTACATTTCTTTGACACTTCTGTAAGGTAAGTGTGTAAAATCTGGACACAATACCTTTAATTTAGGTCACTGTAACTTCTGCCTCCTGGGTTCGAGTGATTCTCCTGCCTTAGCCTCCCGAGTAGCTGGGATTAGAGGCGTGGGCCATCAGGCCCGACTAATTTTGTCCTTTTTAGGAGAGACGGGGTTTCACCATGTTGGTCAGGCTGGTCTCAAACTCCTGACCTCAGGTGATCTGCTCACCTTCGCTTCCCTAAGTACTGAGATTACAGGCTTGAGCCACCATCCCCGGCCAAAAATTTCATTTCTTGATCAACAAACCTGTTTCTAAGGAGGTGCTTGTGGTCTAAATATGCAGATTCCCCGTCATTACCAAGAAGAAGGGAATGACTGCAAGGCAACCTGGGAAGGAGTTTAGGATTGTTCTGAGGCATAAAAGCCATTGAAATTCACACGTAAGAGGATAGAGAAAGGGAATCCACATGTTTGATCCCTCCATGTACTGGGTATAACTTGGTCTTCATTAAGTTGCACCACCTTTGGCATCAGAGAGAACTGGATTTGAATCCCAGTTCCAACACTCATTAGGACACAATCGTGAATGTGTTTTTAACTCCTCAGAGCCTCACTTTGCTTATCTATAAAAGAGGGGATTGTTATGAGGCTTCCGTAAGGTAAATGAAAAAATTTGGGTGGACAAAAATGCCTGTAATTTAAAAGATAGGGTTGTTATGAGGCTTCGATAAGGTAAGTGTGCAAAAATCTGGACATAATGTCTATAATTTTGTAAGAGTTCAATATAAAGAGAGGGATTATTTTTCTCTCATTCAATTTTTAGAGCAAGTTTATAAAATGGTGTTACTCATATTTTTGAGATAGTCAAACCAAAGAATCACAAAGATTAAATGAGTCACCATAGTCACAAAGCAGTTCACAATACATGTCCTGGGTGATTGCCAGTTAAAAGTAGCAATGATGATCACATTTAAAATCTTGTATTATGTGGTGCTTTTCTCTTACGTAAGCCTCTTTGTGTGTTGAAGCCATAGATTCTAAGTTGCTGTATCAAAATGATCACTAGAAAACAGTGACATACTTAGTGTATAAATTTTAGAAAATGTCTTCTATTACTCTTGTTAATTTGATTGAATACATGTGTTATTTTCAAAAATGTAAATGGAATATGTATGGATTGAATATATATGTGTATATATATATGAAATATGATTTGACATTATAGTGTAGGCGTAGCTCATGGCAATGTGTTTTTCTGAAAGCAATGGCAGAAATTTGTCATTTTTCTAGTTCGTAAAAATCTCAGAGGTTATGGCGGAAAGGGTGTTCTATGAATCCCAGATAGTACATGAGGCAGATTTGGTTTCAGTAATTTTAGCATCATTCATTGTAAGGTGATGATCCCTAGGAACTTCATCACAGTGAGCAACATGAAAGCTCCTAGCAGCCAGCAACAGATGAAAGGTGGGGCAGGTCCACTGGCAAGGTGGGGCCTTGTGAGCCTGGTACTCGAGCTCTCAATTCCAAGTTAGGGGGACACATGCAAAGGATTCTGGGCCTGATTGTTTCCTGTAACCAGGATGCGGTCTGGTTGGCGGGGCAACTGGCCTTCACTTGGTGTCCTGTAGTGGGCACCCTCATTGGTTGCCTTCGGTTAGTGCTCTCATTTGGTACCCTCAGTTGTTTCTCTTCAGTTGGTGGTCTTCAGTTGCTGGGCGGTGGGGGAAGGAGGATGAATCCATTTGTGCTGTCTTCTCCCCTAGTCACAGCTCTCAGGCTTGTTGCATCCAGGCCCTTCTAAAATAATCCAGGGATGTTGGCAGGATATTTTAGCAGACAAGTCAGCTCAGGGTATGTGGGTGGCAAGAGGTGCAGGCTGGTAGCACAGTGCCACCCCATGGCCCAGGGCTGCCCTTGCCAGCCATGCCTTTGCCAGGAAAAGGTGATAGTTGTTGAGCTCTGCAGACTTGGGGGGAAGCAAAGGCCCAAGCTTCCAGAGAAGAGCAGGGGTGGCCCATGGGGACCACAATGAACTGTCGCATGTGCACAAAAGCCAGCCCCAGTCAGGGCCAGTCCAAGGGTTTTGCAGAGGCAGCCTGTGTCTCTGAGGTCTACGAGTATGCAGACAGTGAAGGTACAGGCCTAGATAAACAGGAGCAGAGGCGCCCTGAACACACCGTCCCCCAATGCCATCCGCAAGTGGGGCCAGCTCAGGGTGCAGTGGGTGAAGCTGTCCTGCACCTCTGGGATCCACAAAGTGGAGGTGGCAATAGCACCGGACCCCACTGCTTAGGAGCCTGTCCAATCGAATTTGGGAGCCAGCGAGTGTCCTGACTGCAGTACTTTCGCCACCAGAAGACGCCTAAAGGTAAGGAGGCTTCAGATACAACTTAAGTTTAGGAGCTCCTCCAGCTGCCACTGGCCCAAAGTTCCTCCAGATGCATCCAAAGCCTGGGGCTCCTCCCTCCTGCCCCTAGTTTGCTATGCTAAGCCCAGGCTCAAGCAGGAGGATTGGCTCTGCCTCACCTCCCCACCCCTTCTTTTTTCCCTGCTGTGTCCAGCCAGTTTCTTTCCTCCTACCTACCCCAATGCCCAGTTCTGGGCATTCTTCTTCTTCCCCTAGGCTGTCTGAAAAACCACGTTTTTAGAATACAAAATTTATGCTTCAGATTTCATTGCTGTAGAGGAAATGTCTGACAGCTCTTGTATTTAAACTTAGGTAGCTACATTGGGACTCACAATTTCATATCTTGAGTTCTAGGCTAGAGCCCTCTCTCCTAAGGCAATGTCAGAGGGTCAGAGGTACTCTTCTGGATTTTAATAATAAAAAAGGATTTTTTTTTTTGTAGAGACAGGATCTCACTGTGTTGCCCAGGCTGGTCTTGAACTCCTGGCTTCAAGTGATCCACCCACCTTGGCGTCCCACTTTGCTGGCATGATAAGCAAGAACCACCAGCTAGAGCTGGCCTTTGGAAGTGCTCTAGCTTTGTGTGTTTTGGGCTAATCTTCCTGCACAGCTGTCAGTAAGATGTTCCTGCAGTATAGTTCCAAAGCTTTCTACACAAATTCAGTGGATCCTGTGATTTTTTTTACATGGAATAGCCTTTTTTTTTTTTTTTTTTTTTTTGCAGAGAAACTAGACAATTCACAATTAGTAACCTAAGGCCTAGAAAATTGTGTTTCTTGATCAAAACAACTGTTTATAGATGCTTGTGGTCCAAAGATGTAGATTCCTAATCATGAAAAATAAGAAGTGATGTCCAGTACAGGCAACCAGGGATGGAGTTTAGGATTGTTCTGAGGCCATGAAAGCCGTTGAAATTCATCCATAGGAGGGCAGAAAAAGGGAATCCACATGTTTTGATCCCTCCATGTGCCGGGTATAACTGGGTCTTTGTAAAGGTGCCCCACCCTTGGTATCAGAGAGAACTGGATTTGAATCCCAGTTCCAACAATCATTACGAAGTGATGCTGAATGAGTTTTTAAATCATCTGAGCCTCAGTTTGCTCATCTCTAAAAGATGGGATTCTTACGAGGCTTGCATAAGATTAGTGTGTAAAAATCTGGGAATAATGCCTGTAATTTAAAAGACAGGGTTGTTATGAGGCTTCAATAAGGTAAGTGTGTAAAAATCTGGACACTATGCCTTTAATTTTGTAATTGTGCAATATATGAAGGAGGATTATTTTTCTCTCCTTTAATTTTTAGAACAAGTTTATACAATTAGCATTATTCATATATTTAAGATAATCAAAGGACCAATAAGTTCAAATAAATCACCATACTCACAAAGCAGTTCGCAATATATTTACTGGGTAATTGCTACCTAAAAGCAGCAATGATGATCACATTGAAAATCTTGTATTATGTGGCGGTTTTCTCTTCCATGAGCCTCTTCATTTGTGGAAACCATAGAGTCTAAGTTGCTCTATCAAAGTGTTCGTTAGAAAAATGTGATGTACTTAGTGCATAAATTTTAGAAAATTTCCACCGTTAGTCTTGTTAATTTAATTGAATATGTGTGTTTTGGATTATGAATATGAGTATGTATTGATATATGAATTAAGACTTGACATCATAGCTCATGGCAATGTTTTCTTCTGAAAACACCTGCCGAAATTTGTATTTTTTCTAGTTTCCAAAAAAATCAGAGGAGATGGGTCAAGGTGGGTCTTTGAATGTCAGATAGTGCTTATGGGGTACATTGGCATAGAGTAATTTCCGCATAATTTATATTCATAATTCACAGAGAGGAAACCTGAAAGTTGCTACCAGCTACTAATACATGAAAGATGGGACAGGCAGCTGTGGGGGCGGAGCCTTGTGAGCCAGTGCCTGGACTCGCACAGCACGTCACAAATGGAAGGGCGGCGCGTGGGGGGAACTCAAGGCCTGATTGGTTCCTCCTAAGCAGGACGCAATCTGGTTGGCAGGGTAATCGGCCTTCAGTTAGTGCCTTCAGTGGGTGCCTTCAGTTGGTGGCATTTGGTTGCCTTTCCTGGGGAGAGGTGGCAGGTGCTCAGCTCTGCAGGGTGGGGGCAATTGAAAGCCCAAGCTGCCCGAGAAGAGCGGAGTTGCCCCATGGGGACCATGCTGGCCTGTCGCATGTGCACCAAAGCCAGCCCCAGGCAGGGTCCCCACAGGGCTTCCACGGAGCAATCCTGAGGCTTTGACATTTATGAATGGGAGGCCAGCAAAGGCGCAGGCCCCAGCACAGAGGAGCAGAGGCGGCCGGAACACCCTGTCCCTTAATACCAGCCCCAAGCACGGCCACCTCAGGATAAGGTGTTTGGAGCTGTCCTGCAGCTCTGAGATCCACGAGTGGCGGTGGGAGTAGCGCCAGACTCCACTGATTTGGAGCCTGCCCAGTCTGATTCAGGAGGCATGACCAGCAGCACATTGGCACCAGAAGACACCAGAAGGTAGGGAGACTACAGATACCGCTCGGCCTTAGGAGCTCCTCTGGCCATTGGTGACCCAAGGATCCACAGCCTAGGGCTCCTCCCTCCTGCCCTAGTTCGCTTTCCTAGGCCCAGGCCCCAAGCAGGAGGACTTGCTCTGACTCGACTCCCCACCCCTTCTTCTTTCCCTGTTGCATCCAGCCGGTTACTTTCCATTGCCCGGCCCAAATGCCCACTTCTGGGCCCTCTTCTTCTTTTCTTAGGCTGCTCAAAACTAAGTTTTCAAAATACAAAAAGGATGCCACAGATTTCATTACGGTAGAGGAAATGTCTGACAGCTCTTGTATTTAAACTTAACTAGCCACATTGGGACTCCCAATTTCATATCTTGAGTTGTAGAGCAGAGCTCTCTCTCCTAAAGTAATGGCTGAGGGTTAGAGGTACTCTTCTTGATTCTAATAATAAAAATGATTTCTTGTAGAGACAGGGTCTCACTGTGTTGCCCAGGCTGGTCTCAAACCCCCAGCCTCAAGTGATTCACTCACGTTGGCCTCCCGCTTTGTTGGGATGACAGGCAAGAACCACCACACCTGGCCTTGGGAGGTGCTCCTGCTTTGTGTGTTTTGGCTGGTCTTCCTGCGCAGCTGTCAGTAAGATGTTCCTGCAGCATAGTTCCAAATCTTTCTGCACAAATTCAGTGGATGCTGTGATTTTTTACGTGGAATAGCCCCTTTATTTATTGCAGAGAAGCTGGACAATTCACACTTGTAACATATGGCCTAGAAAATTTCGTTTCTTGATCACCACACCTGTTAAAAGGTGATGCTTGTGGTCTAAATAGGCAGATTCCTCATCATCCCCAAGAAAAAGGGAACCACTGCAAGGCAACCTGGGAGGGAGTTTAGGATTGTTCTGAGGCAGTGCAAGCCATTGAAATTCACACAGGAGGGGGTAGAAAAGAGAATCCACATGCTTTGATCCCTCCATGTTCTGAGTATAACTTGGTCCTCCTTAACACGCACCATTTGTGGCATCAGAGAAAACTGGATTTGAATCCCAGTTCCATCACTCTTTATGATGTGATGGTGAATGTGTTTTTAACTCATCTGAGCCTCAGTTTGCTCATCTATAGAAGATGTGACTGTTATGAGGCTTCTATAAGGTAAGTGTGTAAAAACCATGGCAAAATGCTTGTAATTTAAAAGAGAGGGTTATTATGAGGCTTCTATGAGGTAAGTGTGTAAAAGTCTGGACACAATGTCTACAATTTTGTAAGTGATCAATAGGTGGATGAGGAAGATTATCTTTCTCTCAATTTTTAGACCAAGTTTATAAAATTGGGGATATTCCTATTTCTTAGACAATCAAACCAATGATCAGAAAGAATAAATAAATCACCACAGTCACAAAGCAGTTCACAATACATTTACTGGGTAATTTCTAGTTAACAGTAGCAATGATGATCACATTGAAAATCTCGTGTTTTGCGGTGGTTTTCTCTTACGTAAGCCTCTTGCTTTGTTGAAAGCATAGATTCTAAGCTGCTCTGTCAAAATGATTATTAGAAAAATGTGATGTACTTTCTGTGTAAATTTTGTAAAATTTCTTCTGTTAATCTTGTTAATTTGATTGAACATGTGTGTCATTTTCAAAAATGTAAATCGAATACATGTGGATGGGATATATATGTGTACATATGAAATATAACTTGATATTACAGAGTAGGCTTAGCTCATGCCAATGTTGTTTTGTGAAAGCAGCTGCAGAAATCTCTCTTATTTCTAGTTTGTTAATATTTCAGAGATTGCGTGAGGCAGATTTGGTTTCAGTAATTTTAGCATCATTCATTGTAAGGTGATGATCCCTAGGAACTGCTTCACAGTGAGAAACCTGAAAGTTCCCAGCAGTGAGCAATGAATGAAAGGTGGGGTGGGGCTGCTGGCAGGGCAGGGCCTTGTGAACCATGTGCCTTTGATCTCAAGTTCCAAGTCTGTGGGGATGCATGCAGGGGATTCTGGACCTGATTGTTTCCTCTGAACCAGGTTACAGTCTGGTTGGCAGGGCAACTGGCCTTCACTTGGTGGCCTTCAGTGGGTGTCCTCATTGGTTGCCTTCGGTTAGTGCCCTCAGTTGGTACCATCAGTTGGCACTCTTCAGGTGGTGGTCCTCAGTAGGTGGTCCTCAGTTGTAGGGCAGTGGTGGAAGGAGGATGAAACTGTGCTTTCTCCTCCCCTAGTCACAGCTCTCAGGCTTGTTGCCTCCAGGCCCTTCTAAAATAAACCAGACAGGTTGGAAGGTTTTTCTTAGCAGACAAGTCAGCTCAGGGTACAGGGGTGACACAGGGTGCAGGCTGCTAGCGCAGTGCCACCCCACGGACCAGGACTGCCCGTGCCAGCCATGCCTTTGCCAGGAAGAGGCGATAGGTGTTGAGCTCTGCAGACTTGGGGACAAGCGAAGGCCCAAGCTGCCCGAGAAGAGCAGGGGTGCCCCATGGGGACCACACTGAACTGTCGCATGTCCACCAAAGCCAGCCCCAGTCAGGGCCAACACAAGGGTTCTGCAGAGCCAGCTTGTGGCTCTGATGTCTACAAGTGTGCATACAGTGAAGGCTCAGGCTGCGATACACAGGAGCAGAGGCACCCGGAACACGCTGCCCCCGCTGCCAGCTGCAAGTGGGGTCTGCTCAGAATGCGGAGAGTGAAGCTGTCCTGCAGCTTTGAGATCCACGAGGTGGTGGTGGCCCTAGTGCCAGACTCCACTGCTATGGAGCCTGCCCAATCGAGTTTGGGAGCCAGCGAGGGACCTGACAGCAGCACGTTGGCCACCAGGAGACGCCCAAAGGTAGGGAGGTGACAGATACTGCTGAAGTTTAGGAACTCCTCTAGCCATTGCTGGCCCAAGATTCCTGCAGAGGCTTCCAAAGTCTCAGTTTTCTCATCTATAAAAGGTGTGATTGTTATGAGGCTTCCAAAAGGTAAGTGTGTAAAAACCATAGCAAAATGCTTGTAACTTGAAAGAGAGGGTTTCTATGAGGCTTCTATAAAGTAAGTGTGTAAAACTCTGGACACAATACCTATGATTTTTTCAGTGTTCAGTATATGGAGAAGGGGATTATTTTCTCTCATCTAATTTTCAGAGCCAGTTTATAAAATTGGTGATACTCATATTTCTTAGACAATGAAACCAATGATCAGAAAAAATAAATAGATCACCAAAGTCACACAGCAGTTCACAATGCATTCACTGTGTAATTTCTAGTTAAAAGTAGCAATGATGATCACATTAAAAATTTTGTATTATGTGGTAGTTTTCACTTACATAATCCTTTTGGTGTTTTGAAACCATATATTCTAAGTTGCTCTATCAAAGCGATCATTAGAAAAATGTGATGTACTTAGTGTGTAAATTTTAGAAAATTTCTTCTGTTAGTCTTGTTAATTTGATTGAACATATGTGTTATTTTCAAAAATGTAAATTGAATATATGTGGATTGGATATATATGTGCAGGTATGAAATATGACTTGACATTATAGAGTAGGCTTAGCTCATGGCAATATTTTTTTCTGAAAGCACCTGAAGAAATCACTCTTATCTCCAGTTTGTTAATGTTTCAGAGACTATGGGGGAAAGGGGATTCTACGAATGTCAGACACTGCGTGAGGCAGATTTGGTTTCAGTAATTTTAGCATCGTTCATTGTAAGGTGATGATCCCTAGGAACGTCTTCACAGTGAGAAACCTGAAAGTTCCTAGCAGGCAGCAATGAATGAAAGGTGGGGCGGGGCTGCTGAAGGGGCGGGGCCTTGTGAGCCATGTGCCTGTGCTCTCAAGTTCCAAGTTTGTGGGGGTGCCTCCAGCGGATTCTGGACCTGATTGTTTCCTCTGAACCAGGATGCGGTCTGGTTGGCAGGACAACTGGCCTTCACTTGGTGGCCTTCAGTGGGTTCCCTCATTGGTTGCCTTCATTTAGTGCCCTCAGTTGGTACCCTCAGTTGTTTCTCTTCAGTTGGTGGTCCTCAATTGGTGGACTTCAGTTGTTGGGTAGTGGTGGAAGGAGGATGAAACTGTGCTTTCTCCTCCCACAGTCACAGCTCTCAGTCTTGTTGCATCCAGGCCCTTCTAAAATAAACCAGACAGGTTGGCAGGTTTTTTTTTTTTCAGACAACTCAGCTCAGGGTATGGTGGTGATGCACTGTCCAGGATGCTAGTGCAGTGCCACCCCATGGCCCAGGGCTGCCCATGCCAGCCATGCCTTTGTCAGGAAGAGGCGATAGGTGTTGAGCTCTGCAGACTTGGGGAAAGTGAAGGCCCAAGCTGCCGGAGAAGAGCAGGGGTGCCCCACGTGGACCACACTGACCTGTCACATGTGCACCAAAGCCAGCCCCAGTCAGGGCCGGCACAAGTGTTCTGTAGGGCCAGCCTGTGGCTCTGACATCTACGAGTGTGCAGACAGCGAAGACGCAGGCTGTGATATACAGGAGCAGAAGCACCCAGAATATGCTGTCCCCCAGTGCCAGCCACAAGTGGGGCCAGCTCAGGGTGTGGTGAGTGAAGCCGTCCTGCACCTCTGGGGTCCACGTAGTGGAGGTGGCAGTAGTGCCAGACTCCACTTCTTTGGAGCCTGCCCAGTCAAATTTGAGAGGAAGCGAGGGACCTGACAGCAGCACATTGGCCACCAGAAGACACCGAAAGGTAGGGAGGCAACAGATACTGCTTAAATTCAGAAGATTCTCTGGCTGTGGCTGGCCCAAGCTTCTGCCACAGGCATCCAAAGCCTCAGTTTTCTCATCTGTAAAAGATGTGATTATTATGAGGCTTCCATAAGGTAAGTGTATAAAAACCATGGCAAAATGCTTGTAACTTAAAAGAGAGGGTTTCTATGAGGCTTCTGTAAGGCAAGTGTTTAAAAATCTGGACACAATACCTGTAATTTTTTAAGTGTTCAGTGTATGGAGAAGGAGGATTACTTTTTCTCATTTAATTTTTAGCACGAGTTTATAAGATTGGTGATACTCATATATCTTAGACAATCAAACCAATAATCAGAAAGAATAAATAGATCACCAAAGTCAAAAAGCAGTTCACAATGCATTCACTGGGTAATTTCTAGTTAAAAGTAGCAACGATTATCACATTGACAATTTTGTATTATGTTGTGGTTTTCTCTTCTACAATCCTCTTGGTGTTATGTAACCACAGATTCTAAGTTGCTCCATCAAAGTGATCATTAGAAAAATGTGATGTACTTAGTGTGTAAATTTTAGAAAATTTCTTGTGTTAGCTTTGTTAATTTGATTGAACATATGTTATTTTCAAAAACATAAATGTGGATTGGATATCTATGTGTACATATGAAATATGATTTGACTTTATTATAGAGTAGGCTTAGCTCATGGCAATGTTTTTTTCTGAAAGCACCTGCAGAAATCACTCTTATTTCTAGTTTGTTAATGTTTCAGAGATTATGGGGGAAAGGGAGTTCTAGGAATCCCAGACGCTGCGTGAGGCAGATTTGGTTTCAGCAATTTTAGTATCATTCTTTGTAAGGCGCGATGATCCCTAGGAACTTCTTCACAGTGAGAAAACCGAAAGGTCCCAGCAGCCAGCAATGAATGAAAGGTGGGGCAGGGCTGCTGGCAGGGCGGGGCCTTGTGAGCCATGTGCCTGTGCTCTCAAGTTCCAGGATTGTGGGGATGCATGCAGGGAATTCTGGACCTGATTGTTTCCTCTGAACCAGGATGTGTTCTTGTTGGCAGGACAACTGGCCTTCGCTTGGTGGCCTTCATTGCCTGCCTTCATTTATGGCCTTCACTTAGCGCCCTCAGTTGGTCCTCTTCAGTTGGTGGTCCTCAGTTGGTGGTCTTCAGTTGTTGGCAGTGTTGGAAGGAGGATGAATCTGTTTGTGCTCTCTCCTTCCCCAGTCACAGCTCTCAGGCTTGTTGCAGCCAGGCCCTTCTAACATAAACTGGACATGTTGGCAGGTTTTTTTTTTAGCAGACAAGTCAGCTCAGGATATGGGGGTGACATGGGGTGAGGGCTGCTAGCACAATGCTGCCCCATGCCCCAGTGCTGCCCGTGCCAACAATGCTTTTGCCAGGAAGAGTCAAGAGGTGTTCAGCTCTGCAGACTTAAGGGCAAGCGAAGGCCCATGCTGCCGGAGAAGACCAGGGGTATCCCATGGGGTCCACACTGAACTGTCACATATGCACCAAAGCCAGTCCCAATCAGGGCTTGCACAAGGTTTCTGCAGAGCTAGCCTGTGGCTCTGATGTCTATGAGTGTGCAGACAGCGAAGACGCAGGCCGCCATATACAGGAGCAGAAATGCCCGGAACACGCCATCCCCTCATGCCAGCCAGAAGTGGAGCCTGCTCAGGGTGTGGTGGGTGAAGCCGTCCTGCAGCTCTGAGATCCACAAGGTGGAGGTGGTAGTAGCACAGGACCCCACTGCTTTGGAGGCTGCACCATTGAATTTGGGAGCCAGCGAGTATCCTGACAACAGCACATTGGCAACCAGAAGATGCCAAAAGGTAGGGAGGCGACAGATACCACTTAAGTTCAGGAGCTCCTCTGGCCACTGATGGCCCAAGGTCCCCCCAGAGGCATCCAAAGCCTCAGTTTTCTCATCTGTAAAAGATGTGATTGTTATGAGGCTTCCATAAGGTAAATGTGTGAAAACCATGGCAAAAATGTTTGTAATTTAAAAGGGTACATTTCTTTGACACTTCTGTAAGGTAAGTGTGTAAAATCTGGACACAATACCTTTAATTTAGGTCACTGTAACTTCTGCCTCCTGGGTTCGAGTGATTCTCCTGCCTTAGCCTCCCGAGTAGCTGGGATTAGAGGCGTGGGCCATCAGGCCCGACTAATTTTGTCCTTTTTAGGAGAGACGGGGTTTCACCATGTTGGTCAGGCTGGTCTCAAACTCCTGACCTCAGGTGATCTGCTCACCTTCGCTTCCCTAAGTACTGAGATTACAGGCTTGAGCCACCATCCCCGGCCAAAAATTTCATTTCTTGATCAACAAACCTGTTTCTAAGGAGGTGCTTGTGGTCTAAATATGCAGATTCCCCGTCATTACCAAGAAGAAGGGAATGACTGCAAGGCAAGCTGGGAAGGAGTTTAGGATTGTTCTGAGGCATAAAAGCCATTGAAATTCACACGTAAGAGGATAGAGAAAGGGAATCCACATGTTTGATCCCTCCATGTACTGGGTATAACTTGGTCTTCATTAAGTTGCACCACCTTTGGCATCAGAGAGAACTGGATTTGAATCCCAGTTCCAACACTCATTAGGACACAATCGTGAATGTGTTTTTAACTCCTCAGAGCCTCACTTTGCTTATCTATAAAAGAGGGGATTGTTATGAGGCTTCCGTAAGGTAAATGAAAAAATTTGGGTGGACAAAAATGCCTGTAATTTAAAAGATAGGGTTGTTATGAGGCTTCGATAAGGTAAGTGTGCAAAAATCTGGACATAATGTCTATAATTTTGTAAGAGTTCAATATAAAGAGAGGGATTATTTTTCTCTCATTCAATTTTTAGAGCAAGTTTATAAAATGGTGTTACTCATATTTTTGAGATAATCAAACCAAAGAATCACAAAGATTAAATGAGTCACCATAGTCACAAAGCAGTTCACAATACATGTCCTGGGTGATTGCCAGTTAAAAGTAGCAATGATGATCACATTTAAAATCTTGTATTATGTGGTGCTTTTCTCTTACGTAAGCCTCTTTGTGTGTTGAAGCCATAGATTCTAAGTTGCTGTATCAAAATGATCACTAGAAAACAGTGACATACTTAGTGTATAAATTTTAGAAAATGTCTTCTATTACTCTTGTTAATTTGATTGAATACATGTGTTATTTTCAAAAATGTAAATGGAATATGTATGGATTGAATATATATGTGTATATATATATGAAATATGATTTGACATTATAGTGTAGGCGTAGCTCATGGCAATGTGTTTTTCTGAAAGCAATGGCAGAAATTTGTCATTTTTCTAGTTCGTAAAAATCTCAGAGGTTATGGCGGAAAGGGTGTTCTATGAATCCCAGATAGTACATGAGGCAGATTTGGTTTCAGTAATTTTAGCATCATTCATTGTAAGGTGATGATCCCTAGGAACTTCATCACAGTGAGCAACATGAAAGCTCCTAGCAGCCAGCAACAGATGAAAGGTGGGGCAGGTCCACTGGCAAGGTGGGGCCTTGTGAGCCTGGTACTCGAGCTCTCAATTCCAAGTTAGGGGGACACATGCAAAGGATTCTGGGCCTGATTGTTTCCTGTAACCAGGATGCGGTCTGGTTGGCGGGGCAACTGGCCTTCACTTGGTGTCCTGTAGTGGGCACCCTCATTGGTTGCCTTCGGTTAGTGCTCTCATTTGGTACCCTCAGTTGTTTCTCTTCAGTTGGTGGTCTTCAGTTGCTGGGCGGTGGGGGAAGGAGGATGAATCCATTTGTGCTGTCTTCTCCCCTAGTCACAGCTCTCAGGCTTGTTGCATCCAGGCCCTTCTAAAATAATCCAGGGATGTTGGCAGGATATTTTAGCAGACAAGTCAGCTCAGGGTATGTGGGTGGCAAGAGGTGCAGGCTGGTAGCACAGTGCCACCCCATGGCCCAGGGCTGCCCTTGCCAGCCATGCCTTTGCCAGGAAAAGGTGATAGTTGTTGAGCTCTGCAGACTTGGGGGGAAGCAAAGGCCCAAGCTTCCAGAGAAGAGCAGGGGTGGCCCATGGGGACCACAATGAACTGTCGCATGTGCACAAAAGCCAGCCCCAGTCAGGGCCAGTCCAAGGGTTTTGCAGAGGCAGCCTGTGTCTCTGAGGTCTACGAGTATGCAGACAGTGAAGGTACAGGCCTAGATAAACAGGAGCAGAGGCGCCCTGAACACACCGTCCCCCAATGCCATCCGCAAGTGGGGCCAGCTCAGGGTGCAGTGGGTGAAGCTGTCCTGCACCTCTGGGATCCACAAAGTGGAGGTGGCAATAGCACCGGACCCCACTGCTTAGGAGCCTGTCCAATCGAATTTGGGAGCCAGCGAGTGTCCTGACTGCAGTACTTTCGCCACCAGAAGACGCCTAAAGGTAAGGAGGCTTCAGATACAACTTAAGTTTAGGAGCTCCTCCAGCTGCCACTGGCCCAAAGTTCCTCCAGATGCATCCAAAGCCTGGGGCTCCTCCCTCCTGCCCCTAGTTTGCTATGCTAAGCCCAGGCTCAAGCAGGAGGATTGGCTCTGCCTCACCTCCCCACCCCTTCTTTTTTCCCTGCTGTGTCCAGCCAGTTTCTTTCCTCCTACCTACCCCAATGCCCAGTTCAGGGCATTCTTCTTCTTCCCCTAGGCTGTCTGAAAAACCACGTTTTTAGAATACAAAATTTATGCTTCAGATTTCATTGCTGTAGAGGAAATGTCTGACAGCTCTTGTATTTAAACTTAGGTAGCTACATTGGGACTCACAATTTCATATCTTGAGTTCTAGGCTAGAGCCCTCTCTCCTAAGGCAATGTCAGAGGGTCAGAGGTACTCTTCTGGATTTTAATAATAAAAAAGGATTTTTTTTTTTGTAGAGACAGGATCTCACTGTGTTGCCCAGGCTGGTCTTGAACTCCTGGCTTCAAGTGATCCACCCACCTTGGCGTCCCACTTTGCTGGCATGATAAGCAAGAACCACCAGCTAGAGCTGGCCTTTGGAAGTGCTCTAGCTTTGTGTGTTTTGGGCTAATCTTCCTGCACAGCTGTCAGTAAGATGTTCCTGCAGTATAGTTCCAAAGCTTTCTACACAAATTCAGTGGATCCTGTGATTTTTTTTACATGGAATAGCCTTTTTTTTTTTTTTTTTTTTTTTGCAGAGAAACTAGACAATTCACAATTAGTAACCTAAGGCCTAGAAAATTGTGTTTCTTGATCAAAACAACTGTTTATAGATGCTTGTGGTCCAAAGATGTAGATTCCTAATCATGAAAAATAAGAAGTGATGTCCAGTACAGGCAACCAGGGATGGAGTTTAGGATTGTTCTGAGGCCATGAAAGCCGTTGAAATTCATCCATAGGAGGGCAGAAAAAGGGAATCCACATGTTTTGATCCCTCCATGTGCCGGGTATAACTGGGTCTTTGTAAAGGTGCCCCACCCTTGGTATCAGAGAGAACTGGATTTGAATCCCAGTTCCAACAATCATTACGAAGTGATGCTGAATGAGTTTTTAAATCATCTGAGCCTCAGTTTGCTCATCTCTAAAAGATGGGATTCTTACGAGGCTTGCATAAGATTAGTGTGTAAAAATCTGGGAATAATGCCTGTAATTTAAAAGACAGGGTTGTTATGAGGCTTCAATAAGGTAAGTGTGTAAAAATCTGGACACTATGCCTTTAATTTTGTAATTGTGCAATATATGAAGGAGGATTATTTTTCTCTCCTTTAATTTTTAGAATAAGTTTATACAATTAGCATTATTCATATATTTAAGATAATCAAAGGACCAATAAGTTCAAATAAATCACCATACTCACAAAGCAGTTCGCAATATATTTACTGGGTAATTGCTACCTAAAAGCAGCAATGATGATCACATTGAAAATCTTGTATTATGTGGCGGTTTTCTCTTCCATGAGCCTCTTCATTTGTGGAAACCATAGAGTCTAAGTTGCTCTATCAAAGTGTTCGTTAGAAAAATGTGATGTACTTAGTGCATAAATTTTAGAAAATTTCCACCGTTAGTCTTGTTAATTTAATTGAATATGTGTGTTTTGGATTATGAATATGAGTATGTATTGATATATGAATTAAGACTTGACATCATAGCTCATGGCAATGTTTTCTTCTGAAAACACCTGCCGAAATTTGTATTTTTTCTAGTTTCCAAAAAAATCAGAGGAGATGGGTCAAGGTGGGTCTTTGAATGTCAGATAGTGCTTATGGGGTACATTGGCATAGAGTAATTTCCGCATAATTTATATTCATAATTCACAGAGAGGAAACCTGAAAGTTGCTACCAGCTACTAATACATGAAAGATGGGACAGGCAGCTGTGGGGGCGGAGCCTTGTGAGCCAGTGCCTGGACTCGCACAGCACGTCACAAATGGAAGGGCGGCGCGTGGGGGGAACTCAAGGCCTGATTGGTTCCTCCTAAGCAGGACGCAATCTGGTTGGCAGGGTAATCGGCCTTCAGTTAGTGCCTTCAGTGGGTGCCTTCAGTTGGTGGCATTTGGTTGCCTTTCCTGGGGAGAGGTGGCAGGTGCTCAGCTCTGCAGGGTGGGGGCAATTGAAAGCCCAAGCTGCCCGAGAAGAGCGGAGTTGCCCCATGGGGACCATGCTGGCCTGTCGCATGTGCACCAAAGCCAGCCCCAGGCAGGGTCCCCACAGGGCTTCCACGGAGCAATCCTGAGGCTTTGACATTTATGAATGGGAGGCCAGCAAAGGCGCAGGCCCCAGCACAGAGGAGCAGAGGCGGCCGGAACACCCTGTCCCTTAATACCAGCCCCAAGCACGGCCACCTCAGGATAAGGTGTTTGGAGCTGTCCTGCAGCTCTGAGATCCACGAGTGGCGGTGGGAGTAGCGCCAGACTCCACTGATTTGGAGCCTGCCCAGTCTGATTCAGGAGGCATGACCAGCAGCACATTGGCACCAGAAGACACCAGAAGGTAGGGAGACTACAGATACCGCTCGGCCTTAGGAGCTCCTCTGGCCATTGGTGACCCAAGGATCCACAGCCTAGGGCTCCTCCCTCCTGCCCTAGTTCGCTTTCCTAGGCCCAGGCCCCAAGCAGGAGGACTTGCTCTGACTCGACTCCCCACCCCTTCTTCTTTCCCTGTTGCATCCAGCCGGTTACTTTCCATTGCCCGGCCCAAATGCCCACTTCGGGGCCCTCTTCTTCTTTTCTTAGGCTGCTCAAAACTAAGTTTTCAAAATACAAAAAGGATGCCACAGATTTCATTACGGTAGAGGAAATGTCTGACAGCTCTTGTATTTAAACTTAACTAGCCACATTGGGACTCCCAATTTCATATCTTGAGTTGTAGAGCAGAGCTCTCTCTCCTAAAGTAATGGCTGAGGGTTAGAGGTACTCTTCTTGATTCTAATAATAAAAATGATTTCTTGTAGAGACAGGGTCTCACTGTGTTGCCCAGGCTGGTCTCAAACCCCCAGCCTCAAGTGATTCACTCACGTTGGCCTCCCGCTTTGTTGGGATGACAGGCAAGAACCACCACACCTGGCCTTGGGAGGTGCTCCTGCTTTGTGTGTTTTGGCTGGTCTTCCTGCGCAGCTGTCAGTAAGATGTTCCTGCAGCATAGTTCCAAATCTTTCTGCACAAATTCAGTGGATGCTGTGATTTTTTACGTGGAATAGCCCCTTTATTTATTGCAGAGAAGCTGGACAATTCACACTTGTAACATATGGCCTAGAAAATTTCGTTTCTTGATCACCACACCTGTTAAAAGGTGATGCTTGTGGTCTAAATAGGCAGATTCCTCATCATCCCCAAGAAAAAGGGAACCACTGCAAGGCAACCTGGGAGGGAGTTTAGGATTGTTCTGAGGCAGTGCAAGCCATTGAAATTCACACAGGAGGGGGTAGAAAAGAGAATCCACATGCTTTGATCCCTCCATGTTCTGAGTATAACTTGGTCCTCCTTAACACGCACCATTTGTGGCATCAGAGAAAACTGGATTTGAATCCCAGTTCCATCACTCTTTATGATGTGATGGTGAATGTGTTTTTAACTCATCTGAGCCTCAGTTTGCTCATCTATAGAAGATGTGACTGTTATGAGGCTTCTATAAGGTAAGTGTGTAAAAACCATGGCAAAATGCTTGTAATTTAAAAGAGAGGGTTATTATGAGGCTTCTATGAGGTAAGTGTGTAAAAGTCTGGACACAATGTCTACAATTTTGTAAGTGATCAATAGGTGGATGAGGAAGATTATCTTTCTCTCAATTTTTAGACCAAGTTTATAAAATTGGGGATATTCCTATTTCTTAGACAATCAAACCAATGATCAGAAAGAATAAATAAATCACCATAGTCACAAAGCAGTTCACAATACATTTACTGGGTAATTTCTAGTTAACAGTAGCAATGATGATCACATTGAAAATCTCGTGTTTTGCGGTGGTTTTCTCTTACGTAAGCCTCTTGCTTTGTTGAAAGCATAGATTCTAAGCTGCTCTGTCAAAATGATTATTAGAAAAATGTGATGTACTTTCTGTGTAAATTTTGTAAAATTTCTTCTGTTAATCTTGTTAATTTGATTGAACATGTGTGTCATTTTCAAAAATGTAAATCGAATACATGTGGATGGGATATATATGTGTACATATGAAATATAACTTGATATTACAGAGTAGGCTTAGCTCATGCCAATGTTGTTTTGTGAAAGCAGCTGCAGAAATCTCTCTTATTTCTAGTTTGTTAATATTTCAGAGATTGCGTGAGGCAGATTTGGTTTCAGTAATTTTAGCATCATTCATTGTAAGGTGATGATCCCTAGGAACTGCTTCACAGTGAGAAACCTGAAAGTTCCCAGCAGTGAGCAATGAATGAAAGGTGGGGTGGGGCTGCTGGCAGGGCAGGGCCTTGTGAACCATGTGCCTTTGATCTCAAGTTCCAAGTCTGTGGGGATGCATGCAGGGGATTCTGGACCTGATTGTTTCCTCTGAACCAGGTTACAGTCTGGTTGGCAGGGCAACTGGCCTTCACTTGGTGGCCTTCAGTGGGTGTCCTCATTGGTTGCCTTCGGTTAGTGCCCTCAGTTGGTACCATCAGTTGGCACTCTTCAGGTGGTGGTCCTCAGTAGGTGGTCCTCAGTTGTAGGGCAGTGGTGGAAGGAGGATGAAACTGTGCTTTCTCCTCCCCTAGTCACAGCTCTCAGGCTTGTTGCCTCCAGGCCCTTCTAAAATAAACCAGACAGGTTGGAAGGTTTTTCTTAGCAGACAAGTCAGCTCAGGGTACAGGGGTGACACAGGGTGCAGGCTGCTAGCGCAGTGCCACCCCACGGACCAGGACTGCCCGTGCCAGCCATGCCTTTGCCAGGAAGAGGCGATAGGTGTTGAGCTCTGCAGACTTGGGGACAAGCGAAGGCCCAAGCTGCCCGAGAAGAGCAGGGGTGCCCCATGGGGACCACACTGAACTGTCGCATGTCCACCAAAGCCAGCCCCAGTCAGGGCCAACACAAGGGTTCTGCAGAGCCAGCTTGTGGCTCTGATGTCTACAAGTGTGCATACAGTGAAGGCTCAGGCTGCGATACACAGGAGCAGAGGCACCCGGAACACGCTGCCCCCGCTGCCAGCTGCAAGTGGGGTCTGCTCAGAATGCGGAGAGTGAAGCTGTCCTGCAGCTTTGAGATCCACGAGGTGGTGGTGGCCCTAGTGCCAGACTCCACTGCTATGGAGCCTGCCCAATCGAGTTTGGGAGCCAGCGAGGGACCTGACAGCAGCACGTTGGCCACCAGGAGACGCCCAAAGGTAGGGAGGTGACAGATACTGCTGAAGTTTAGGAACTCCTCTAGCCATTGCTGGCCCAAGATTCCTGCAGAGGCTTCCAAAGTCTCAGTTTTCTCATCTATAAAAGGTGTGATTGTTATGAGGCTTCCAAAAGGTAAGTGTGTAAAAACCATAGCAAAATGCTTGTAACTTGAAAGAGAGGGTTTCTATGAGGCTTCTATAAAGTAAGTGTGTAAAACTCTGGACACAATACCTATGATTTTTTCAGTGTTCAGTATATGGAGAAGGGGATTATTTTCTCTCATCTAATTTTCAGAGCCAGTTTATAAAATTGGTGATACTCATATTTCTTAGACAATGAAACCAATGATCAGAAAAAATAAATAGATCACCAAAGTCACACAGCAGTTCACAATGCATTCACTGTGTAATTTCTAGTTAAAAGTAGCAATGATGATCACATTAAAAATTTTGTATTATGTGGTAGTTTTCACTTACATAATCCTTTTGGTGTTTTGAAACCATATATTCTAAGTTGCTCTATCAAAGCGATCATTAGAAAAATGTGATGTACTTAGTGTGTAAATTTTAGAAAATTTCTTCTGTTAGTCTTGTTAATTTGATTGAACATATGTGTTATTTTCAAAAATGTAAATTGAATATATGTGGATTGGATATATATGTGCAGGTATGAAATATGACTTGACATTACAGAGTAGGCTTAGCTCATGGCAATATTTTTTTCTGAAAGCACCTGAAGAAATCACTCTTATCTCCAGTTTGTTAATGTTTCAGAGACTATGGGGGAAAGGGGATTCTATGAATGTCAGACACTGCGTGAGGCAGATTTGGTTTCAGTAATTTTAGCATCGTTCATTGTAAGGTGATGATCCCTAGGAACGTCTTCACAGTGAGAAACCTGAAAGTTCCTAGCAGGCAGCAATGAATGAAAGGTGGGGCGGGGCTGCTGAAGGGGCGGGGCCTTGTGAGCCATGTGCCTGTGCTCTCAAGTTCCAAGTTTGTGGGGGTGCCTCCAGCGGATTCTGGACCTGATTGTTTCCTCTGAACCAGGATGCGGTCTGGTTGGCAGGACAACTGGCCTTCACTTGGTGGCCTTCAGTGGGTTCCCTCATTGGTTGCCTTCATTTAGTGCCCTCAGTTGGTACCCTCAGTTGTTTCTCTTCAGTTGGTGGTCCTCAATTGGTGGACTTCAGTTGTTGGGTAGTGGTGGAAGGAGGATGAAACTGTGCTTTCTCCTCCCACAGTCACAGCTCTCAGTCTTGTTGCATCCAGGCCCTTCTGAAATAAACCAGACAGGTTGGCAGGTTTTTTTTTTTTCAGACAACTCAGCTCAGGGTATGGTGGTGATGCACTGTCCAGGATGCTAGTGCAGTGCCACCCCATGGCCCAGGGCTGCCCATGCCAGCCATGCCTTTGTCAGGAAGAGGCGATAGGTGTTGAGCTCTGCAGACTTGGGGGAAGTGAAGGCCCAAGCTGCCGGAGAAGAGCAGGGGTGCCCCACGTGGACCACACTGACCTGTCACATGTGCACCAAAGCCAGCCCCAGTCAGGGCCGGCACAAGTGTTCTGTAGGGCCAGCCTGTGGCTCTGACATCTACGAGTGTGCAGACAGCGAAGACGCAGGCTGTGATATACAGGAGCAGAAGCACCCAGAATATGCTGTCCCCCAGTGCCAGCCACAAGTGGGGCCAGCTCAGGGTGTGGTGAGTGAAGCCGTCCTGCACCTCTGGGGTCCACTTAGTGGAGGTGGCAGTAGTGCCAGACTCCACTTCTTTGGAGCCTGCCCAGTCAAATTTGAGAGGAAGCGAGGGACCTGACAGCAGCACATTGGCCACCAGAAGACACCGAAAGGTAGGGAGGCAACAGATACTGCTTAAATTCAGAAGATTCTCTGGCTGTGGCTGGCCCAAGCTTCTGCCACAGGCATCCAAAGCCTCAGTTTTCTCATCTGTAAAAGATGTGATTATTATGAGGCTTCCATAAGGTAAGTGTATAAAAACCATGGCAAAATGCTTGTAACTTAAAAGAGAGGGTTTCTATGAGGCTTCTGTAAGGCAAGTGTTTAAAAATCTGGACACAATACCTGTAATTTTTTAAGTGTTCAGTGTATGGAGAAGGAGGATTACTTTTTCTCATTTAATTTTTAGCACGAGTTTATAAGATTGGTGATACTCATATATCTTAGACAATCAAACCAATAATCAGAAAGAATAAATAGATCACCAAAGTCAAAAAGCAGTTCACAATGCATTCACTGGGTAATTTCTAGTTAAAAGTAGCAACGATTATCACATTGACAATTTTGTATTATGTTGTGGTTTTCTCTTCTACAATCCTCTTGGTGTTATGTAACCACAGATTCTAAGTTGCTCCATCAAAGTGATCATTAGAAAAATGTGATGTACTTAGTGTGTAAATTTTAGAAAATTTCTTGTGTTAGCTTTGTTAATTTGATTGAACATATGTTATTTTCAAAAACATAAATGTGGATTGGATATCTATGTGTACATATGAAATATGATTTGACTTTATTATAGAGTAGGCTTAGCTCATGGCAATGTTTTTTTCTGAAAGCACCTGCAGAAATCACTCTTATTTCTAGTTTGTTAATGTTTCAGAGATTATGGGGGAAAGGGAGTTCTAGGAATCCCAGACACTGCGTGAGGCAGATTTGGTTTCAGCAATTTTAGTATCATTCTTTGTAAGGCGCGATGATCCCTAGGAACTTCTTCACAGTGAGAAAACCGAAAGGTCCCAGCAGCCAGCAATGAATGAAAGGTGGGGCAGGGCTGCTGGCAGGGCGGGGCCTTGTGAGCCATGTGCCTGTGCTCTCAAGTTCCAGGATTGTGGGGATGCATGCAGGGAATTCTGGACCTGATTGTTTCCTCTGAACCAGGATGTGTTCTTGTTGGCAGGACAACTGGCCTTCGCTTGGTGGCCTTCATTGCCTGCCTTCATTTATGGCCTTCACTTAGCGCCCTCAGTTGGTCCTCTTCAGTTGGTGGTCCTCAGTTGGTGGTCTTCAGTTGTTGGCAGTGTTGGAAGGAGGATGAATCTGTTTGTGCTCTCTCCTTCCCCAGTCACAGCTCTCAGGCTTGTTGCAGCCAGGCCCTTCTAACATAAACTGGACATGTTGGCAGGTTTTTTTTTTAGCAGACAAGTCAGCTCAGGATATGGGGGTGACATGGGGTGAGGGCTGCTAGCACAATGCTGCCCCATGCCCCAGTGCTGCCCGTGCCAACAATGCTTTTGCCAGGAAGAGTCAAGAGGTGTTCAGCTCTGCAGACTTAAGGGCAAGCGAAGGCCCATGCTGCCGGAGAAGACCAGGGGTATCCCATGGGGTCCACACTGAACTGTCACATATGCACCAAAGCCAG
This sequence comes from Pongo pygmaeus, assembly GCF_028885625.2. Classification (NCBI taxonomy): domain Eukaryota; kingdom Metazoa; phylum Chordata; class Mammalia; order Primates; family Hominidae; genus Pongo; species Pongo pygmaeus. Next base: position 27,475,127 of record NC_072381.2, on the reverse strand, counting down.
TCCCAATCAGGGCTTGCACAAGGTTTCTGCAGAGCTAGCCTGTGGCTCTGATGTCTATGAGCGTGCAGACAGCGAAGACGCAGGCCGCCATATACAGGAGCAGAAATGCCCGGAACACGCCATCCCCTCATGCCAGCCAGAAGTGGAGCCTGCTCAGGGTGTGGTGGGTGAAGCCGTCCTGCAGCTCTGAGATCCACAAGGTGGAGGTGGTAGTAGCACAGGACCCCACTGCTTTGGAGGCTGCACCATTGAATTTGGGAGCCAGCGAGTATCCTGACAACAGCACATTGGCAACCAGAAGATGCCAAAAGGTAGGGAGGCGACAGATACCACTTAAGTTCAGGAGCTCCTCTGGCCACTGATGGCCCAAGGTCCCCCCAGAGGCATCCAAAGCCTCAGTTTTCTCATCTGTAAAAGATGTGATTGTTATGAGGCTTCCATAAGGTAAATGTGTGAAAACCATGGCAAAAATGTTTGTAATTTAAAAGGGTACATTTCTTTGACACTTCTGTAAGGTAAGTGTGTAAAATCTGGACACAATACCTTTAATTTAGGTCACTGTAACTTCTGCCTCCTGGGTTCGAGTGATTCTCCTGCCTTAGCCTCCCGAGTAGCTGGGATTAGAGGCGTGGGCCATCAGGCCCGACTAATTTTGTCCTTTTTAGGAGAGACGGGGTTTCACCATGTTGGTCAGGCTGGTCTCAAACTCCTGACCTCAGGTGATCTGCTCACCTTCGCTTCCCTAAGTACTGAGATTACAGGCTTGAGCCACCATCCCCGGCCAAAAATTTCATTTCTTGATCAACAAACCTGTTTCTAAGGAGGTGCTTGTGGTCTAAATATGCAGATTCCCCGTCATTACCAAGAAGAAGGGAATGACTGCAAGGCAACCTGGGAAGGAGTTTAGGATTGTTCTGAGGCATAAAAGCCATTGAAATTCACACGTAAGAGGATAGAGAAAGGGAATCCACATGTTTGATCCCTCCATGTACTGGGTATAACTTGGTCTTCATTAAGTTGCACCACCTTTGGCATCAGAGAGAACTGGATTTGAATCCCAGTTCCAACACTCATTAGGACACAATCGTGAATGTGTTTTTAACTCCTCAGAGCCTCACTTTGCTTATCTATAAAAGAGGGGATTGTTATGAGGCTTCCGTAAGGTAAATGAAAAAATTTGGGTGGACAAAAATGCCTGTAATTTAAAAGATAGGGTTGTTATGAGGCTTCGATAAGGTAAGTGTGCAAAAATCTGGACATAATGTCTATAATTTTGTAAGAGTTCAATATAAAGAGAGGGATTATTTTTCTCTCATTCAATTTTTAGAGCAAGTTTATAAAATGGTGTTACTCATATTTTTGAGATAATCAAACCAAAGAATCACAAAGATTAAATGAGTCACCATAGTCACAAAGCAGTTCACAATACATGTCCTGGGTGATTGCCAGTTAAAAGTAGCAATGATGATCACATTTAAAATCTTGTATTATGTGGTGCTTTTCTCTTACGTAAGCCTCTTTGTGTGTTGAAGCCATAGATTCTAAGTTGCTGTATCAAAATGATCACTAGAAAACAGTGACATACTTAGTGTATAAATTTTAGAAAATGTCTTCTATTACTCTTGTTAATTTGATTGAATACATGTGTTATTTTCAAAAATGTAAATGGAATATGTATGGATTGAATATATATGTGTATATATATATGAAATATGATTTGACATTATAGTGTAGGCGTAGCTCATGGCAATGTGTTTTTCTGAAAGCAATGGCAGAAATTTGTCATTTTTCTAGTTTGTAAAAATCTCAGAGGTTATGGCGGAAAGGGTGTTCTATGAATCCCAGATAGTACATGAGGCAGATTTGGTTTCAGTAATTTTAGCATCATTCATTGTAAGGTGATGATCCCTAGGAACTTCATCACAGTGAGCAACATGAAAGCTCCTAGCAGCCAGCAACAGATGAAAGGTGGGGCAGGTCCACTGGCAAGGTGGGGCCTTGTGAGCCTGGTACTCGAGCTCTCAATTCCAAGTTAGGGGGACACATGCAAAGGATTCTGGGCCTGATTGTTTCCTGTAACCAGGATGCGGTCTGGTTGGCAGGGCAACTGGCCTTCACTTGGTGTCCTGTAGTGGGCACCCTCATTGGTTGCCTTCGGTTAGTGCTCTCATTTGGTACCCTCAGTTGTTTCTCTTCAGTTGGTGGTCTTCAGTTGCTGGGCGGTGGGGGAAGGAGGATGAATCCATTTGTGCTGTCTTCTCCCCTAGTCACAGCTCTCAGGCTTGTTGCATCCAGGCCCTTCTAAAATAATCCAGGGATGTTGGCAGGATATTTTAGCAGACAAGTCAGCTCAGGGTATGTGGGTGGCAAGAGGTGCAGGCTGGTAGCACAGTGCCACCCCATGGCCCAGGGCTGCCCTTGCCAGCCATGCCTTTGCCAGGAAAAGGTGATAGTTGTTGAGCTCTGCAGACTTGGGGGGAAGCAAAGGCCCAAGCTTCCAGAGAAGAGCAGGGGTGGCCCATGGGGACCACAATGAACTGTCGCATGTGCACAAAAGCCAGCCCCAGTCAGGGCCAGTCCAAGGGTTTTGCAGAGGCAGCCTGTGTCTCTGAGGTCTACGAGTATGCAGACAGTGAAGGTACAGGCCTAGATAAACAGGAGCAGAGGCGCCCTGAACACACCGTCCCCCAATGCCATCCGCAAGTGGGGCCAGCTCAGGGTGCAGTGGGTGAAGCTGTCCTGCACCTCTGGGATCCACAAAGTGGAGGTGGCAATAGCACCGGACCCCACTGCTTAGGAGCCTGTCCAATCGAATTTGGGAGCCAGCGAGTGTCCTGACTGCAGTACTTTCGCCACCAGAAGACGCCTAAAGGTAAGGAGGCTTCAGATACAACTTAAGTTTAGGAGCTCCTCCAGCTGCCACTGGCCCAAAGTTCCTCCAGATGCATCCAAAGCCTGGGGCTCCTCCCTCCTGCCCCTAGTTTGCTATGCTAAGCCCAGGCTCAAGCAGGAGGATTGGCTCTGCCTCACCTCCCCACCCCTTCTTTTTTCCCTGCTGTGTCCAGCCAGTTTCTTTCCTCCTACCTACCCCAATGCCCAGTTCTGGGCATTCTTCTTCTTCCCCTAGGCTGTCTGAAAAACCACGTTTTTAGAATACAAAATTTATGCTTCAGATTTCATTGCTGTAGAGGAAATGTCTGACAGCTCTTGTATTTAAACTTAGGTAGCTACATTGGGACTCACAATTTCATATCTTGAGTTCTAGGCTAGAGCCCTCTCTCCTAAGGCAATGTCAGAGGGTCAGAGGTACTCTTCTGGATTTTAATAATAAAAAAGGATTTTTTTTTTTGTAGAGACAGGATCTCACTGTGTTGCCCAGGCTGGTCTTGAACTCCTGGCTTCAAGTGATCCACCCACCTTGGCGTCCCACTTTGCTGGCATGATAAGCAAGAACCACCAGCTAGAGCTGGCCTTTGGAAGTGCTCTAGCTTTGTGTGTTTTGGGCTAATCTTCCTGCACAGCTGTCAGTAAGATGTTCCTGCAGTATAGTTCCAAAGCTTTCTACACAAATTCAGTGGATCCTGTGATTTTTTTTACATGGAATAGCCTTTTTTTTTTTTTTTTTTTTTTTTGCAGAGAAACTAGACAATTCACAATTAGTAACCTAAGGCCTAGAAAATTGTGTTTCTTGATCAAAACAACTGTTTATAGATGCTTGTGGTCCAAAGATGTAGATTCCTAATCATGAAAAATAAGAAGTGATGTCCAGTACAGGCAACCAGGGATGGAGTTTAGGATTGTTCTGAGGCCATGAAAGCCGTTGAAATTCATCCATAGGAGGGCAGAAAAAGGGAATCCACATGTTTTGATCCCTCCATGTGCCGGGTATAACTGGGTCTTTGTAAAGGTGCCCCACCCTTGGTATCAGAGAGAACTGGATTTGAATCCCAGTTCCAACAATCATTACGAAGTGATGCTGAATGAGTTTTTAAATCATCTGAGCCTCAGTTTGCTCATCTCTAAAAGATGGGATTCTTACGAGGCTTGCATAAGATTAGTGTGTAAAAATCTGGGAATAATGCCTGTAATTTAAAAGACAGGGTTGTTATGAGGCTTCAATAAGGTAAGTGTGTAAAAATCTGGACACTATGCCTTTAATTTTGTAATTGTGCAATATATGAAGGAGGATTATTTTTCTCTCCTTTAATTTTTAGAACAAGTTTATACAATTAGCATTATTCATATATTTAAGATAATCAAAGGACCAATAAGTTCAAATAAATCACCATACTCACAAAGCAGTTCGCAATATATTTACTGGGTAATTGCTACCTAAAAGCAGCAATGATGATCACATTGAAAATCTTGTATTATGTGGCGGTTTTCTCTTCCATGAGCCTCTTCATTTGTGGAAACCATAGAGTCTAAGTTGCTCTATCAAAGTGTTCGTTAGAAAAATGTGATGTACTTAGTGCATAAATTTTAGAAAATTTCCACCGTTAGTCTTGTTAATTTAATTGAATATGTGTGTTTTGGATTATGAATATGAGTATGTATTGATATATGAATTAAGACTTGACATCATAGCTCATGGCAATGTTTTCTTCTGAAAACACCTGCCGAAATTTGTATTTTTTCTAGTTTCCAAAAAAATCAGAGGAGATGGGTCAAGGTGGGTCTTTGAATGTCAGATAGTGCTTATGGGGTACATTGGCATAGAGTAATTTCCGCATAATTTATATTCATAATTCACAGAGAGGAAACCTGAAAGTTGCTACCAGCTACTAATACATGAAAGATGGGACAGGCAGCTGTGGGGGCGGAGCCTTGTGAGCCAGTGCCTGGACTCGCACAGCACGTCACAAATGGAAGGGCGGCGCGTGGGGGGAACTCAAGGCCTGATTGGTTCCTCCTAAGCAGGACGCAATCTGGTTGGCAGGGTAATCGGCCTTCAGTTAGTGCCTTCAGTGGGTGCCTTCAGTTGGTGGCATTTGGTTGCCTTTCCTGGGGAGAGGTGGCAGGTGCTCAGCTCTGCAGGGTGGGGGCAATTGAAAGCCCAAGCTGCCCGAGAAGAGCGGAGTTGCCCCATGGGGACCATGCTGGCCTGTCGCATGTGCACCAAAGCCAGCCCCAGGCAGGGTCCCCACAGGGCTTCCACGGAGCAATCCTGAGGCTTTGACATTTATGAATGGGAGGCCAGCAAAGGCGCAGGCCCCAGCACAGAGGAGCAGAGGCGGCCGGAACACCCTGTCCCTTAATACCAGCCCCAAGCACGGCCACCTCAGGATAAGGTGTTTGGAGCTGTCCTGCAGCTCTGAGATCCACGAGTGGCGGTGGGAGTAGCGCCAGACTCCACTGATTTGGAGCCTGCCCAGTCTGATTCAGGAGGCATGACCAGCAGCACATTGGCACCAGAAGACACCAGAAGGTAGGGAGACTACAGATACCGCTCGGCCTTAGGAGCTCCTCTGGCCATTGGTGACCCAAGGATCCACAGCCTAGGGCTCCTCCCTCCTGCCCTAGTTCGCTTTCCTAGGCCCAGGCCCCAAGCAGGAGGACTTGCTCTGACTCGACTCCCCACCCCTTCTTCTTTCCCTGTTGCATCCAGCCGGTTACTTTCCATTGCCCGGCCCAAATGCCCACTTCTGGGCCCTCTTCTTCTTTTCTTAGGCTGCTCAAAACTAAGTTTTCAAAATACAAAAAGGATGCCACAGATTTCATTACGGTAGAGGAAATGTCTGACAGCTCTTGTATTTAAACTTAACTAGCCACATTGGGACTCCCAATTTCATATCTTGAGTTGTAGAGCAGAGCTCTCTCTCCTAAAGTAATGGCTGAGGGTTAGAGGTACTCTTCTTGATTCTAATAATAAAAATGATTTCTTGTAGAGACAGGGTCTCACTGTGTTGCCCAGGCTGGTCTCAAACCCCCAGCCTCAAGTGATTCACTCACGTTGGCCTCCCGCTTTGTTGGGATGACAGGCAAGAACCACCACACCTGGCCTTGGGAGGTGCTCCTGCTTTGTGTGTTTTGGCTGGTCTTCCTGCGCAGCTGTCAGTAAGATGTTCCTGCAGCATAGTTCCAAATCTTTCTGCACAAATTCAGTGGATGCTGTGATTTTTTACGTGGAATAGCCCCTTTATTTATTGCAGAGAAGCTGGACAATTCACACTTAGTAACATATGGCCTAGAAAATTTCGTTTCTTGATCACCACACCTGTTAAAAGGTGATGCTTGTGGTCTAAATAGGCAGATTCCTCATCATCCCCAAGAAAAAGGGAACCACTGCAAGGCAACCTGGGAGGGAGTTTAGGATTGTTCTGAGGCAGTGCAAGCCATTGAAATTCACACAGGAGGGGGTAGAAAAGAGAATCCACATGCTTTGATCCCTCCATGTTCTGAGTATAACTTGGTCCTCCTTAACACGCACCATTTGTGGCATCAGAGAAAACTGGATTTGAATCCCAGTTCCATCACTCTTTATGATGTGATGGTGAATGTGTTTTTAACTCATCTGAGCCTCAGTTTGCTCATCTATAGAAGATGTGACTGTTATGAGGCTTCTATAAGGTAAGTGTGTAAAAACCATGGCAAAATGCTTGTAATTTAAAAGAGAGGGTTATTATGAGGCTTCTATGAGGTAAGTGTGTAAAAGTCTGGACACAATGTCTACAATTTTGTAAGTGATCAATAGGTGGATGAGGAAGATTATCTTTCTCTCAATTTTTAGACCAAGTTTATAAAATTGGGGATATTCCTATTTCTTAGACAATCAAACCAATGATCAGAAAGAATAAATAAATCACCATAGTCACAAAGCAGTTCACAATACATTTACTGGGTAATTTCTAGTTAACAGTAGCAATGATGATCACATTGAAAATCTCGTGTTTTGCGGTGGTTTTCTCTTACGTAAGCCTCTTGCTTTGTTGAAAGCATAGATTCTAAGCTGCTCTGTCAAAATGATTATTAGAAAAATGTGATGTACTTTCTGTGTAAATTTTGTAAAATTTCTTCTGTTAATCTTGTTAATTTGATTGAACATGTGTGTCATTTTCAAAAATGTAAATCGAATACATGTGGATGGGATATATATGTGTACATATGAAATATAACTTGATATTACAGAGTAGGCTTAGCTCATGCCAATGTTGTTTTGTGAAAGCAGCTGCAGAAATCTCTCTTATTTCTAGTTTGTTAATATTTCAGAGATTGCGTGAGGCAGATTTGGTTTCAGTAATTTTAGCATCATTCATTGTAAGGTGATGATCCCTAGGAACTGCTTCACAGTGAGAAACCTGAAAGTTCCCAGCAGTGAGCAATGAATGAAAGGTGGGGTGGGGCTGCTGGCAGGGCAGGGCCTTGTGAACCATGTGCCTTTGATCTCAAGTTCCAAGTCTGTGGGGATGCATGCAGGGGATTCTGGACCTGATTGTTTCCTCTGAACCAGGTTACAGTCTGGTTGGCAGGGCAACTGGCCTTCACTTGGTGGCCTTCAGTGGGTGTCCTCATTGGTTGCCTTCGGTTAGTGCCCTCAGTTGGTACCATCAGTTGGCACTCTTCAGGTGGTGGTCCTCAGTAGGTGGTCCTCAGTTGTAGGGCAGTGGTGGAAGGAGGATGAAACTGTGCTTTCTCCTCCCCTAGTCACAGCTCTCAGGCTTGTTGCCTCCAGGCCCTTCTAAAATAAACCAGACAGGTTGGAAGGTTTTTCTTAGCAGACAAGTCAGCTCAGGGTACAGGGGTGACACAGGGTGCAGGCTGCTAGCGCAGTGCCACCCCACGGACCAGGACTGCCCGTGCCAGCCATGCCTTTGCCAGGAAGAGGCGATAGGTGTTGAGCTCTGCAGACTTGGGGACAAGCGAAGGCCCAAGCTGCCCGAGAAGAGCAGGGGTGCCCCATGGGGACCACACTGAACTGTCGCATGTCCACCAAAGCCAGCCCCAGTCAGGGCCAACACAAGGGTTCTGCAGAGCCAGCTTGTGGCTCTGATGTCTACAAGTGTGCATACAGTGAAGGCTCAGGCTGCGATACACAGGAGCAGAGGCACCCGGAACACGCTGCCCCCGCTGCCAGCTGCAAGTGGGGTCTGCTCAGAATGCGGAGAGTGAAGCTGTCCTGCAGCTTTGAGATCCACGAGGTGGTGGTGGCCCTAGTGCCAGACTCCACTGCTATGGAGCCTGCCCAATCGAGTTTGGGAGCCAGCGAGGGACCTGACAGCAGCACGTTGGCCACCAGGAGACGCCCAAAGGTAGGGAGGTGACAGATACTGCTGAAGTTTAGGAACTCCTCTAGCCATTGCTGGCCCAAGATTCCTGCAGAGGCTTCCAAAGTCTCAGTTTTCTCATCTATAAAAGGTGTGATTGTTATGAGGCTTCCAAAAGGTAAGTGTGTAAAAACCATAGCAAAATGCTTGTAACTTGAAAGAGAGGGTTTCTATGAGGCTTCTATAAAGTAAGTGTGTAAAACTCTGGACACAATACCTATGATTTTTTCAGTGTTCAGTATATGGAGAAGGGGATTATTTTCTCTCATCTAATTTTCAGAGCCAGTTTATAAAATTGGTGATACTCATATTTCTTAGACAATGAAACCAATGATCAGAAAAAATAAATAGATCACCAAAGTCACACAGCAGTTCACAATGCATTCACTGTGTAATTTCTAGTTAAAAGTAGCAATGATGATCACATTAAAAATTTTGTATTATGTGGTAGTTTTCACTTACATAATCCTTTTGGTGTTTTGAAACCATATATTCTAAGTTGCTCTATCAAAGCGATCATTAGAAAAATGTGATGTACTTAGTGTGTAAATTTTAGAAAATTTCTTCTGTTAGTCTTGTTAATTTGATTGAACATATGTGTTATTTTCAAAAATGTAAATTGAATATATGTGGATTGGATATATATGTGCAGGTATGAAATATGACTTGACATTATAGAGTAGGCTTAGCTCATGGCAATATTTTTTTCTGAAAGCACCTGAAGAAATCACTCTTATCTCCAGTTTGTTAATGTTTCAGAGACTATGGGGGAAAGGGGATTCTATGAATGTCAGACACTGCGTGAGGCAGATTTGGTTTCAGTAATTTTAGCATCGTTCATTGTAAGGTGATGATCCCTAGGAACGTCTTCACAGTGAGAAACCTGAAAGTTCCTAGCAGGCAGCAATGAATGAAAGGTGGGGCGGGGCTGCTGAAGGGGCGGGGCCTTGTGAGCCATGTGCCTGTGCTCTCAAGTTCCAAGTTTGTGGGGGTGCCTCCAGCGGATTCTGGACCTGATTGTTTCCTCTGAACCAGGATGCGGTCTGGTTGGCAGGACAACTGGCCTTCACTTGGTGGCCTTCAGTGGGTTCCCTCATTGGTTGCCTTCATTTAGTGCCCTCAGTTGGTACCCTCAGTTGTTTCTCTTCAGTTGGTGGTCCTCAATTGGTGGACTTCAGTTGTTGGGTAGTGGTGGAAGGAGGATGAAACTGTGCTTTCTCCTCCCACAGTCACAGCTCTCAGTCTTGTTGCATCCAGGCCCTTCTGAAATAAACCAGACAGGTTGGCAGGTTTTTTTTTTTTCAGACAACTCAGCTCAGGGTATGGTGGTGATGCACTGTCCAGGATGCTAGTGCAGTGCCACCCCATGGCCCAGGGCTGCCCATGCCAGCCATGCCTTTGTCAGGAAGAGGCGATAGGTGTTGAGCTCTGCAGACTTGGGGGAAGTGAAGGCCCAAGCTGCCGGAGAAGAGCAGGGGTGCCCCACGTGGACCACACTGACCTGTCACATGTGCACCAAAGCCAGCCCCAGTCAGGGCCGGCACAAGTGTTCTGTAGGGCCAGCCTGTGGCTCTGACATCTACGAGTGTGCAGACAGCGAAGACGCAGGCTGTGATATACAGGAGCAGAAGCACCCAGAATATGCTGTCCCCCAGTGCCAGCCACAAGTGGGGCCAGCTCAGGGTGTGGTGAGTGAAGCCGTCCTGCACCTCTGGGGTCCACGTAGTGGAGGTGGCAGTAGTGCCAGACTCCACTTCTTTGGAGCCTGCCCAGTCAAATTTGAGAGGAAGCGAGGGACCTGACAGCAGCACATTGGCCACCAGAAGACACCGAAAGGTAGGGAGGCAACAGATACTGCTTAAATTCAGAAGATTCTCTGGCTGTGGCTGGCCCAAGCTTCTGCCACAGGCATCCAAAGCCTCAGTTTTCTCATCTGTAAAAGATGTGATTATTATGAGGCTTCCATAAGGTAAGTGTATAAAAACCATGGCAAAATGCTTGTAACTTAAAAGAGAGGGTTTCTATGAGGCTTCTGTAAGGCAAGTGTTTAAAAATCTGGACACAATACCTGTAATTTTTTAAGTGTTCAGTGTATGGAGAAGGAGGATTACTTTTTCTCATTTAATTTTTAGCACGAGTTTATAAGATTGGTGATACTCATATATCTTAGACAATCAAACCAATAATCAGAAAGAATAAATAGATCACCAAAGTCAAAAAGCAGTTCACAATGCATTCACTGGGTAATTTCTAGTTAAAAGTAGCAACGATTATCACATTGACAATTTTGTATTATGTTGTGGTTTTCTCTTCTACAATCCTCTTGGTGTTATGTAACCACAGATTCTAAGTTGCTCCATCAAAGTGATCATTAGAAAAATGTGATGTACTTAGTGTGTAAATTTTAGAAAATTTCTTGTGTTAGCTTTGTTAATTTGATTGAACATATGTTATTTTCAAAAACATAAATGTGGATTGGATATCTATGTGTACATATGAAATATGATTTGACTTTATTATAGAGTAGGCTTAGCTCATGGCAATGTTTTTTTCTGAAAGCACCTGCAGAAATCACTCTTATTTCTAGTTTGTTAATGTTTCAGAGATTATGGGGGAAAGGGAGTTCTAGGAATCCCAGACGCTGCGTGAGGCAGATTTGGTTTCAGCAATTTTAGTATCATTCTTTGTAAGGCGCGATGATCCCTAGGAACTTCTTCACAGTGAGAAAACCGAAAGGTCCCAGCAGCCAGCAATGAATGAAAGGTGGGGCAGGGCTGCTGGCAGGGCGGGGCCTTGTGAGCCATGTGCCTGTGCTCTCAAGTTCCAGGATTGTGGGGATGCATGCAGGGAATTCTGGACCTGATTGTTTCCTCTGAACCAGGATGTGTTCTTGTTGGCAGGACAACTGGCCTTCGCTTGGTGGCCTTCATTGCCTGCCTTCATTTATGGCCTTCACTTAGCGCCCTCAGTTGGTCCTCTTCAGTTGGTGGTCCTCAGTTGGTGGTCTTCAGTTGTTGGCAGTGTTGGAAGGAGGATGAATCTGTTTGTGCTCTCTCCTTCCCCAGTCACAGCTCTCAGGCTTGTTGCAGCCAGGCCCTTCTAACATAAACTGGACATGTTGGCAGGTTTTTTTTTTAGCAGACAAGTCAGCTCAGGATATGGGGGTGACATGGGGTGAGGGCTGCTAGCACAATGCTGCCCCATGCCCCAGTGCTGCCCGTGCCAACAATGCTTTTGCCAGGAAGAGTCAAGAGGTGTTCAGCTCTGCAGACTTAAGGGCAAGCGAAGGCCCATGCTGCCGGAGAAGACCAGGGGTATCCCATGGGGTCCACACTGAACTGTCACATATGCACCAAAGCCAGTCCCAATCAGGGCTTGCACAAGGTTTCTGCAGAGCTAGCCTGTGGCTCTGATGTCTATGAGCGTGCAGACAGCGAAGACGCAGGCCGCCATATACAGGAGCAGAAATGCCCGGAACACGCCATCCCCTCATGCCAGCCAGAAGTGGAGCCTGCTCAGGGTGTGGTGGGTGAAGCCGTCCTGCAGCTCTGAGATCCACAAGGTGGAGGTGGTAGTAGCACAGGACCCCACTGCTTTGGAGGCTGCACCATTGAATTTGGGAGCCAGCGAGTATCCTGACAACAGCACATTGGCAACCAGAAGATGCCAAAAGGTAGGGAGGCGACAGATACCACTTAAGTTCAGGAGCTCCTCTGGCCACTGATGGCCCAAGGTCCCCCCAGAGGCATCCAAAGCCTCAGTTTTCTCATCTGTAAAAGATGTGATTGTTATGAGGCTTCCATAAGGTAAATGTGTGAAAACCATGGCAAAAATGTTTGTAATTTAAAAGGGTACATTTCTTTGACACTTCTGTAAGGTAAGTGTGTAAAATCTGGACACAATACCTTTAATTTAGGTCACTGTAACTTCTGCCTCCTGGGTTCGAGTGATTCTCCTGCCTTAGCCTCCCGAGTAGCTGGGATTAGAGGCGTGGGCCATCAGGCCCGACTAATTTTGTCCTTTTTAGGAGAGACGGGGTTTCACCATGTTGGTCAGGCTGGTCTCAAACTCCTGACCTCAGGTGATCTGCTCACCTTCGCTTCCCTAAGTACTGAGATTACAGGCTTGAGCCACCATCCCCGGCCAAAAATTTCATTTCTTGATCAACAAACCTGTTTCTAAGGAGGTGCTTGTGGTCTAAATATGCAGATTCCCCGTCATTACCAAGAAGAAGGGAATGACTGCAAGGCAACCTGGGAAGGAGTTTAGGATTGTTCTGAGGCATAAAAGCCATTGAAATTCACACGTAAGAGGATAGAGAAAGGGAATCCACATGTTTGATCCCTCCATGTACTGGGTATAACTTGGTCTTCATTAAGTTGCACCACCTTTGGCATCAGAGAGAACTGGATTTGAATCCCAGTTCCAACACTCATTAGGACACAATCGTGAATGTGTTTTTAACTCCTCAGAGCCTCACTTTGCTTATCTATAAAAGAGGGGATTGTTATGAGGCTTCCGTAAGGTAAATGAAAAAATTTGGGTGGACAAAAATGCCTGTAATTTAAAAGATAGGGTTGTTATGAGGCTTCGATAAGGTAAGTGTGCAAAAATCTGGACATAATGTCTATAATTTTGTAAGAGTTCAATATAAAGAGAGGGATTATTTTTCTCTCATTCAATTTTTAGAGCAAGTTTATAAAATGGTGTTACTCATATTTTTGAGATAATCAAACCAAAGAATCACAAAGATTAAATGAGTCACCATAGTCACAAAGCAGTTCACAATACATGTCCTGGGTGATTGCCAGTTAAAAGTAGCAATGATGATCACATTTAAAATCTTGTATTATGTGGTGCTTTTCTCTTACGTAAGCCTCTTTGTGTGTTGAAGCCATAGATTCTAAGTTGCTGTATCAAAATGATCACTAGAAAACAGTGACATACTTAGTGTATAAATTTTAGAAAATGTCTTCTATTACTCTTGTTAATTTGATTGAATACATGTGTTATTTTCAAAAATGTAAATGGAATATGTATGGATTGAATATATATGTGTATATATATATGAAATATGATTTGACATTATAGTGTAGGCGTAGCTCATGGCAATGTGTTTTTCTGAAAGCAATGGCAGAAATTTGTCATTTTTCTAGTTTGTAAAAATCTCAGAGGTTATGGCGGAAAGGGTGTTCTATGAATCCCAGATAGTACATGAGGCAGATTTGGTTTCAGTAATTTTAGCATCATTCATTGTAAGGTGATGATCCCTAGGAACTTCATCACAGTGAGCAACATGAAAGCTCCTAGCAGCCAGCAACAGATGAAAGGTGGGGCAGGTCCACTGGCAAGGTGGGGCCTTGTGAGCCTGGTACTCGAGCTCTCAATTCCAAGTTAGGGGGACACATGCAAAGGATTCTGGGCCTGATTGTTTCCTGTAACCAGGATGCGGTCTGGTTGGCAGGGCAACTGGCCTTCACTTGGTGTCCTGTAGTGGGCACCCTCATTGGTTGCCTTCGGTTAGTGCTCTCATTTGGTACCCTCAGTTGTTTCTCTTCAGTTGGTGGTCTTCAGTTGCTGGGCGGTGGGGGAAGGAGGATGAATCCATTTGTGCTGTCTTCTCCCCTAGTCACAGCTCTCAGGCTTGTTGCATCCAGGCCCTTCTAAAATAATCCAGGGATGTTGGCAGGATATTTTAGCAGACAAGTCAGCTCAGGGTATGTGGGTGGCAAGAGGTGCAGGCTGGTAGCACAGTGCCACCCCATGGCCCAGGGCTGCCCTTGCCAGCCATGCCTTTGCCAGGAAAAGGTGATAGTTGTTGAGCTCTGCAGACTTGGGGGGAAGCAAAGGCCCAAGCTTCCAGAGAAGAGCAGGGGTGGCCCATGGGGACCACAATGAACTGTCGCATGTGCACAAAAGCCAGCCCCAGTCAGGGCCAGTCCAAGGGTTTTGCAGAGGCAGCCTGTGTCTCTGAGGTCTACGAGTATGCAGACAGTGAAGGTACAGGCCTAGATAAACAGGAGCAGAGGCGCCCTGAACACACCGTCCCCCAATGCCATCCGCAAGTGGGGCCAGCTCAGGGTGCAGTGGGTGAAGCTGTCCTGCACCTCTGGGATCCACAAAGTGGAGGTGGCAATAGCACCGGACCCCACTGCTTAGGAGCCTGTCCAATCGAATTTGGGAGCCAGCGAGTGTCCTGACTGCAGTACTTTCGCCACCAGAAGACGCCTAAAGGTAAGGAGGCTTCAGATACAACTTAAGTTTAGGAGCTCCTCCAGCTGCCACTGGCCCAAAGTTCCTCCAGATGCATCCAAAGCCTGGGGCTCCTCCCTCCTGCCCCTAGTTTGCTATGCTAAGCCCAGGCTCAAGCAGGAGGATTGGCTCTGCCTCACCTCCCCACCCCTTCTTTTTTCCCTGCTGTGTCCAGCCAGTTTCTTTCCTCCTACCTACCCCAATGCCCAGTTCTGGGCATTCTTCTTCTTCCCCTAGGCTGTCTGAAAAACCACGTTTTTAGAATACAAAATTTATGCTTCAGATTTCATTGCTGTAGAGGAAATGTCTGACAGCTCTTGTATTTAAACTTAGGTAGCTACATTGGGACTCACAATTTCATATCTTGAGTTCTAGGCTAGAGCCCTCTCTCCTAAGGCAATGTCAGAGGGTCAGAGGTACTCTTCTGGATTTTAATAATAAAAAAGGATTTTTTTTTTTGTAGAGACAGGATCTCACTGTGTTGCCCAGGCTGGTCTTGAACTCCTGGCTTCAAGTGATCCACCCACCTTGGCGTCCCACTTTGCTGGCATGATAAGCAAGAACCACCAGCTAGAGCTGGCCTTTGGAAGTGCTCTAGCTTTGTGTGTTTTGGGCTAATCTTCCTGCACAGCTGTCAGTAAGATGTTCCTGCAGTATAGTTCCAAAGCTTTCTACACAAATTCAGTGGATCCTGTGATTTTTTTTACATGGAATAGCCTTTTTTTTTTTTTTTTTTTTTTTTGCAGAGAAACTAGACAATTCACAATTAGTAACCTAAGGCCTAGAAAATTGTGTTTCTTGATCAAAACAACTGTTTATAGATGCTTGTGGTCCAAAGATGTAGATTCCTAATCATGAAAAATAAGAAGTGATGTCCAGTACAGGCAACCAGGGATGGAGTTTAGGATTGTTCTGAGGCCATGAAAGCCGTTGAAATTCATCCATAGGAGGGCAGAAAAAGGGAATCCACATGTTTTGATCCCTCCATGTGCCGGGTATAACTGGGTCTTTGTAAAGGTGCCCCACCCTTGGTATCAGAGAGAACTGGATTTGAATCCCAGTTCCAACAATCATTACGAAGTGATGCTGAATGAGTTTTTAAATCATCTGAGCCTCAGTTTGCTCATCTCTAAAAGATGGGATTCTTACGAGGCTTGCATAAGATTAGTGTGTAAAAATCTGGGAATAATGCCTGTAATTTAAAAGACAGGGTTGTTATGAGGCTTCAATAAGGTAAGTGTGTAAAAATCTGGACACTATGCCTTTAATTTTGTAATTGTGCAATATATGAAGGAGGATTATTTTTCTCTCCTTTAATTTTTAGAACAAGTTTATACAATTAGCATTATTCATATATTTAAGATAATCAAAGGACCAATAAGTTCAAATAAATCACCATACTCACAAAGCAGTTCGCAATATATTTACTGGGTAATTGCTACCTAAAAGCAGCAATGATGATCACATTGAAAATCTTGTATTATGTGGCGGTTTTCTCTTCCATGAGCCTCTTCATTTGTGGAAACCATAGAGTCTAAGTTGCTCTATCAAAGTGTTCGTTAGAAAAATGTGATGTACTTAGTGCATAAATTTTAGAAAATTTCCACCGTTAGTCTTGTTAATTTAATTGAATATGTGTGTTTTGGATTATGAATATGAGTATGTATTGATATATGAATTAAGACTTGACATCATAGCTCATGGCAATGTTTTCTTCTGAAAACACCTGCCGAAATTTGTATTTTTTCTAGTTTCCAAAAAAATCAGAGGAGATGGGTCAAGGTGGGTCTTTGAATGTCAGATAGTGCTTATGGGGTACATTGGCATAGAGTAATTTCCGCATAATTTATATTCATAATTCACAGAGAGGAAACCTGAAAGTTGCTACCAGCTACTAATACATGAAAGATGGGACAGGCAGCTGTGGGGGCGGAGCCTTGTGAGCCAGTGCCTGGACTCGCACAGCACGTCACAAATGGAAGGGCGGCGCGTGGGGGGAACTCAAGGCCTGATTGGTTCCTCCTAAGCAGGACGCAATCTGGTTGGCAGGGTAATCGGCCTTCAGTTAGTGCCTTCAGTGGGTGCCTTCAGTTGGTGGCATTTGGTTGCCTTTCCTGGGGAGAGGTGGCAGGTGCTCAGCTCTGCAGGGTGGGGGCAATTGAAAGCCCAAGCTGCCCGAGAAGAGCGGAGTTGCCCCATGGGGACCATGCTGGCCTGTCGCATGTGCACCAAAGCCAGCCCCAGGCAGGGTCCCCACAGGGCTTCCACGGAGCAATCCTGAGGCTTTGACATTTATGAATGGGAGGCCAGCAAAGGCGCAGGCCCCAGCACAGAGGAGCAGAGGCGGCCGGAACACCCTGTCCCTTAATACCAGCCCCAAGCACGGCCACCTCAGGATAAGGTGTTTGGAGCTGTCCTGCAGCTCTGAGATCCACGAGTGGCGGTGGGAGTAGCGCCAGACTCCACTGATTTGGAGCCTGCCCAGTCTGATTCAGGAGGCATGACCAGCAGCACATTGGCACCAGAAGACACCAGAAGGTAGGGAGACTACAGATACCGCTCGGCCTTAGGAGCTCCTCTGGCCATTGGTGACCCAAGGATCCACAGCCTAGGGCTCCTCCCTCCTGCCCTAGTTCGCTTTCCTAGGCCCAGGCCCCAAGCAGGAGGACTTGCTCTGACTCGACTCCCCACCCCTTCTTCTTTCCCTGTTGCATCCAGCCGGTTACTTTCCATTGCCCGGCCCAAATGCCCACTTCTGGGCCCTCTTCTTCTTTTCTTAGGCTGCTCAAAACTAAGTTTTCAAAATACAAAAAGGATGCCACAGATTTCATTACGGTAGAGGAAATGTCTGACAGCTCTTGTATTTAAACTTAACTAGCCACATTGGGACTCCCAATTTCATATCTTGAGTTGTAGAGCAGAGCTCTCTCTCCTAAAGTAATGGCTGAGGGTTAGAGGTACTCTTCTTGATTCTAATAATAAAAATGATTTCTTGTAGAGACAGGGTCTCACTGTGTTGCCCAGGCTGGTCTCAAACCCCCAGCCTCAAGTGATTCACTCACGTTGGCCTCCCGCTTTGTTGGGATGACAGGCAAGAACCACCACACCTGGCCTTGGGAGGTGCTCCTGCTTTGTGTGTTTTGGCTGGTCTTCCTGCGCAGCTGTCAGTAAGATGTTCCTGCAGCATAGTTCCAAATCTTTCTGCACAAATTCAGTGGATGCTGTGATTTTTTACGTGGAATAGCCCCTTTATTTATTGCAGAGAAGCTGGACAATTCACACTTGTAACATATGGCCTAGAAAATTTCGTTTCTTGATCACCACACCTGTTAAAAGGTGATGCTTGTGGTCTAAATAGGCAGATTCCTCATCATCCCCAAGAAAAAGGGAACCACTGCAAGGCAACCTGGGAGGGAGTTTAGGATTGTTCTGAGGCAGTGCAAGCCATTGAAATTCACACAGGAGGGGGTAGAAAAGAGAATCCACATGCTTTGATCCCTCCATGTTCTGAGTATAACTTGGTCCTCCTTAACACGCACCATTTGTGGCATCAGAGAAAACTGGATTTGAATCCCAGTTCCATCACTCTTTATGATGTGATGGTGAATGTGTTTTTAACTCATCTGAGCCTCAGTTTGCTCATCTATAGAAGATGTGACTGTTATGAGGCTTCTATAAGGTAAGTGTGTAAAAACCATGGCAAAATGCTTGTAATTTAAAAGAGAGGGTTATTATGAGGCTTCTATGAGGTAAGTGTGTAAAAGTCTGGACACAATGTCTACAATTTTGTAAGTGATCAATAGGTGGATGAGGAAGATTATCTTTCTCTCAATTTTTAGACCAAGTTTATAAAATTGGGGATATTCCTATTTCTTAGACAATCAAACCAATGATCAGAAAGAATAAATAAATCACCACAGTCACAAAGCAGTTCACAATACATTTACTGGGTAATTTCTAGTTAACAGTAGCAATGATGATCACATTGAAAATCTCGTGTTTTGCGGTGGTTTTCTCTTACGTAAGCCTCTTGCTTTGTTGAAAGCATAGATTCTAAGCTGCTCTGTCAAAATGATTATTAGAAAAATGTGATGTACTTTCTGTGTAAATTTTGTAAAATTTCTTCTGTTAATCTTGTTAATTTGATTGAACATGTGTGTCATTTTCAAAAATGTAAATCGAATACATGTGGATGGGATATATATGTGTACATATGAAATATAACTTGATATTACAGAGTAGGCTTAGCTCATGCCAATGTTGTTTTGTGAAAGCAGCTGCAGAAATCTCTCTTATTTCTAGTTTGTTAATATTTCAGAGATTGCGTGAGGCAGATTTGGTTTCAGTAATTTTAGCATCATTCATTGTAAGGTGATGATCCCTAGGAACTGCTTCACAGTGAGAAACCTGAAAGTTCCCAGCAGTGAGCAATGAATGAAAGGTGGGGTGGGGCTGCTGGCAGGGCAGGGCCTTGTGAACCATGTGCCTTTGATCTCAAGTTCCAAGTCTGTGGGGATGCATGCAGGGGATTCTGGACCTGATTGTTTCCTCTGAACCAGGTTACAGTCTGGTTGGCAGGGCAACTGGCCTTCACTTGGTGGCCTTCAGTGGGTGTCCTCATTGGTTGCCTTCGGTTAGTGCCCTCAGTTGGTACCATCAGTTGGCACTCTTCAGGTGGTGGTCCTCAGTAGGTGGTCCTCAGTTGTAGGGCAGTGGTGGAAGGAGGATGAAACTGTGCTTTCTCCTCCCCTAGTCACAGCTCTCAGGCTTGTTGCCTCCAGGCCCTTCTAAAATAAACCAGACAGGTTGGAAGGTTTTTCTTAGCAGACAAGTCAGCTCAGGGTACAGGGGTGACACAGGGTGCAGGCTGCTAGCGCAGTGCCACCCCACGGACCAGGACTGCCCGTGCCAGCCATGCCTTTGCCAGGAAGAGGCGATAGGTGTTGAGCTCTGCAGACTTGGGGACAAGCGAAGGCCCAAGC
This sequence comes from Pongo pygmaeus, assembly GCF_028885625.2. NCBI lineage: Eukaryota > Metazoa > Chordata > Mammalia > Primates > Hominidae > Pongo > Pongo pygmaeus. The sequence goes on along the minus strand of NC_072381.2, from coordinate 27,455,629 downwards.
TGCCCGAGAAGAGCAGGGGTGCCCCATGGGGACCACACTGAACTGTCGCATGTCCACCAAAGCCAGCCCCAGTCAGGGCCAACACAAGGGTTCTGCAGAGCCAGCTTGTGGCTCTGATGTCTACAAGTGTGCATACAGTGAAGGCTCAGGCTGCGATACACAGGAGCAGAGGCACCCGGAACACGCTGCCCCCGCTGCCAGCTGCAAGTGGGGTCTGCTCAGAATGCGGAGAGTGAAGCTGTCCTGCAGCTTTGAGATCCACGAGGTGGTGGTGGCCCTAGTGCCAGACTCCACTGCTATGGAGCCTGCCCAGTCGAGTTTGGGAGCCAGCGAGGGACCTGACAGCAGCACGTTGGCCACCAGGAGACGCCCAAAGGTAGGGAGGTGACAGATACTGCTGAAGTTTAGGAACTCCTCTAGCCATTGCTGGCCCAAGATTCCTGCAGAGGCTTCCAAAGTCTCAGTTTTCTCATCTATAAAAGGTGTGATTGTTATGAGGCTTCCAAAAGGTAAGTGTGTAAAAACCATAGCAAAATGCTTGTAACTTGAAAGAGAGGGTTTCTATGAGGCTTCTATAAAGTAAGTGTGTAAAACTCTGGACACAATACCTATGATTTTTTCAGTGTTCAGTATATGGAGAAGGGGATTATTTTCTCTCATCTAATTTTCAGAGCCAGTTTATAAAATTGGTGATACTCATATTTCTTAGACAATGAAACCAATGATCAGAAAAAATAAATAGATCACCAAAGTCACACAGCAGTTCACAATGCATTCACTGTGTAATTTCTAGTTAAAAGTAGCAATGATGATCACATTAAAAATTTTGTATTATGTGGTAGTTTTCACTTACATAATCCTTTTGGTGTTTTGAAACCATATATTCTAAGTTGCTCTATCAAAGCGATCATTAGAAAAATGTGATGTACTTAGTGTGTAAATTTTAGAAAATTTCTTCTGTTAGTCTTGTTAATTTGATTGAACATATGTGTTATTTTCAAAAATGTAAATTGAATATATGTGGATTGGATATATATGTGCAGGTATGAAATATGACTTGACATTATAGAGTAGGCTTAGCTCATGGCAATATTTTTTTCTGAAAGCACCTGAAGAAATCACTCTTATCTCCAGTTTGTTAATGTTTCAGAGACTATGGGGGAAAGGGGATTCTACGAATGTCAGACACTGCGTGAGGCAGATTTGGTTTCAGTAATTTTAGCATCGTTCATTGTAAGGTGATGATCCCTAGGAACGTCTTCACAGTGAGAAACCTGAAAGTTCCTAGCAGGCAGCAATGAATGAAAGGTGGGGCGGGGCTGCTGAAGGGGCGGGGCCTTGTGAGCCATGTGCCTGTGCTCTCAAGTTCCAAGTTTGTGGGGGTGCCTCCAGCGGATTCTGGACCTGATTGTTTCCTCTGAACCAGGATGCGGTCTGGTTGGCAGGACAACTGGCCTTCACTTGGTGGCCTTCAGTGGGTTCCCTCATTGGTTGCCTTCATTTAGTGCCCTCAGTTGGTACCCTCAGTTGTTTCTCTTCAGTTGGTGGTCCTCAATTGGTGGACTTCAGTTGTTGGGTAGTGGTGGAAGGAGGATGAAACTGTGCTTTCTCCTCCCACAGTCACAGCTCTCAGTCTTGTTGCATCCAGGCCCTTCTAAAATAAACCAGACAGGTTGGCAGGTTTTTTTTTTTTCAGACAACTCAGCTCAGGGTATGGTGGTGATGCACTGTCCAGGATGCTAGTGCAGTGCCACCCCATGGCCCAGGGCTGCCCATGCCAGCCATGCCTTTGTCAGGAAGAGGCGATAGGTGTTGAGCTCTGCAGACTTGGGGGAAGTGAAGGCCCAAGCTGCCGGAGAAGAGCAGGGGTGCCCCACGTGGACCACACTGACCTGTCACATGTGCACCAAAGCCAGCCCCAGTCAGGGCCGGCACAAGTGTTCTGTAGGGCCAGCCTGTGGCTCTGACATCTACGAGTGTGCAGACAGCGAAGACGCAGGCTGTGATATACAGGAGCAGAAGCACCCAGAATATGCTGTCCCCCAGTGCCAGCCACAAGTGGGGCCAGCTCAGGGTGTGGTGAGTGAAGCCGTCCTGCACCTCTGGGGTCCACGTAGTGGAGGTGGCAGTAGTGCCAGACTCCACTTCTTTGGAGCCTGCCCAGTCAAATTTGAGAGGAAGCGAGGGACCTGACAGCAGCACATTGGCCACCAGAAGACACCGAAAGGTAGGGAGGCAACAGATACTGCTTAAATTCAGAAGATTCTCTGGCTGTGGCTGGCCCAAGCTTCTGCCACAGGCATCCAAAGCCTCAGTTTTCTCATCTGTAAACGATGTGATTATTATGAGGCTTCCATAAGGTAAGTGTATAAAAACCATGGCAAAATGCTTGTAACTTAAAAGAGAGGGTTTCTATGAGGCTTCTGTAAGGCAAGTGTTTAAAAATCTGGACACAATACCTGTAATTTTTTAAGTGTTCAGTGTATGGAGAAGGAGGATTACTTTTTCTCATTTAATTTTTAGCACGAGTTTATAAGATTGGTGATACTCATATATCTTAGACAATCAAACCAATAATCAGAAAGAATAAATAGATCACCAAAGTCAAAAAGCAGTTCACAATGCATTCACTGGGTAATTTCTAGTTAAAAGTAGCAACGATTATCACATTGACAATTTTGTATTATGTTGTGGTTTTCTCTTCTACAATCCTCTTGGTGTTATGTAACCACAGATTCTAAGTTGCTCCATCAAAGTGATCATTAGAAAAATGTGATGTACTTAGTGTGTAAATTTTAGAAAATTTCTTGTGTTAGCTTTGTTAATTTGATTGAACATATGTTATTTTCAAAAACATAAATGTGGATTGGATATCTATGTGTACATATGAAATATGATTTGACTTTATTATAGAGTAGGCTTAGCTCATGGCAATGTTTTTTTCTGAAAGCACCTGCAGAAATCACTCTTATTTCTAGTTTGTTAATGTTTCAGAGATTATGGGGGAAAGGGAGTTCTAGGAATCCCGGACGCTGCGTGAGGCAGATTTGGTTTCAGCAATTTTAGTATCATTCTTTGTAAGGCGCGATGATCCCTAGGAACTTCTTCACAGTGAGAAAACCGAAAGGTCCCAGCAGCCAGCAATGAATGAAAGGTGGGGCAGGGCTGCTGGCAGGGCGGGGCCTTGTGAGCCATGTGCCTGTGCTCTCAAGTTCCAGGATTGTGGGGATGCATGCAGGGAATTCTGGACCTGATTGTTTCCTCTGAACCAGGATGTGTTCTTGTTGGCAGGACAACTGGCCTTCGCTTGGTGGCCTTCATTGCCTGCCTTCATTTATGGCCTTCACTTAGCGCCCTCAGTTGGTCCTCTTCAGTTGGTGGTCCTCAGTTGGTGGTCTTCAGTTGTTGGCAGTGTTGGAAGGAGGATGAATCTGTTTGTGCTCTCTCCTTCCCCAGTCACAGCTCTCAGGCTTGTTGCAGCCAGGCCCTTCTAACATAAACTGGACATGTTGGCAGGTTTTTTTTTTAGCAGACAAGTCAGCTCAGGATATGGGGGTGACATGGGGTGAGGGCTGCTAGCACAATGCTGCCCCATGCCCCAGTGCTGCCCGTGCCAACAATGCTTTTGCCAGGAAGAGTCAAGAGGTGTTCAGCTCTGCAGACTTAAGGGCAAGCGAAGGCCCATGCTGCCGGAGAAGACCAGGGGTATCCCATGGGGTCCACACTGAACTGTCACATATGCACCAAAGCCAGTCCCAATCAGGGCTTGCACAAGGTTTCTGCAGAGCTAGCCTGTGGCTCTGATGTCTATGAGCGTGCAGACAGCGAAGACGCAGGCCGCCATATACAGGAGCAGAAATGCCCGGAACACGCCATCCCCTCATGCCAGCCAGAAGTGGAGCCTGCTCAGGGTGTGGTGGGTGAAGCCGTCCTGCAGCTCTGAGATCCACAAGGTGGAGGTGGTAGTAGCACAGGACCCCACTGCTTTGGAGGCTGCACCATTGAATTTGGGAGCCAGCGAGTATCCTGACAACAGCACATTGGCAACCAGAAGATGCCAAAAGGTAGGGAGGCGACAGATACCACTTAAGTTCAGGAGCTCCTCTGGCCACTGATGGCCCAAGGTCCCCCCAGAGGCATCCAAAGCCTCAGTTTTCTCATCTGTAAAAGATGTGATTGTTATGAGGCTTCCATAAGGTAAATGTGTGAAAACCATGGCAAAAATGTTTGTAATTTAAAAGGGTACATTTCTTTGACACTTCTGTAAGGTAAGTGTGTAAAATCTGGACACAATACCTTTAATTTAGGTCACTGTAACTTCTGCCTCCTGGGTTCGAGTGATTCTCCTGCCTTAGCCTCCCGAGTAGCTGGGATTAGAGGCGTGGGCCATCAGGCCCGACTAATTTTGTCCTTTTTAGGAGAGACGGGGTTTCACCATGTTGGTCAGGCTGGTCTCAAACTCCTGACCTCAGGTGATCTGCTCACCTTCGCTTCCCTAAGTACTGAGATTACAGGCTTGAGCCACCATCCCCGGCCAAAAATTTCATTTCTTGATCAACAAACCTGTTTCTAAGGAGGTGCTTGTGGTCTAAATATGCAGATTCCCCGTCATTACCAAGAAGAAGGGAATGACTGCAAGGCAACCTGGGAAGGAGTTTAGGATTGTTCTGAGGCATAAAAGCCATTGAAATTCACACGTAAGAGGATAGAGAAAGGGAATCCACATGTTTGATCCCTCCATGTACTGGGTATAACTTGGTCTTCATTAAGTTGCACCACCTTTGGCATCAGAGAGAACTGGATTTGAATCCCAGTTCCAACACTCATTAGGACACAATCGTGAATGTGTTTTTAACTCCTCAGAGCCTCACTTTGCTTATCTATAAAAGAGGGGATTGTTATGAGGCTTCCGTAAGGTAAATGAAAAAATTTGGGTGGACAAAAATGCCTGTAATTTAAAAGATAGGGTTGTTATGAGGCTTCGATAAGGTAAGTGTGCAAAAATCTGGACATAATGTCTATAATTTTGTAAGAGTTCAATATAAAGAGAGGGATTATTTTTCTCTCATTCAATTTTTAGAGCAAGTTTATAAAATGGTGTTACTCATATTTTTGAGATAATCAAACCAAAGAATCACAAAGATTAAATGAGTCACCATAGTCACAAAGCAGTTCACAATACATGTCCTGGGTGATTGCCAGTTAAAAGTAGCAATGATGATCACATTTAAAATCTTGTATTATGTGGTGCTTTTCTCTTACGTAAGCCTCTTTGTGTGTTGAAGCCATAGATTCTAAGTTGCTGTATCAAAATGATCACTAGAAAACAGTGACATACTTAGTGTATAAATTTTAGAAAATGTCTTCTATTACTCTTGTTAATTTGATTGAATACATGTGTTATTTTCAAAAATGTAAATGGAATATGTATGGATTGAATATATATGTGTATATATATATGAAATATGATTTGACATTATAGTGTAGGCGTAGCTCATGGCAATGTGTTTTTCTGAAAGCAATGGCAGAAATTTGTCATTTTTCTAGTTTGTAAAAATCTCAGAGGTTATGGCGGAAAGGGTGTTCTATGAATCCCAGATAGTACATGAGGCAGATTTGGTTTCAGTAATTTTAGCATCATTCATTGTAAGGTGATGATCCCTAGGAACTTCATCACAGTGAGCAACATGAAAGCTCCTAGCAGCCAGCAACAGATGAAAGGTCCACTGGCAAGGTGGGGCCTTGTGAGCCTGGTACTCGAGCTCTCAATTCCAAGTTAGGGGGACACATGCAAAGGATTCTGGGCCTGATTGTTTCCTGTAACCAGGATGCGGTCTGGTTGGCAGGGCAACTGGCCTTCACTTGGTGTCCTGTAGTGGGCACCCTCATTGGTTGCCTTCGGTTAGTGCTCTCATTTGGTACCCTCAGTTGTTTCTCTTCAGTTGGTGGTCTTCAGTTGCTGGGCGGTGGGGGAAGGAGGATGAATCCATTTGTGCTGTCTTCTCCCCTAGTCACAGCTCTCAGGCTTGTTGCATCCAGGCCCTTCTAAAATAATCCAGGGATGTTGGCAGGATATTTTAGCAGACAAGTCAGCTCAGGGTATGTGGGTGGCAAGAGGTGCAGGCTGGTAGCACAGTGCCACCCCATGGCCCAGGGCTGCCCTTGCCAGCCATGCCTTTGCCAGGAAAAGGTGATAGTTGTTGAGCTCTGCAGACTTGGGGGGAAGCAAAGGCCCAAGCTTCCAGAGAAGAGCAGGGGTGGCCCATGGGGACCACAATGAACTGTCGCATGTGCACAAAAGCCAGCCCCAGTCAGGGCCAGTCCAAGGGTTTTGCAGAGGCAGCCTGTGTCTCTGAGGTCTACGAGTATGCAGACAGTGAAGGTACAGGCCTAGATAAACAGGAGCAGAGGCGCCCTGAACACACCGTCCCCCAATGCCATCCGCAAGTGGGGCCAGCTCAGGGTGCAGTGGGTGAAGCTGTCCTGCACCTCTGGGATCCACAAAGTGGAGGTGGCAATAGCACCGGACCCCACTGCTTAGGAGCCTGTCCAATCGAATTTGGGAGCCAGCGAGTGTCCTGACTGCAGTACTTTCGCCACCAGAAGACGCCTAAAGGTAAGGAGGCTTCAGATACAACTTAAGTTTAGGAGCTCCTCCAGCTGCCACTGGCCCAAAGTTCCTCCAGATGCATCCAAAGCCTGGGGCTCCTCCCTCCTGCCCCTAGTTTGCTATGCTAAGCCCAGGCTCAAGCAGGAGGATTGGCTCTGCCTCACCTCCCCACCCCTTCTTTTTTCCCTGCTGTGTCCAGCCAGTTTCTTTCCTCCTACCTACCCCAATGCCCAGTTCTGGGCATTCTTCTTCTTCCCCTAGGCTGTCTGAAAAACCACGTTTTTAGAATACAAAATTTATGCTTCAGATTTCATTGCTGTAGAGGAAATGTCTGACAGCTCTTGTATTTAAACTTAGGTAGCTACATTGGGACTCACAATTTCATATCTTGAGTTCTAGGCTAGAGCCCTCTCTCCTAAGGCAATGTCAGAGGGTCAGAGGTACTCTTCTGGATTTTAATAATAAAAAAGGATTTTTCTTTTTGTAGAGACAGGATCTCACTGTGTTGCCCAGGCTGGTCTTGAACTCCTGGCTTCAAGTGATCCACCCACCTTGGCGTCCCACTTTGCTGGCATGATAAGCAAGAACCACCAGCTAGAGCTGGCCTTTGGAAGTGCTCTAGCTTTGTGTGTTTTGGGCTAATCTTCCTGCACAGCTGTCAGTAAGATGTTCCTGCAGTATAGTTCCAAAGCTTTCTACACAAATTCAGTGGATCCTGTGATTTTTTTTTACATGGAATAGCCTTTTTTTTTTTTTTTTTTTTTTTGCAGAGAAACTAGACAATTCACAATTAGTAACCTAAGGCCTAGAAAATTGTGTTTCTTGATCAAAACAACTGTTTATAGATGCTTGTGGTCCAAAGATGTAGATTCCTAATCATGAAAAATAAGAAGTGATGTCCAGTACAGGCAACCAGGGATGGAGTTTAGGATTGTTCTGAGGCCATGAAAGCCGTTGAAATTCATCCATAGGAGGGCAGAAAAAGGGAATCCACATGTTTTGATCCCTCCATGTGCCGGGTATAACTGGGTCTTTGTAAAGGTGCCCCACCCTTGGTATCAGAGAGAACTGGATTTGAATCCCAGTTCCAACAATCATTACAAAGTGATGCTGAATGAGTTTTTAAATCATCTGAGCCTCAGTTTGCTCATCTCTAAAAGATGGGATTCTTACGAGGCTTGCATAAGATTAGTGTGTAAAAATCTGGGAATAATGCCTGTAATTTAAAAGACAGGGTTGTTATGAGGCTTCAATAAGGTAAGTGTGTAAAAATCTGGACACTATGCCTTTAATTTTGTAATTGTGCAATATATGAAGGAGGATTATTTTTCTCTCCTTTAATTTTTAGAACAAGTTTATACAATTAGCATTATTCATATATTTAAGATAATCAAAGGACCAATAAGTTCAAATAAATCACCATACTCACAAAGCAGTTCGCAATATATTTACTGGGTAATTGCTACCTAAAAGCAGCAATGATGATCACATTGAAAATCTTGTATTATGTGGCGGTTTTCTCTTCCATGAGCCTCTTCATTTGTGGAAACCATAGAGTCTAAGTTGCTCTATCAAAGTGTTCGTTAGAAAAATGTGATGTACTTAGTGCATAAATTTTAGAAAATTTCCACCGTTAGTCTTGTTAATTTAATTGAATATGTGTGTTTTGGATTATGAATATGAGTATGTATTGATATATGAATTAAGACTTGACATCATAGCTCATGGCAATGTTTTCTTCTGAAAACACCTGCCGAAATTTGTATTTTTTCTAGTTTCCAAAAAAATCAGAGGAGATGGGTCAAGGTGGGTCTTTGAATGTCAGATAGTGCTTATGGGGTACATTGGCATAGAGTAATTTCCGCATAATTTATATTCATAATTCACAGAGAGGAAACCTGAAAGTTGCTACCAGCTACTAATACATGAAAGATGGGACAGGCAGCTGTGGGGGCGGAGCCTTGTGAGCCAGTGCCTGGACTCGCACAGCACGTCACAAATGGAAGGGCGGCGCGTGGGGGGAACTCAAGGCCTGATTGGTTCCTCCTAAGCAGGACGCAATCTGGTTGGCAGGGTAATCGGCCTTCAGTTAGTGCCTTCAGTGGGTGCCTTCAGTTGGTGGCATTTGGTTGCCTTTCCTGGGGAGAGGTGGCAGGTGCTCAGCTCTGCAGGGTGGGGGCAATTGAAAGCCCAAGCTGCCCGAGAAGAGCGGAGTTGCCCCATGGGGACCATGCTGGCCTGTCGCATGTGCACCAAAGCCAGCCCCAGGCAGGGTCCCCACAGGGCTTCCACGGAGCAATCCTGAGGCTTTGACATTTATGAATGGGAGGCCAGCAAAGGCGCAGGCCCCAGCACAGAGGAGCAGAGGCGGCCGGAACACCCTGTCCCTTAATACCAGCCCCAAGCACGGCCACCTCAGGATAAGGTGTTTGGAGCTGTCCTGCAGCTCTGAGATCCACGAGTGGCGGTGGGAGTAGCGCCAGACTCCACTGATTTGGAGCCTGCCCAGTCTGATTCAGGAGGCATGACCAGCAGCACATTGGCACCAGAAGACACCAGAAGGTAGGGAGACTACAGATACCGCTCGGCCTTAGGAGCTCCTCTGGCCATTGGTGACCCAAGGATCCACAGCCTAGGGCTCCTCCCTCCTGCCCTAGTTCGCTTTCCTAGGCCCAGGCCCCAAGCAGGAGGACTTGCTCTGACTCGACTCCCCACCCCTTCTTCTTTCCCTGTTGCATCCAGCCGGTTACTTTCCATTGCCCGGCCCAAATGCCCACTTCTGGGCCCTCTTCTTCTTTTCTTAGGCTGCTCAAAACTAAGTTTTCAAAATACAAAAAGGATGCCACAGATTTCATTACGGTAGAGGAAATGTCTGACAGCTCTTGTATTTAAACTTAACTAGCCACATTGGGACTCCCAATTTCATATCTTGAGTTGTAGAGCAGAGCTCTCTCTCCTAAAGTAATGGCTGAGGGTTAGAGGTACTCTTCTTGATTCTAATAATAAAAATGATTTCTTGTAGAGACAGGGTCTCACTGTGTTGCCCAGGCTGGTCTCAAACCCCCAGCCTCAAGTGATTCACTCACGTTGGCCTCCCGCTTTGTTGGGATGACAGGCAAGAACCACCACACCTGGCCTTGGGAGGTGCTCCTGCTTTGTGTGTTTTGGCTGGTCTTCCTGCGCAGCTGTCAGTAAGATGTTCCTGCAGCATAGTTCCAAATCTTTCTGCACAAATTCAGTGGATGCTGTGATTTTTTACGTGGAATAGCCCCTTTATTTATTGCAGAGAAGCTGGACAATTCACACTTGTAACATATGGCCTAGAAAATTTCGTTTCTTGATCACCACACCTGTTAAAAGGTGATGCTTGTGGTCTAAATAGGCAGATTCCTCATCATCCCCAAGAAAAAGGGAACCACTGCAAGGCAACCTGGGAGGGAGTTTAGGATTGTTCTGAGGCAGTGCAAGCCATTGAAATTCACACAGGAGGGGGTAGAAAAGAGAATCCACATGCTTTGATCCCTCCATGTTCTGAGTATAACTTGGTCCTCCTTAACACGCACCATTTGTGGCATCAGAGAAAACTGGATTTGAATCCCAGTTCCATCACTCTTTATGATGTGATGGTGAATGTGTTTTTAACTCATCTGAGCCTCAGTTTGCTCATCTATAGAAGATGTGACTGTTATGAGGCTTCTATAAGGTAAGTGTGTAAAAACCATGGCAAAATGCTTGTAATTTAAAAGAGAGGGTTATTATGAGGCTTCTATGAGGTAAGTGTGTAAAAGTCTGGACACAATGTCTACAATTTTGTAAGTGATCAATAGGTGGATGAGGAAGATTATCTTTCTCTCAATTTTTAGACCAAGTTTATAAAATTGGGGATATTCCTATTTCTTAGACAATCAAACCAATGATCAGAAAGAATAAATAAATCACCATAGTCACAAAGCAGTTCACAATACATTTACTGGGTAATTTCTAGTTAACAGTAGCAATGATGATCGCATTGAAAATCTCGTGTTTTGCGGTGGTTTTCTCTTACGTAAGCCTCTTGCTTTGTTGAAAGCATAGATTCTAAGCTGCTCTGTCAAAATGATTATTAGAAAAATGTGATGTACTTTCTGTGTAAATTTTGTAAAATTTCTTCTGTTAATCTTGTTAATTTGATTGAACATGTGTGTCATTTTCAAAAATGTAAATCGAATACATGTGGATGGGATATATATGTGTACATATGAAATATAACTTGATATTACAGAGTAGGCTTAGCTCATGCCAATGTTGTTTTGTGAAAGCAGCTGCAGAAATCTCTCTTATTTCTAGTTTGTTAATATTTCAGAGATTGCGTGAGGCAGATTTGGTTTCAGTAATTTTAGCATCATTCATTGTAAGGTGATGATCCCTAGGAACTGCTTCACAGTGAGAAACCTGAAAGTTCCCAGCAGTGAGCAATGAATGAAAGGTGGGGTGGGGCTGCTGGCAGGGCAGGGCCTTGTGAACCATGTGCCTTTGATCTCAAGTTCCAAGTCTGTGGGGATGCATGCAGGGGATTCTGGACCTGATTGTTTCCTCTGAACCAGGTTACAGTCTGGTTGGCAGGGCAACTGGCCTTCACTTGGTGGCCTTCAGTGGGTGTCCTCATTGGTTGCCTTCGGTTAGTGCCCTCAGTTGGTACCATCAGTTGGCACTCTTCAGGTGGTGGTCCTCAGTAGGTGGTCCTCAGTTGTAGGGCAGTGGTGGAAGGAGGATGAAACTGTGCTTTCTCCTCCCCTAGTCACAGCTCTCAGGCTTGTTGCCTCCAGGCCCTTCTAAAATAAACCAGACAGGTTGGAAGGTTTTTCTTAGCAGACAAGTCAGCTCAGGGTACAGGGGTGACACAGGGTGCAGGCTGCTAGCGCAGTGCCACCCCACGGACCAGGACTGCCCGTGCCAGCCATGCCTTTGCCAGGAAGAGGCGATAGGTGTTGAGCTCTGCAGACTTGGGGACAAGCGAAGGCCCAAGCTGCCCGAGAAGAGCAGGGGTGCCCCATGGGGACCACACTGAACTGTCGCATGTCCACCAAAGCCAGCCCCAGTCAGGGCCAACACAAGGGTTCTGCAGAGCCAGCTTGTGGCTCTGATGTCTACAAGTGTGCATACAGTGAAGGCTCAGGCTGCGATACACAGGAGCAGAGGCACCCGGAACACGCTGCCCCCGCTGCCAGCTGCAAGTGGGGTCTGCTCAGAATGCGGAGAGTGAAGCTGTCCTGCAGCTTTGAGATCCACGAGGTGGTGGTGGCCCTAGTGCCAGACTCCACTGCTATGGAGCCTGCCCAATCGAGTTTGGGAGCCAGCGAGGGACCTGACAGCAGCACGTTGGCCACCAGGAGACGCCCAAAGGTAGGGAGGTGACAGATACTGCTGAAGTTTAGGAACTCCTCTAGCCATTGCTGGCCCAAGATTCCTGCAGAGGCTTCCAAAGTCTCAGTTTTCTCATCTATAAAAGGTGTGATTGTTATGAGGCTTCCAAAAGGTAAGTGTGTAAAAACCATAGCAAAATGCTTGTAACTTGAAAGAGAGGGTTTCTATGAGGCTTCTATAAAGTAAGTGTGTAAAACTCTGGACACAATACCTATGATTTTTTCAGTGTTCAGTATATGGAGAAGGGGATTATTTTCTCTCATCTAATTTTCAGAGCCAGTTTATAAAATTGGTGATACTCATATTTCTTAGACAATGAAACCAATGATCAGAAAAAATAAATAGATCACCAAAGTCACACAGCAGTTCACAATGCATTCACTGTGTAATTTCTAGTTAAAAGTAGCAATGATGATCACATTAAAAATTTTGTATTATGTGGTAGTTTTCACTTACATAATCCTTTTGGTGTTTTGAAACCATATATTCTAAGTTGCTCTATCAAAGCGATCATTAGAAAAATGTGATGTACTTAGTGTGTAAATTTTAGAAAATTTCTTCTGTTAGTCTTGTTAATTTGATTGAACATATGTGTTATTTTCAAAAATGTAAATTGAATATATGTGGATTGGATATATATGTGCAGGTATGAAATATGACTTGACATTATAGAGTAGGCTTAGCTCATGGCAATATTTTTTTCTGAAAGCACCTGAAGAAATCACTCTTATCTCCAGTTTGTTAATGTTTCAGAGACTATGGGGGAAAGGGGATTCTATGAATGTCAGACACTGCGTGAGGCAGATTTGGTTTCAGTAATTTTAGCATCGTTCATTGTAAGGTGATGATCCCTAGGAACGTCTTCACAGTGAGAAACCTGAAAGTTCCTAGCAGGCAGCAATGAATGAAAGGTGGGGCGGGGCTGCTGAAGGGGCGGGGCCTTGTGAGCCATGTGCCTGTGCTCTCAAGTTCCAAGTTTGTGGGGGTGCCTCCAGCGGATTCTGGACCTGATTGTTTCCTCTGAACCAGGATGCGGTCTGGTTGGCAGGACAACTGGCCTTCACTTGGTGGCCTTCAGTGGGTTCCCTCATTGGTTGCCTTCATTTAGTGCCCTCAGTTGGTACCCTCAGTTGTTTCTCTTCAGTTGGTGGTCCTCAATTGGTGGACTTCAGTTGTTGGGTAGTGGTGGAAGGAGGATGAAACTGTGCTTTCTCCTCCCACAGTCACAGCTCTCAGTCTTGTTGCATCCAGGCCCTTCTAAAATAAACCAGACAGGTTGGCAGGTTTTTTTTTTTTCAGACAACTCAGCTCAGGGTATGGTGGTGATGCACTGTCCAGGATGCTAGTGCAGTGCCACCCCATGGCCCAGGGCTGCCCATGCCAGCCATGCCTTTGTCAGGAAGAGGCGATAGGTGTTGAGCTCTGCAGACTTGGGGGAAGTGAAGGCCCAAGCTGCCGGAGAAGAGCAGGGGTGCCCCACGTGGACCACACTGACCTGTCACATGTGCACCAAAGCCAGCCCCAGTCAGGGCCGGCACAAGTGTTCTGTAGGGCCAGCCTGTGGCTCTGACATCTACGAGTGTGCAGACAGCGAAGACGCAGGCTGTGATATACAGGAGCAGAAGCACCCAGAATATGCTGTCCCCCAGTGCCAGCCACAAGTGGGGCCAGCTCAGGGTGTGGTGAGTGAAGCCGTCCTGCACCTCTGGGGTCCACGTAGTGGAGGTGGCAGTAGTGCCAGACTCCACTTCTTTGGAGCCTGCCCAGTCAAATTTGAGAGGAAGCGAGGGACCTGACAGCAGCACATTGGCCACCAGAAGACACCGAAAGGTAGGGAGGCAACAGATACTGCTTAAATTCAGAAGATTCTCTGGCTGTGGCTGGCCCAAGCTTCTGCCACAGGCATCCAAAGCCTCAGTTTTCTCATCTGTAAAAGATGTGATTATTATGAGGCTTCCATAAGGTAAGTGTATAAAAACCATGGCAAAATGCTTGTAACTTAAAAGAGAGGGTTTCTATGAGGCTTCTGTAAGGCAAGTGTTTAAAAATCTGGACACAATACCTGTAATTTTTTAAGTGTTCAGTGTATGGAGAAGGAGGATTACTTTTTCTCATTTAATTTTTAGCACGAGTTTATAAGATTGGTGATACTCATATATCTTAGACAATCAAACCAATAATCAGAAAGAATAAATAGATCACCAAAGTCAAAAAGCAGTTCACAATGCATTCACTGGGTAATTTCTAGTTAAAAGTAGCAACGATTATCACATTGACAATTTTGTATTATGTTGTGGTTTTCTCTTCTACAATCCTCTTGGTGTTATGTAACCACAGATTCTAAGTTGCTCCATCAAAGTGATCATTAGAAAAATGTGATGTACTTAGTGTGTAAATTTTAGAAAATTTCTTGTGTTAGCTTTGTTAATTTGATTGAACATATGTTATTTTCAAAAACATAAATGTGGATTGGATATCTATGTGTACATATGAAATATGATTTGACTTTATTATAGAGTAGGCTTAGCTCATGGCAATGTTTTTTTCTGAAAGCACCTGCAGAAATCACTCTTATTTCTAGTTTGTTAATGTTTCAGAGATTATGGGGGAAAGGGAGTTCTAGGAATCCCAGACACTGCGTGAGGCAGATTTGGTTTCAGCAATTTTAGTATCATTCTTTGTAAGGCGCGATGATCCCTAGGAACTTCTTCACAGTGAGAAAACCGAAAGGTCCCAGCAGCCAGCAATGAATGAAAGGTGGGGCAGGGCTGCTGGCAGGGCGGGGCCTTGTGAGCCATGTGCCTGTGCTCTCAAGTTCCAGGATTGTGGGGATGCATGCAGGGAATTCTGGACCTGATTGTTTCCTCTGAACCAGGATGTGTTCTTGTTGGCAGGACAACTGGCCTTCGCTTGGTGGCCTTCATTGCCTGCCTTCATTTATGGCCTTCACTTAGCGCCCTCAGTTGGTCCTCTTCAGTTGGTGGTCCTCAGTTGGTGGTCTTCAGTTGTTGGCAGTGTTGGAAGGAGGATGAATCTGTTTGTGCTCTCTCCTTCCCCAGTCACAGCTCTCAGGCTTGTTGCAGCCAGGCCCTTCTAACATAAACTGGACATGTTGGCAGGTTTTTTTTTTAGCAGACAAGTCAGCTCAGGATATGGGGGTGACATGGGGTGAGGGCTGCTAGCACAATGCTGCCCCATGCCCCAGTGCTGCCCGTGCCAACAATGCTTTTGCCAGGAAGAGTCAAGAGGTGTTCAGCTCTGCAGACTTAAGGGCAAGCGAAGGCCCATGCTGCCGGAGAAGACCAGGGGTATCCCATGGGGTCCACACTGAACTGTCACATATGCACCAAAGCCAGTCCCAATCAGGGCTTGCACAAGGTTTCTGCAGAGCTAGCCTGTGGCTCTGATGTCTATGAGCGTGCAGACAGCGAAGACGCAGGCCGCCATATACAGGAGCAGAAATGCCCGGAACACGCCATCCCCTCATGCCAGCCAGAAGTGGAGCCTGCTCAGGGTGTGGTGGGTGAAGCCGTCCTGCAGCTCTGAGATCCACAAGGTGGAGGTGGTAGTAGCACAGGACCCCACTGCTTTGGAGGCTGCACCATTGAATTTGGGAGCCAGCGAGTATCCTGACAACAGCACATTGGCAACCAGAAGATGCCAAAAGGTAGGGAGGCGACAGATACCACTTAAGTTCAGGAGCTCCTCTGGCCACTGATGGCCCAAGGTCCCCCCAGAGGCATCCAAAGCCTCAGTTTTCTCATCTGTAAAAGATGTGATTGTTATGAGGCTTCCATAAGGTAAATGTGTGAAAACCATGGCAAAAATGTTTGTAATTTAAAAGGGTACATTTCTTTGACACTTCTGTAAGGTAAGTGTGTAAAATCTGGACACAATACCTTTAATTTAGGTCACTGTAACTTCTGCCTCCTGGGTTCGAGTGATTCTCCTGCCTTAGCCTCCCGAGTAGCTGGGATTAGAGGCGTGGGCCATCAGGCCCGACTAATTTTGTCCTTTTTAGGAGAGACGGGGTTTCACCATGTTGGTCAGGCTGGTCTCAAACTCCTGACCTCAGGTGATCTGCTCACCTTCGCTTCCCTAAGTACTGAGATTACAGGCTTGAGCCACCATCCCCGGCCAAAAATTTCATTTCTTGATCAACAAACCTGTTTCTAAGGAGGTGCTTGTGGTCTAAATATGCAGATTCCCCGTCATTACCAAGAAGAAGGGAATGACTGCAAGGCAACCTGGGAAGGAGTTTAGGATTGTTCTGAGGCATAAAAGCCATTGAAATTCACACGTAAGAGGATAGAGAAAGGGAATCCACATGTTTGATCCCTCCATGTACTGGGTATAACTTGGTCTTCATTAAGTTGCACCACCTTTGGCATCAGAGAGAACTGGATTTGAATCCCAGTTCCAACACTCATTAGGACACAATCGTGAATGTGTTTTTAACTCCTCAGAGCCTCACTTTGCTTATCTATAAAAGAGGGGATTGTTATGAGGCTTCCGTAAGGTAAATGAAAAAATTTGGGTGGACAAAAATGCCTGTAATTTAAAAGATAGGGTTGTTATGAGGCTTCGATAAGGTAAGTGTGCAAAAATCTGGACATAATGTCTATAATTTTGTAAGAGTTCAATATAAAGAGAGGGATTATTTTTCTCTCATTCAATTTTTAGAGCAAGTTTATAAAATGGTGTTACTCATATTTTTGAGATAATCAAACCAAAGAATCACAAAGATTAAATGAGTCACCATAGTCACAAAGCAGTTCACAATACATGTCCTGGGTGATTGCCAGTTAAAAGTAGCAATGATGATCACATTTAAAATCTTGTATTATGTGGTGCTTTTCTCTTACGTAAGCCTCTTTGTGTGTTGAAGCCATAGATTCTAAGTTGCTGTATCAAAATGATCACTAGAAAACAGTGACATACTTAGTGTATAAATTTTAGAAAATGTCTTCTATTACTCTTGTTAATTTGATTGAATACATGTGTTATTTTCAAAAATGTAAATGGAATATGTATGGATTGAATATATATGTGTATATATATATGAAATATGATTTGACATTATAGTGTAGGCGTAGCTCATGGCAATGTGTTTTTCTGAAAGCAATGGCAGAAATTTGTCATTTTTCTAGTTTGTAAAAATCTCAGAGGTTATGGCGGAAAGGGTGTTCTATGAATCCCAGATAGTACATGAGGCAGATTTGGTTTCAGTAATTTTAGCATCATTCATTGTAAGGTGATGATCCCTAGGAACTTCATCACAGTGAGCAACATGAAAGCTCCTAGCAGCCAGCAACAGATGAAAGGTGGGGCAGGTCCACTGGCAAGGTGGGGCCTTGTGAGCCTGGTACTCGAGCTCTCAATTCCAAGTTAGGGGGACACATGCAAAGGATTCTGGGCCTGATTGTTTCCTGTAACCAGGATGCGGTCTGGTTGGCAGGGCAACTGGCCTTCACTTGGTGTCCTGTAGTGGGCACCCTCATTGGTTGCCTTCGGTTAGTGCTCTCATTTGGTACCCTCAGTTGTTTCTCTTCAGTTGGTGGTCTTCAGTTGCTGGGCGGTGGGGGAAGGAGGATGAATCCATTTGTGCTGTCTTCTCCCCTAGTCACAGCTCTCAGGCTTGTTGCATCCAGGCCCTTCTAAAATAATCCAGGGATGTTGGCAGGATATTTTAGCAGACAAGTCAGCTCAGGGTATGTGGGTGGCAAGAGGTGCAGGCTGGTAGCACAGTGCCACCCCATGGCCCAGGGCTGCCCTTGCCAGCCATGCCTTTGCCAGGAAAAGGTGATAGTTGTTGAGCTCTGCAGACTTGGGGGGAAGCAAAGGCCCAAGCTTCCAGAGAAGAGCAGGGGTGGCCCATGGGGACCACAATGAACTGTCGCATGTGCACAAAAGCCAGCCCCAGTCAGGGCCAGTCCAAGGGTTTTGCAGAGGCAGCCTGTGTCTCTGAGGTCTACGAGTATGCAGACAGTGAAGGTACAGGCCTAGATAAACAGGAGCAGAGGCGCCCTGAACACACCGTCCCCCAATGCCATCCGCAAGTGGGGCCAGCTCAGGGTGCAGTGGGTGAAGCTGTCCTGCACCTCTGGGATCCACAAAGTGGAGGTGGCAATAGCACCGGACCCCACTGCTTAGGAGCCTGTCCAATCGAATTTGGGAGCCAGCGAGTGTCCTGACTGCAGTACTTTCGCCACCAGAAGACGCCTAAAGGTAAGGAGGCTTCAGATACAACTTAAGTTTAGGAGCTCCTCCAGCTGCCACTGGCCCAAAGTTCCTCCAGATGCATCCAAAGCCTGGGGCTCCTCCCTCCTGCCCCTAGTTTGCTATGCTAAGCCCAGGCTCAAGCAGGAGGATTGGCTCTGCCTCACCTCCCCACCCCTTCTTTTTTCCCTGCTGTGTCCAGCCAGTTTCTTTCCTCCTACCTACCCCAATGCCCAGTTCTGGGCATTCTTCTTCTTCCCCTAGGCTGTCTGAAAAACCACGTTTTTAGAATACAAAATTTATGCTTCAGATTTCATTGCTGTAGAGGAAATGTCTGACAGCTCTTGTATTTAAACTTAGGTAGCTACATTGGGACTCACAATTTCATATCTTGAGTTCTAGGCTAGAGCCCTCTCTCCTAAGGCAATGTCAGAGGGTCAGAGGTACTCTTCTGGATTTTAATAATAAAAAAGGATTTTTCTTTTTGTAGAGACAGGATCTCACTGTGTTGCCCAGGCTGGTCTTGAACTCCTGGCTTCAAGTGATCCACCCACCTTGGCGTCCCACTTTGCTGGCATGATAAGCAAGAACCACCAGCTAGAGCTGGCCTTTGGAAGTGCTCTAGCTTTGTGTGTTTTGGGCTAATCTTCCTGCACAGCTGTCAGTAAGATGTTCCTGCAGTATAGTTCCAAAGCTTTCTACACAAATTCAGTGGATCCTGTGATTTTTTTTACATGGAATAGCCTTTTTTTTTTTTTTTTTTTTTTTGCAGAGAAACTAGACAATTCACAATTAGTAACCTAAGGCCTAGAAAATTGTGTTTCTTGATCAAAACAACTGTTTATAGATGCTTGTGGTCCAAAGATGTAGATTCCTAATCATGAAAAATAAGAAGTGATGTCCAGTACAGGCAACCAGGGATGGAGTTTAGGATTGTTCTGAGGCCATGAAAGCCGTTGAAATTCATCCATAGGAGGGCAGAAAAAGGGAATCCACATGTTTTGATCCCTCCATGTGCCGGGTATAACTGGGTCTTTGTAAAGGTGCCCCACCCTTGGTATCAGAGAGAACTGGATTTGAATCCCAGTTCCAACAATCATTACGAAGTGATGCTGAATGAGTTTTTAAATCATCTGAGCCTCAGTTTGCTCATCTCTAAAAGATGGGATTCTTACGAGGCTTGCATAAGATTAGTGTGTAAAAATCTGGGAATAATGCCTGTAATTTAAAAGACAGGGTTGTTATGAGGCTTCAATAAGGTAAGTGTGTAAAAATCTGGACACTATGCCTTTAATTTTGTAATTGTGCAATATATGAAGGAGGATTATTTTTCTCTCCTTTAATTTTTAGAACAAGTTTATACAATTAGCATTATTCATATATTTAAGATAATCAAAGGACCAATAAGTTCAAATAAATCACCATACTCACAAAGCAGTTCGCAATATATTTACTGGGTAATTGCTACCTAAAAGCAGCAATGATGATCACATTGAAAATCTTGTATTATGTGGCGGTTTTCTCTTCCATGAGCCTCTTCATTTGTGGAAACCATAGAGTCTAAGTTGCTCTATCAAAGTGTTCGTTAGAAAAATGTGATGTACTTAGTGCATAAATTTTAGAAAATTTCCACCGTTAGTCTTGTTAATTTAATTGAATATGTGTGTTTTGGATTATGAATATGAGTATGTATTGATATATGAATTAAGACTTGACATCATAGCTCATGGCAATGTTTTCTTCTGAAAACACCTGCCGAAATTTGTATTTTTTCTAGTTTCCAAAAAAATCAGAGGAGATGGGTCAAGGTGGGTCTTTGAATGTCAGATAGTGCTTATGGGGTACATTGGCATAGAGTAATTTCCGCATAATTTATATTCATAATTCACAGAGAGGAAACCTGAAAGTTGCTACCAGCTACTAATACATGAAAGATGGGACAGGCAGCTGTGGGGGCGGAGCCTTGTGAGCCAGTGCCTGGACTCGCACAGCACGTCACAAATGGAAGGGCGGCGCGTGGGGGGAACTCAAGGCCTGATTGGTTCCTCCTAAGCAGGACGCAATCTGGTTGGCAGGGTAATCGGCCTTCAGTTAGTGCCTTCAGTGGGTGCCTTCAGTTGGTGGCATTTGGTTGCCTTTCCTGGGGAGAGGTGGCAGGTGCTCAGCTCTGCAGGGTGGGGGCAATTGAAAGCCCAAGCTGCCCGAGAAGAGCGGAGTTGCCCCATGGGGACCATGCTGGCCTGTCGCATGTGCACCAAAGCCAGCCCCAGGCAGGGTCCCCACAGGGCTTCCACGGAGCAATCCTGAGGCTTTGACATTTATGAATGGGAGGCCAGCAAAGGCGCAGGCCCCAGCACAGAGGAGCAGAGGCGGCCGGAACACCCTGTCCCTTAATACCAGCCCCAAGCACGGCCACCTCAGGATAAGGTGTTTGGAGCTGTCCTGCAGCTCTGAGATCCACGAGTGGCGGTGGGAGTAGCGCCAGACTCCACTGATTTGGAGCCTGCCCAGTCTGATTCAGGAGGCATGACCAGCAGCACATTGGCACCAGAAGACACCAGAAGGTAGGGAGACTACAGATACCGCTCGGCCTTAGGAGCTCCTCTGGCCATTGGTGACCCAAGGATCCACAGCCTAGGGCTCCTCCCTCCTGCCCTAGTTCGCTTTCCTAGGCCCAGGCCCCAAGCAGGAGGACTTGCTCTGACTCGACTCCCCACCCCTTCTTCTTTCCCTGTTGCATCCAGCCGGTTACTTTCCATTGCCCGGCCCAAATGCCCACTTCTGGGCCCTCTTCTTCTTTTCTTAGGCTGCTCAAAACTAAGTTTTCAAAATACAAAAAGGATGCCACAGATTTCATTACGGTAGAGGAAATGTCTGACAGCTCTTGTATTTAAACTTAACTAGCCACATTGGGACTCCCAATTTCATATCTTGAGTTGTAGAGCAGAGCTCTCTCTCCTAAAGTAATGGCTGAGGGTTAGAGGTACTCTTCTTGATTCTAATAATAAAAATGATTTCTTGTAGAGACAGGGTCTCACTGTGTTGCCCAGGCTGGTCTCAAACCCCCAGCCTCAAGTGATTCACTCACGTTGGCCTCCCGCTTTGTTGGGATGACAGGCAAGAACCACCACACCTGGCCTTGGGAGGTGCTCCTGCTTTGTGTGTTTTGGCTGGTCTTCCTGCACAGCTGTCAGTAAGATGTTCCTGCAGCATAGTTCCAAATCTTTCTGCACAAATTCAGTGGATGCTGTGATTTTTTACGTGGAATAGCCCCTTTATTTATTGCAGAGAAGCTGGACAATTCACACTTGTAACATATGGCCTAGAAAATTTCGTTTCTTGATCACCACACCTGTTAAAAGGTGATGCTTGTGGTCTAAATAGGCAGATTCCTCATCATCCCCAAGAAAAAGGGAACCACTGCAAGGCAACCTGGGAGGGAGTTTAGGATTGTTCTGAGGCAGTGCAAGCCATTGAAATTCACACAGGAGGGGGTAGAAAAGAGAATCCACATGCTTTGATCCCTCCATGTTCTGAGTATAACTTGGTCCTCCTTAACACGCACCATTTGTGGCATCAGAGAAAACTGGATTTGAATCCCAGTTCCATCACTCTTTATGATGTGATGGTGAATGTGTTTTTAACTCATCTGAGCCTCAGTTTGCTCATCTATAGAAGATGTGACTGTTATGAGGCTTCTATAAGGTAAGTGTGTAAAAACCATGGCAAAATGCTTGTAATTTAAAAGAGAGGGTTATTATGAGGCTTCTATGAGGTAAGTGTGTAAAAGTCTGGACACAATGTCTACAATTTTGTAAGTGATCAATAGGTGGATGAGGAAGATTATCTTTCTCTCAATTTTTAGACCAAGTTTATAAAATTGGGGATATTCCTATTTCTTAGACAATCAAACCAATGATCAGAAAGAATAAATAAATCACCATAGTCACAAAGCAGTTCACAATACATTTACTGGGTAATTTCTAGTTAACAGTAGCAATGATGATCGCATTGAAAATCTCGTGTTTTGCGGTGGTTTTCTCTTACGTAAGCCTCTTGCTTTGTTGAAAGCATAGATTCTAAGCTGCTCTGTCAAAATGATTATTAGAAAAATGTGATGTACTTTCTGTGTAAATTTTGTAAAATTTCTTCTGTTAATCTTGTTAATTTGATTGAACATGTGTGTCATTTTCAAAAATGTAAATCGAATACATGTGGATGGGATATATATGTGTACATATGAAATATAACTTGATATTACAGAGTAGGCTTAGCTCATGCCAATGTTGTTTTGTGAAAGCAGCTGCAGAAATCTCTCTTATTTCTAGTTTGTTAATATTTCAGAGATTGCGTGAGGCAGATTTGGTTTCAGTAATTTTAGCATCATTCATTGTAAGGTGATGATCCCTAGGAACTGCTTCACAGTGAGAAACCTGAAAGTTCCCAGCAGTGAGCAATGAATGAAAGGTGGGGTGGGGCTGCTGGCAGGGCAGGGCCTTGTGAACCATGTGCCTTTGATCTCAAGTTCCAAGTCTGTGGGGATGCATGCAGGGGATTCTGGACCTGATTGTTTCCTCTGAACCAGGTTACAGTCTGGTTGGCAGGGCAACTGGCCTTCACTTGGTGGCCTTCAGTGGGTGTCCTCATTGGTTGCCTTCGGTTAGTGCCCTCAGTTGGTACCATCAGTTGGCACTCTTCAGGTGGTGGTCCTCAGTAGGTGGTCCTCAGTTGTAGGGCAGTGGTGGAAGGAGGATGAAACTGTGCTTTCTCCTCCCCTAGTCACAGCTCTCAGGCTTGTTGCCTCCAGGCCCTTCTAAAATAAACCAGACAGGTTGGAAGGTTTTTCTTAGCAGACAAGTCAGCTCAGGGTACAGGGGTGACACAGGGTGCAGGCTGCTAGCGCAGTGCCACCCCACGGACCAGGACTGCCCGTGCCAGCCATGCCTTTGCCAGGAAGAGGCGATAGGTGTTGAGCTCTGCAGACTTGGGGACAAGCGAAGGCCCAAGCTGCCCGAGAAGAGCAGGGGTGCCCCATGGGGACCACACTGAACTGTCGCATGTCCACCAAAGCCAGCCCCAGTCAGGGCCAACACAAGGGTTCTGCAGAGCCAGCTTGTGGCTCTGATGTCTACAAGTGTGCATACAGTGAAGGCTCAGGCTGTGATACACAGGAGCAGAGGCACCCGGAACACGCTGCCCCCGCTGCCAGCTGCAAGTGGGGTCTGCTCAGAATGCGGAGAGTGAAGCTGTCCTGCAGCTTTGAGATCCACGAGGTGGTGGTGGCCCTAGTGCCAGACTCCACTGCTATGGAGCCTGCCCAATCGAGTTTGGGAGCCAGCGAGGGACCTGACAGCAGCACGTTGGCCACCAGGAGACGCCCAAAGGTAGGGAGGTGACAGATACTGCTGAAGTTTAGGAACTCCTCTAGCCATTGCTGGCCCAAGATTCCTGCAGAGGCTTCCAAAGTCTCAGTTTTCTCATCTATAAAAGGTGTGATTGTTATGAGGCTTCCAAAAGGTAAGTGTGTAAAAACCATAGCAAAATGCTTGTAACTTGAAAGAGAGGGTTTCTATGAGGCTTCTATAAAGTAAGTGTGTAAAACTCTGGACACAATACCTATGATTTTTTCAGTGTTCAGTATATGGAGAAGGGGATTATTTTCTCTCATCTAATTTTCAGAGCCAGTTTATAAAATTGGTGATACTCATATTTCTTAGACAATGAAACCAATGATCAGAAAAAATAAATAGATCACCAAAGTCACACAGCAGTTCACAATGCATTCACTGTGTAATTTCTAGTTAAAAGTAGCAATGATGATCACATTAAAAATTTTGTATTATGTGGTAGTTTTCACTTACATAATCCTTTTGGTGTTTTGAAACCATATATTCTAAGTTGCTCTATCAAAGCGATCATTAGAAAAATGTGATGTACTTAGTGTGTAAATTTTAGAAAATTTCTTCTGTTAGTCTTGTTAATTTGATTGAACATATGTGTTATTTTCAAAAATGTAAATTGAATATATGTGGATTGGATATATATGTGCAGGTATGAAATATGACTTGACATTATAGAGTAGGCTTAGCTCATGGCAATATTTTTTTCTGAAAGCACCTGAAGAAATCACTCTTATCTCCAGTTTGTTAATGTTTCAGAGACTATGGGGGAAAGGGGATTCTATGAATGTCAGACACTGCGTGAGGCAGATTTGGTTTCAGTAATTTTAGCATCGTTCATTGTAAGGTGATGATCCCTAGGAACGTCTTCACAGTGAGAAACCTGAAAGTTCCTAGCAGGCAGCAATGAATGAAAGGTGGGGCGGGGCTGCTGAAGGGGCGGGGCCTTGTGAGCCATGTGCCTGTGCTCTCAAGTTCCAAGTTTGTGGGGGTGCCTCCAGCGGATTCTGGACCTGATTGTTTCCTCTGAACCAGGATGCGGTCTGGTTGGCAGGACAACTGGCCTTCACTTGGTGGCCTTCAGTGGGTTCCCTCATTGGTTGCCTTCATTTAGTGCCCTCAGTTGGTACCCTCAGTTGTTTCTCTTCAGTTGGTGGTCCTCAATTGGTGGACTTCAGTTGTTGGGTAGTGGTGGAAGGAGGATGAAACTGTGCTTTCTCCTCCCACAGTCACAGCTCTCAGTCTTGTTGCATCCAGGCCCTTCTAAAATAAACCAGACAGGTTGGCAGGTTTTTTTTTTTTCAGACAACTCAGCTCAGGGTATGGTGGTGATGCACTGTCCAGGATGCTAGTGCAGTGCCACCCCATGGCCCAGGGCTGCCCATGCCAGCCATGCCTTTGTCAGGAAGAGGCGATAGGTGTTGAGCTCTGCAGACTTGGGGGAAGTGAAGGCCCAAGCTGCCGGAGAAGAGCAGGGGTGCCCCACGTGGACCACACTGACCTGTCACATGTGCACCAAAGCCAGCCCCAGTCAGGGCCGGCACAAGTGTTCTGTAGGGCCAGCCTGTGGCTCTGACATCTACGAGTGTGCAGACAGCGAAGACGCAGGCTGTGATATACAGGAGCAGAAGCACCCAGAATATGCTGTCCCCCAGTGCCAGCCACAAGTGGGGCCAGCTCAGGGTGTGGTGAGTGAAGCCGTCCTGCACCTCTGGGGTCCACGTAGTGGAGGTGGCAGTAGTGCCAGACTCCACTTCTTTGGAGCCTGCCCAGTCAAATTTGAGAGGAAGCGAGGGACCTGACAGCAGCACATTGGCCACCAGAAGACACCGAAAGGTAGGGAGGCAACAGATACTGCTTAAATTCAGAAGATTCTCTGGCTGTGGCTGGCCCAAGCTTCTGCCACAGGCATCCAAAGCCTCAGTTTTCTCATCTGTAAAAGATGTGATTATTATGAGGCTTCCATAAGGTAAGTGTATAAAAACCATGGCAAAATGCTTGTAACTTAAAAGAGAGGGTTTCTATGAGGCTTCTGTAAGGCAAGTGTTTAAAAATCTGGACACAATACCTGTAATTTTTTAAGTGTTCAGTGTATGGAGAAGGAGGATTACTTTTTCTCATTTAATTTTTAGCACGAGTTTATAAGATTGGTGATACTCATATATCTTAGACAATCAAACCAATAATCAGAAAGAATAAATAGATCACCAAAGTCAAAAAGCAGTTCACAATGCATTCACTGGGTAATTTCTAGTTAAAAGTAGCAACGATTATCACATTGACAATTTTGTATTATGTTGTGGTTTTCTCTTCTACAATCCTCTTGGTGTTATGTAACCACAGATTCTAAGTTGCTCCATCAAAGTGATCATTAGAAAAATGTGATGTACTTAGTGTGTAAATTTTAGAAAATTTCTTGTGTTAGCTTTGTTAATTTGATTGAACATATGTTATTTTCAAAAACATAAATGTGGATTGGATATCTATGTGTACATATGAAATATGATTTGACTTTATTATAGAGTAGGCTTAGCTCATGGCAATGTTTTTTTCTGAAAGCACCTGCAGAAATCACTCTTATTTCTAGTTTGTTAATGTTTCAGAGATTATGGGGGAAAGGGAGTTCTAGGAATCCCAGACACTGCGTGAGGCAGATTTGGTTTCAGCAATTTTAGTATCATTCTTTGTAAGGCGCGATGATCCCTAGGAACTTCTTCACAGTGAGAAAACCGAAAGGTCCCAGCAGCCAGCAATGAATGAAAGGTGGGGCAGGGCTGCTGGCAGGGCGGGGCCTTGTGAGCCATGTGCCTGTGCTCTCAAGTTCCAGGATTGTGGGGATGCATGCAGGGAATTCTGGACCTGATTGTTTCCTCTGAACCAGGATGTGTTCTTGTTGGCAGGACAACTGGCCTTCGCTTGGTGGCCTTCATTGCCTGCCTTCATTTATGGCCTTCACTTAGCGCCCTCAGTTGGTCCTCTTCAGTTGGTGGTCCTCAGTTGGTGGTCTTCAGTTGTTGGCAGTGTTGGAAGGAGGATGAATCTGTTTGTGCTCTCTCCTTCCCCAGTCACAGCTCTCAGGCTTGTTGCAGCCAGGCCCTTCTAACATAAACTGGACATGTTGGCAGGTTTTTTTTTTAGCAGACAAGTCAGCTCAGGATATGGGGGTGACATGGGGTGAGGGCTGCTAGCACAATGCTGCCCCATGCCCCAGTGCTGCCCGTGCCAACAATGCTTTTGCCAGGAAGAGTCAAGAGGTGTTCAGCTCTGCAGACTTAAGGGCAAGCGAAGGCCCATGCTGCCGGAGAAGACCAGGGGTATCCCATGGGGTCCACACTGAACTGTCACATATGCACCAAAGCCAGTCCCAATCAGGGCTTGCACAAGGTTTCTGCAGAGCTAGCCTGTGGCTCTGATGTCTATGAGCGTGCAGACAGCGAAGACGCAGGCCGCCATATACAGGAGCAGAAATGCCCGGAACACGCCATCCCCTCATGCCAGCCAGAAGTGGAGCCTGCTCAGGGTGTGGTGGGTGAAGCCGTCCTGCAGCTCTGAGATCCACAAGGTGGAGGTGGTAGTAGCACAGGACCCCACTGCTTTGGAGGCTGCACCATTGAATTTGGGAGCCAGCGAGTATCCTGACAACAGCACATTGGCAACCAGAAGATGCCAAAAGGTAGGGAGGCGACAGATACCACTTAAGTTCAGGAGCTCCTCTGGCCACTGATGGCCCAAGGTCCCCCCAGAGGCATCCAAAGCCTCAGTTTTCTCATCTGTAAAAGATGTGATTGTTATGAGGCTTCCATAAGGTAAATGTGTGAAAACCATGGCAAAAATGTTTGTAATTTAAAAGGGTACATTTCTTTGACACTTCTGTAAGGTAAGTGTGTAAAATCTGGACACAATACCTTTAATTTAGGTCACTGTAACTTCTGCCTCCTGGGTTCGAGTGATTCTCCTGCCTTAGCCTCCCGAGTAGCTGGGATTAGAGGCGTGGGCCATCAGGCCCGACTAATTTTGTCCTTTTTAGGAGAGACGGGGTTTCACCATGTTGGTCAGGCTGGTCTCAAACTCCTGACCTCAGGTGATCTGCTCACCTTCGCTTCCCTAAGTACTGAGATTACAGGCTTGAGCCACCATCCCCGGCCAAAAATTTCATTTCTTGATCAACAAACCTGTTTCTAAGGAGGTGCTTGTGGTCTAAATATGCAGATTCCCCGTCATTACCAAGAAGAAGGGAATGACTGCAAGGCAACCTGGGAAGGAGTTTAGGATTGTTCTGAGGCATAAAAGCCATTGAAATTCACACGTAAGAGGATAGAGAAAGGGAATCCACATGTTTGATCCCTCCATGTACTGGGTATAACTTGGTCTTCATTAAGTTGCACCACCTTTGGCATCAGAGAGAACTGGATTTGAATCCCAGTTCCAACACTCATTAGGACACAATCGTGAATGTGTTTTTAACTCCTCAGAGCCTCACTTTGCTTATCTATAAAAGAGGGGATTGTTATGAGGCTTCCGTAAGGTAAATGAAAAAATTTGGGTGGACAAAAATGCCTGTAATTTAAAAGATAGGGTTGTTATGAGGCTTCGATAAGGTAAGTGTGCAAAAATCTGGACATAATGTCTATAATTTTGTAAGAGTTCAATATAAAGAGAGGGATTATTTTTCTCTCATTCAATTTTTAGAGCAAGTTTATAAAATGGTGTTACTCATATTTTTGAGATAATCAAACCAAAGAATCACAAAGATTAAATGAGTCACCATAGTCACAAAGCAGTTCACAATACATGTCCTGGGTGATTGCCAGTTAAAAGTAGCAATGATGATCACATTTAAAATCTTGTATTATGTGGTGCTTTTCTCTTACGTAAGCCTCTTTGTGTGTTGAAGCCATAGATTCTAAGTTGCTGTATCAAAATGATCACTAGAAAACAGTGACATACTTAGTGTATAAATTTTAGAAAATGTCTTCTATTACTCTTGTTAATTTGATTGAATACATGTGTTATTTTCAAAAATGTAAATGGAATATGTATGGATTGAATATATATGTGTATATATATATGAAATATGATTTGACATTATAGTGTAGGCGTAGCTCATGGCAATGTGTTTTTCTGAAAGCAATGGCAGAAATTTGTCATTTTTCTAGTTTGTAAAAATCTCAGAGGTTATGGCGGAAAGGGTGTTCTATGAATCCCAGATAGTACATGAGGCAGATTTGGTTTCAGTAATTTTAGCATCATTCATTGTAAGGTGATGATCCCTAGGAACTTCATCACAGTGAGCAACATGAAAGCTCCTAGCAGCCAGCAACAGATGAAAGGTGGGGCAGGTCCACTGGCAAGGTGGGGCCTTGTGAGCCTGGTACTCGAGCTCTCAATTCCAAGTTAGGGGGACACATGCAAAGGATTCTGGGCCTGATTGTTTCCTGTAACCAGGATGCGGTCTGGTTGGCAGGGCAACTGGCCTTCACTTGGTGTCCTGTAGTGGGCACCCTCATTGGTTGCCTTCGGTTAGTGCTCTCATTTGGTACCCTCAGTTGTTTCTCTTCAGTTGGTGGTCTTCAGTTGCTGGGCGGTGGGGGAAGGAGGATGAATCCATTTGTGCTGTCTTCTCCCCTAGTCACAGCTCTCAGGCTTGTTGCATCCAGGCCCTTCTAAAATAATCCAGGGATGTTGGCAGGATATTTTAGCAGACAAGTCAGCTCAGGGTATGTGGGTGGCAAGAGGTGCAGGCTGGTAGCACAGTGCCACCCCATGGCCCAGGGCTGCCCTTGCCAGCCATGCCTTTGCCAGGAAAAGGTGATAGTTGTTGAGCTCTGCAGACTTGGGGGGAAGCAAAGGCCCAAGCTTCCAGAGAAGAGCAGGGGTGGCCCATGGGGACCACAATGAACTGTCGCATGTGCACAAAAGCCAGCCCCAGTCAGGGCCAGTCCAAGGGTTTTGCAGAGGCAGCCTGTGTCTCTGAGGTCTACGAGTATGCAGACAGTGAAGGTACAGGCCTAGATAAACAGGAGCAGAGGCGCCCTGAACACACCGTCCCCCAATGCCATCCGCAAGTGGGGCCAGCTCAGGGTGCAGTGGGTGAAGCTGTCCTGCACCTCTGGGATCCACAAAGTGGAGGTGGCAATAGCACCGGACCCCACTGCTTAGGAGCCTGTCCAATCGAATTTGGGAGCCAGCGAGTGTCCTGACTGCAGTACTTTCGCCACCAGAAGACGCCTAAAGGTAAGGAGGCTTCAGATACAACTTAAGTTTAGGAGCTCCTCCAGCTGCCACTGGCCCAAAGTTCCTCCAGATGCATCCAAAGCCTGGGGCTCCTCCCTCCTGCCCCTAGTTTGCTATGCTAAGCCCAGGCTCAAGCAGGAGGATTGGCTCTGCCTCACCTCCCCACCCCTTCTTTTTTCCCTGCTGTGTCCAGCCAGTTTCTTTCCTCCTACCTACCCCAATGCCCAGTTCTGGGCATTCTTCTTCTTCCCCTAGGCTGTCTGAAAAACCACGTTTTTAGAATACAAAATTTATGCTTCAGATTTCATTGCTGTAGAGGAAATGTCTGACAGCTCTTGTATTTAAACTTAGGTAGCTACATTGGGACTCACAATTTCATATCTTGAGTTCTAGGCTAGAGCCCTCTCTCCTAAGGCAATGTCAGAGGGTCAGAGGTACTCTTCTGGATTTTAATAATAAAAAAGGATTTTTCTTTTTGTAGAGACAGGATCTCACTGTGTTGCCCAGGCTGGTCTTGAACTCCTGGCTTCAAGTGATCCACCCACCTTGGCGTCCCACTTTGCTGGCATGATAAGCAAGAACCACCAGCTAGAGCTGGCCTTTGGAAGTGCTCTAGCTTTGTGTGTTTTGGGCTAATCTTCCTGCACAGCTGTCAGTAAGATGTTCCTGCAGTATAGTTCCAAAGCTTTCTACACAAATTCAGTGGATCCTGTGATTTTTTTTACATGGAATAGCCTTTTTTTTTTTTTTTTTTTTTTTGCAGAGAAACTAGACAATTCACAATTAGTAACCTAAGGCCTAGAAAATTGTGTTTCTTGATCAAAACAACTGTTTATAGATGCTTGTGGTCCAAAGATGTAGATTCCTAATCATGAAAAATAAGAAGTGATGTCCAGTACAGGCAACCAGGGATGGAGTTTAGGATTGTTCTGAGGCCATGAAAGCCGTTGAAATTCATCCATAGGAGGGCAGAAAAAGGGAATCCACATGTTTTGATCCCTCCATGTGCCGGGTATAACTGGGTCTTTGTAAAGGTGCCCCACCCTTGGTATCAGAGAGAACTGGATTTGAATCCCAGTTCCAACAATCATTACGAAGTGATGCTGAATGAGTTTTTAAATCATCTGAGCCTCAGTTTGCTCATCTCTAAAAGATGGGATTCTTACGAGGCTTGCATAAGATTAGTGTGTAAAAATCTGGGAATAATGCCTGTAATTTAAAAGACAGGGTTGTTATGAGGCTTCAATAAGGTAAGTGTGTAAAAATCTGGACACTATGCCTTTAATTTTGTAATTGTGCAATATATGAAGGAGGATTATTTTTCTCTCCTTTAATTTTTAGAACAAGTTTATACAATTAGCATTATTCATATATTTAAGATAATCAAAGGACCAATAAGTTCAAATAAATCACCATACTCACAAAGCAGTTCGCAATATATTTACTGGGTAATTGCTACCTAAAAGCAGCAATGATGATCACATTGAAAATCTTGTATTATGTGGCGGTTTTCTCTTCCATGAGCCTCTTCATTTGTGGAAACCATAGAGTCTAAGTTGCTCTATCAAAGTGTTCGTTAGAAAAATGTGATGTACTTAGTGCATAAATTTTAGAAAATTTCCACCGTTAGTCTTGTTAATTTAATTGAATATGTGTGTTTTGGATTATGAATATGAGTATGTATTGATATATGAATTAAGACTTGACATCATAGCTCATGGCAATGTTTTCTTCTGAAAACACCTGCCGAAATTTGTATTTTTTCTAGTTTCCAAAAAAATCAGAGGAGATGGGTCAAGGTGGGTCTTTGAATGTCAGATAGTGCTTATGGGGTACATTGGCATAGAGTAATTTCCGCATAATTTATATTCATAATTCACAGAGAGGAAACCTGAAAGTTGCTACCAGCTACTAATACATGAAAGATGGGACAGGCAGCTGTGGGGGCGGAGCCTTGTGAGCCAGTGCCTGGACTCGCACAGCACGTCACAAATGGAAGGGCGGCGCGTGGGGGGAACTCAAGGCCTGATTGGTTCCTCCTAAGCAGGACGCAATCTGGTTGGCAGGGTAATCGGCCTTCAGTTAGTGCCTTCAGTGGGTGCCTTCAGTTGGTGGCATTTGGTTGCCTTTCCTGGGGAGAGGTGGCAGGTGCTCAGCTCTGCAGGGTGGGGGCAATTGAAAGCCCAAGCTGCCCGAGAAGAGCGGAGTTGCCCCATGGGGACCATGCTGGCCTGTCGCATGTGCACCAAAGCCAGCCCCAGGCAGGGTCCCCACAGGGCTTCCACGGAGCAATCCTGAGGCTTTGACATTTATGAATGGGAGGCCAGCAAAGGCGCAGGCCCCAGCACAGAGGAGCAGAGGCGGCCGGAACACCCTGTCCCTTAATACCAGCCCCAAGCACGGCCACCTCAGGATAAGGTGTTTGGAGCTGTCCTGCAGCTCTGAGATCCACGAGTGGCGGTGGGAGTAGCGCCAGACTCCACTGATTTGGAGCCTGCCCAGTCTGATTCAGGAGGCATGACCAGCAGCACATTGGCACCAGAAGACACCAGAAGGTAGGGAGACTACAGATACCGCTCGGCCTTAGGAGCTCCTCTGGCCATTGGTGACCCAAGGATCCACAGCCTAGGGCTCCTCCCTCCTGCCCTAGTTCGCTTTCCTAGGCCCAGGCCCCAAGCAGGAGGACTTGCTCTGACTCGACTCCCCACCCCTTCTTCTTTCCCTGTTGCATCCAGCCGGTTACTTTCCATTGCCCGGCCCAAATGCCCACTTCTGGGCCCTCTTCTTCTTTTCTTAGGCTGCTCAAAACTAAGTTTTCAAAATACAAAAAGGATGCCACAGATTTCATTACGGTAGAGGAAATGTCTGACAGCTCTTGTATTTAAACTTAACTAGCCACATTGGGACTCCCAATTTCATATCTTGAGTTGTAGAGCAGAGCTCTCTCTCCTAAAGTAATGGCTGAGGGTTAGAGGTACTCTTCTTGATTCTAATAATAAAAATGATTTCTTGTAGAGACAGGGTCTCACTGTGTTGTCCAGGCTGGTCTCAAACCCCCAGCCTCAAGTGATTCACTCACGTTGGCCTCCCGCTTTGTTGGGATGACAGGCAAGAACCACCACACCTGGCCTTGGGAGGTGCTCCTGCTTTGTGTGTTTTGGCTGGTCTTCCTGCGCAGCTGTCAGTAAGATGTTCCTGCAGCATAGTTCCAAATCTTTCTGCACAAATTCAGTGGATGCTGTGATTTTTTACGTGGAATAGCCCCTTTATTTATTGCAGAGAAGCTGGACAATTCACACTTGTAACATATGGCCTAGAAAATTTCGTTTCTTGATCACCACACCTGTTAAAAGGTGATGCTTGTGGTCTAAATAGGCAGATTCCTCATCATCCCCAAGAAAAAGGGAACCACTGCAAGGCAACCTGGGAGGGAGTTTAGGATTGTTCTGAGGCAGTGCAAGCCATTGAAATTCACACAGGAGGGGGTAGAAAAGAGAATCCACATGCTTTGATCCCTCCATGTTCTGAGTATAACTTGGTCCTCCTTAACACGCACCATTTGTGGCATCAGAGAAAACTGGATTTGAATCCCAGTTCCATCACTCTTTATGATGTGATGGTGAATGTGTTTTTAACTCATCTGAGCCTCAGTTTGCTCATCTATAGAAGATGTGACTGTTATGAGGCTTCTATAAGGTAAGTGTGTAAAAACCATGGCAAAATGCTTGTAATTTAAAAGAGAGGGTTATTATGAGGCTTCTATGAGGTAAGTGTGTAAAAGTCTGGACACAATGTCTACAATTTTGTAAGTGATCAATAGGTGGATGAGGAAGATTATCTTTCTCTCAATTTTTAGACCAAGTTTATAAAATTGGGGATATTCCTATTTCTTAGACAATCAAACCAATGATCAGAAAGAATAAATAAATCACCATAGTCACAAAGCAGTTCACAATACATTTACTGGGTAATTTCTAGTTAACAGTAGCAATGATGATCGCATTGAAAATCTCGTGTTTTGCGGTGGTTTTCTCTTACGTAAGCCTCTTGCTTTGTTGAAAGCATAGATTCTAAGCTGCTCTGTCAAAATGATTATTAGAAAAATGTGATGTACTTTCTGTGTAAATTTTGTAAAATTTCTTCTGTTAATCTTGTTAATTTGATTGAACATGTGTGTCATTTTCAAAAATGTAAATCGAATACATGTGGATGGGATATATATGTGTACATATGAAATATAACTTGATATTACAGAGTAGGCTTAGCTCATGCCAATGTTGTTTTGTGAAAGCAGCTGCAGAAATCTCTCTTATTTCTAGTTTGTTAATATTTCAGAGATTGCGTGAGGCAGATTTGGTTTCAGTAATTTTAGCATCATTCATTGTAAGGTGATGATCCCTAGGAACTGCTTCACAGTGAGAAACCTGAAAGTTCCCAGCAGTGAGCAATGAATGAAAGGTGGGGTGGGGCTGCTGGCAGGGCAGGGCCTTGTGAACCATGTGCCTTTGATCTCAAGTTCCAAGTCTGTGGGGATGCATGCAGGGGATTCTGGACCTGATTGTTTCCTCTGAACCAGGTTACAGTCTGGTTGGCAGGGCAACTGGCCTTCACTTGGTGGCCTTCAGTGGGTGTCCTCATTGGTTGCCTTCGGTTAGTGCCCTCAGTTGGTACCATCAGTTGGCACTCTTCAGGTGGTGGTCCTCAGTAGGTGGTCCTCAGTTGTAGGGCAGTGGTGGAAGGAGGATGAAACTGTGCTTTCTCCTCCCCTAGTCACAGCTCTCAGGCTTGTTGCCTCCAGGCCCTTCTAAAATAAACCAGACAGGTTGGAAGGTTTTTCTTAGCAGACAAGTCAGCTCAGGGTACAGGGGTGACACAGGGTGCAGGCTGCTAGCGCAGTGCCACCCCACGGACCAGGACTGCCCGTGCCAGCCATGCCTTTGCCAGGAAGAGGCGATAGGTGTTGAGCTCTGCAGACTTGGGGACAAGCGAAGGCCCAAGCTGCCCGAGAAGAGCAGGGGTGCCCCATGGGGACCACACTGAACTGTCGCATGTCCACCAAAGCCAGCCCCAGTCAGGGCCAACACAAGGGTTCTGCAGAGCCAGCTTGTGGCTCTGATGTCTACAAGTGTGCATACAGTGAAGGCTCAGGCTGCGATACACAGGAGCAGAGGCACCCGGAACACGCTGCCCCCGCTGCCAGCTGCAAGTGGGGTCTGCTCAGAATGCGGAGAGTGAAGCTGTCCTGCAGCTTTGAGATCCACGAGGTGGTGGTGGCCCTAGTGCCAGACTCCACTGCTATGGAGCCTGCCCAATCGAGTTTGGGAGCCAGCGAGGGACCTGACAGCAGCACGTTGGCCACCAGGAGACGCCCAAAGGTAGGGAGGTGACAGATACTGCTGAAGTTTAGGAACTCCTCTAGCCATTGCTGGCCCAAGATTCCTGCAGAGGCTTCCAAAGTCTCAGTTTTCTCATCTATAAAAGGTGTGATTGTTATGAGGCTTCCAAAAGGTAAGTGTGTAAAAACCATAGCAAAATGCTTGTAACTTGAAAGAGAGGGTTTCTATGAGGCTTCTATAAAGTAAGTGTGTAAAACTCTGGACACAATACCTATGATTTTTTCAGTGTTCAGTATATGGAGAAGGGGATTATTTTCTCTCATCTAATTTTCAGAGCCAGTTTATAAAATTGGTGATACTCATATTTCTTAGACAATGAAACCAATGATCAGAAAAAATAAATAGATCACCAAAGTCACACAGCAGTTCACAATGCATTCACTGTGTAATTTCTAGTTAAAAGTAGCAATGATGATCACATTAAAAATTTTGTATTATGTGGTAGTTTTCACTTACATAATCCTTTTGGTGTTTTGAAACCATATATTCTAAGTTGCTCTATCAAAGCGATCATTAGAAAAATGTGATGTACTTAGTGTGTAAATTTTAGAAAATTTCTTCTGTTAGTCTTGTTAATTTGATTGAACATATGTGTTATTTTCAAAAATGTAAATTGAATATATGTGGATTGGATATATATGTGCAGGTATGAAATATGACTTGACATTATAGAGTAGGCTTAGCTCATGGCAATATTTTTTTCTGAAAGCACCTGAAGAAATCACTCTTATCTCCAGTTTGTTAATGTTTCAGAGACTATGGGGGAAAGGGGATTCTACGAATGTCAGACACTGCGTGAGGCAGATTTGGTTTCAGTAATTTTAGCATCGTTCATTGTAAGGTGATGATCCCTAGGAACGTCTTCACAGTGAGAAACCTGAAAGTTCCTAGCAGGCAGCAATGAATGAAAGGTGGGGCGGGGCTGCTGAAGGGGCGGGGCCTTGTGAGCCATGTGCCTGTGCTCTCAAGTTCCAAGTTTGTGGGGGTGCCTCCAGCGGATTCTGGACCTGATTGTTTCCTCTGAACCAGGATGCGGTCTGGTTGGCAGGACAACTGGCCTTCACTTGGTGGCCTTCAGTGGGTTCCCTCATTGGTTGCCTTCATTTAGTGCCCTCAGTTGGTACCCTCAGTTGTTTCTCTTCAGTTGGTGGTCCTCAATTGGTGGACTTCAGTTGTTGGGTAGTGGTGGAAGGAGGATGAAACTGTGCTTTCTCCTCCCACAGTCACAGCTCTCAGTCTTGTTGCATCCAGGCCCTTCTAAAATAAACCAGACAGGTTGGCAGGTTTTTTTTTTTTCAGACAACTCAGCTCAGGGTATGGTGGTGATGCACTGTCCAGGATGCTAGTGCAGTGCCACCCCATGGCCCAGGGCTGCCCATGCCAGCCATGCCTTTGTCAGGAAGAGGCGATAGGTGTTGAGCTCTGCAGACTTGGGGGAAGTGAAGGCCCAAGCTGCCGGAGAAGAGCAGGGGTGCCCCACGTGGACCACACTGACCTGTCACATGTGCACCAAAGCCAGCCCCAGTCAGGGCCGGCACAAGTGTTCTGTAGGGCCAGCCTGTGGCTCTGACATCTACGAGTGTGCAGACAGCGAAGACGCAGGCTGTGATATACAGGAGCAGAAGCACCCAGAATATGCTGTCCCCCAGTGCCAGCCACAAGTGGGGCCAGCTCAGGGTGTGGTGAGTGAAGCCGTCCTGCACCTCTGGGGTCCACGTAGTGGAGGTGGCAGTAGTGCCAGACTCCACTTCTTTGGAGCCTGCCCAGTCAAATTTGAGAGGAAGCGAGGGACCTGACAGCAGCACATTGGCCACCAGAAGACACCGAAAGGTAGGGAGGCAACAGATACTGCTTAAATTCAGAAGATTCTCTGGCTGTGGCTGGCCCAAGCTTCTGCCACAGGCATCCAAAGCCTCAGTTTTCTCATCTGTAAACGATGTGATTATTATGAGGCTTCCATAAGGTAAGTGTATAAAAACCATGGCAAAATGCTTGTAACTTAAAAGAGAGGGTTTCTATGAGGCTTCTGTAAGGCAAGTGTTTAAAAATCTGGACACAATACCTGTAATTTTTTAAGTGTTCAGTGTATGGAGAAGGAGGATTACTTTTTCTCATTTAATTTTTAGCACGAGTTTATAAGATTGGTGATACTCATATATCTTAGACAATCAAACCAATAATCAGAAAGAATAAATAGATCACCAAAGTCAAAAAGCAGTTCACAATGCATTCACTGGGTAATTTCTAGTTAAAAGTAGCAACGATTATCACATTGACAATTTTGTATTATGTTGTGGTTTTCTCTTCTACAATCCTCTTGGTGTTATGTAACCACAGATTCTAAGTTGCTCCATCAAAGTGATCATTAGAAAAATGTGATGTACTTAGTGTGTAAATTTTAGAAAATTTCTTGTGTTAGCTTTGTTAATTTGATTGAACATATGTTATTTTCAAAAACATAAATGTGGATTGGATATCTATGTGTACATATGAAATATGATTTGACTTTATTATAGAGTAGGCTTAGCTCATGGCAATGTTTTTTTCTGAAAGCACCTGCAGAAATCACTCTTATTTCTAGTTTGTTAATGTTTCAGAGATTATGGGGGAAAGGGAGTTCTAGGAATCCCAGACACTGCGTGAGGCAGATTTGGTTTCAGCAATTTTAGTATCATTCTTTGTAAGGCGCGATGATCCCTAGGAACTTCTTCACAGTGAGAAAACCGAAAGGTCCCAGCAGCCAGCAATGAATGAAAGGTGGGGCAGGGCTGCTGGCAGGGCGGGGCCTTGTGAGCCATGTGCCTGTGCTCTCAAGTTCCAGGATTGTGGGGATGCATGCAGGGAATTCTGGACCTGATTGTTTCCTCTGAACCAGGATGTGTTCTTGTTGGCAGGACAACTGGCCTTCGCTTGGTGGCCTTCATTGCCTGCCTTCATTTATGGCCTTCACTTAGCGCCCTCAGTTGGTCCTCTTCAGTTGGTGGTCCTCAGTTGGTGGTCTTCAGTTGTTGGCAGTGTTGGAAGGAGGATGAATCTGTTTGTGCTCTCTCCTTCCCCAGTCACAGCTCTCAGGCTTGTTGCAGCCAGGCCCTTCTAACATAAACTGGACATGTTGGCAGGTTTTTTTTTTAGCAGACAAGTCAGCTCAGGATATGGGGGTGACATGGGGTGAGGGCTGCTAGCACAATGCTGCCCCATGCCCCAGTGCTGCCCGTGCCAACAATGCTTTTGCCAGGAAGAGTCAAGAGGTGTTCAGCTCTGCAGACTTAAGGGCAAGCGAAGGCCCATGCTGCCGGAGAAGACCAGGGGTATCCCATGGGGTCCACACTGAACTGTCACATATGCACCAAAGCCAGTCCCAATCAGGGCTTGCACAAGGTTTCTGCAGAGCTAGCCTGTGGCTCTGATGTCTATGAGCGTGCAGACAGCGAAGACGCAGGCCGCCATATACAGGAGCAGAAATGCCCGGAACACGCCATCCCCTCATGCCAGCCAGAAGTGGAGCCTGCTCAGGGTGTGGTGGGTGAAGCCGTCCTGCAGCTCTGAGATCCACAAGGTGGAGGTGGTAGTAGCACAGGACCCCACTGCTTTGGAGGCTGCACCATTGAATTTGGGAGCCAGCGAGTATCCTGACAACAGCACATTGGCAACCAGAAGATGCCAAAAGGTAGGGAGGCGACAGATACCACTTAAGTTCAGGAGCTCCTCTGGCCACTGATGGCCCAAGGTCCCCCCAGAGGCATCCAAAGCCTCAGTTTTCTCATCTGTAAAAGATGTGATTGTTATGAGGCTTCCATAAGGTAAATGTGTGAAAACCATGGCAAAAATGTTTGTAATTTAAAAGGGTACATTTCTTTGACACTTCTGTAAGGTAAGTGTGTAAAATCTGGACACAATACCTTTAATTTAGGTCACTGTAACTTCTGCCTCCTGGGTTCGAGTGATTCTCCTGCCTTAGCCTC
Source organism: Pongo pygmaeus (assembly GCF_028885625.2). NCBI lineage: Eukaryota > Metazoa > Chordata > Mammalia > Primates > Hominidae > Pongo > Pongo pygmaeus. Next base: position 27,416,406 of record NC_072381.2, on the reverse strand, counting down.
CCGAGTAGCTGGGATTAGAGGCGTGGGCCATCAGGCCCGACTAATTTTGTCCTTTTTAGGAGAGACGGGGTTTCACCATGTTGGTCAGGCTGGTCTCAAACTCCTGACCTCAGGTGATCTGCTCACCTTCGCTTCCCTAAGTACTGAGATTACAGGCTTGAGCCACCATCCCCGGCCAAAAATTTCATTTCTTGATCAACAAACCTGTTTCTAAGGAGGTGCTTGTGGTCTAAATATGCAGATTCCCCGTCATTACCAAGAAGAAGGGAATGACTGCAAGGCAACCTGGGAAGGAGTTTAGGATTGTTCTGAGGCATAAAAGCCATTGAAATTCACACGTAAGAGGATAGAGAAAGGGAATCCACATGTTTGATCCCTCCATGTACTGGGTATAACTTGGTCTTCATTAAGTTGCACCACCTTTGGCATCAGAGAGAACTGGATTTGAATCCCAGTTCCAACACTCATTAGGACACAATCGTGAATGTGTTTTTAACTCCTCAGAGCCTCACTTTGCTTATCTATAAAAGAGGGGATTGTTATGAGGCTTCCGTAAGGTAAATGAAAAAATTTGGGTGGACAAAAATGCCTGTAATTTAAAAGATAGGGTTGTTATGAGGCTTCGATAAGGTAAGTGTGCAAAAATCTGGACATAATGTCTATAATTTTGTAAGAGTTCAATATAAAGAGAGGGATTATTTTTCTCTCATTCAATTTTTAGAGCAAGTTTATAAAATGGTGTTACTCATATTTTTGAGATAATCAAACCAAAGAATCACAAAGATTAAATGAGTCACCATAGTCACAAAGCAGTTCACAACACATGTCCTGGGTGATTGCCAGTTAAAAGTAGCAATGATGATCACATTTAAAATCTTGTATTATGTGGTGCTTTTCTCTTACGTAAGCCTCTTTGTGTGTTGAAGCCATAGATTCTAAGTTGCTGTATCAAAATGATCACTAGAAAACAGTGACATACTTAGTGTATAAATTTTAGAAAATGTCTTCTATTACTCTTGTTAATTTGATTGAATACATGTGTTATTTTCAAAAATGTAAATGGAATATGTATGGATTGACTATATATGTGTATATATATATGAAATATGATTTGACATTATAGTGTAGGCGTAGCTCATGGCAATGTGTTTTTCTGAAAGCAATGGCAGAAATTTGTCATTTTTCTAGTTTGTAAAAATCTCAGAGGTTATGGCGGAAAGGGTGTTCTATGAATCCCAGATAGTACATGAGGCAGATTTGGTTTCAGTAATTTTAGCATCATTCATTGTAAGGTGATGATCCCTAGGAACTTCATCACAGTGAGCAACATGAAAGCTCCTAGCAGCCAGCAACAGATGAAAGGTGGGGCAGGTCCACTGGCAAGGTGGGGCCTTGTGAGCCTGGTACTCGAGCTCTCAATTCCAAGTTAGGGGGACACATGCAAAGGATTCTGGGCCTGATTGTTTCCTGTAACCAGGATGCGGTCTGGTTGGCAGGGCAACTGGCCTTCACTTGGTGTCCTGTAGTGGGCACCCTCATTGGTTGCCTTCGGTTAGTGCTCTCATTTGGTACCCTCAGTTGTTTCTCTTCAGTTGGTGGTCTTCAGTTGCTGGGCGGTGGGGGAAGGAGGATGAATCCATTTGTGCTGTCTTCTCCCCTAGTCACAGCTCTCAGGCTTGTTGCATCCAGGCCCTTCTAAAATAATCCAGGGATGTTGGCAGGATATTTTAGCAGACAAGTCAGCTCAGGGTATGTGGGTGGCAAGAGGTGCAGGCTGGTAGCACAGTGCCACCCCATGGCCCAGGGCTGCCCTTGCCAGCCATGCCTTTGCCAGGAAAAGGTGATAGTTGTTGAGCTCTGCAGACTTGGGGGGAAGCAAAGGCCCAAGCTTCCAGAGAAGAGCAGGGGTGGCCCATGGGGACCACAATGAACTGTCGCATGTGCACAAAAGCCAGCCCCAGTCAGGGCCAGTCCAAGGGTTTTGCAGAGGCAGCCTGTGTCTCTGAGGTCTACGAGTATGCAGACAGTGAAGGTACAGGCCTAGATAAACAGGAGCAGAGGCGCCCTGAACACACCGTCCCCCAATGCCATCCGCAAGTGGGGCCAGCTCAGGGTGCAGTGGGTGAAGCTGTCCTGCACCTCTGGGATCCACAAAGTGGAGGTGGCAATAGCACCGGACCCCACTGCTTAGGAGCCTGTCCAATCGAATTTGGGAGCCAGCGAGTGTCCTGACTGCAGTACTTTCGCCACCAGAAGACGCCTAAAGGTAAGGAGGCTTCAGATACAACTTAAGTTTAGGAGCTCCTCCAGCTGCCACTGGCCCAAAGTTCCTCCAGATGCATCCAAAGCCTGGGGCTCCTCCCTCCTGCCCCTAGTTTGCTATGCTAAGCCCAGGCTCAAGCAGGAGGATTGGCTCTGCCTCACCTCCCCACCCCTTCTTTTTTCCCTGCTGTGTCCAGCCAGTTTCTTTCCTCCTACCTACCCCAATGCCCAGTTCTGGGCATTCTTCTTCTTCCCCTAGGCTGTCTGAAAAACCACGTTTTTAGAATACAAAATTTATGCTTCAGATTTCATTGCTGTAGAGGAAATGTCTGACAGCTCTTGTATTTAAACTTAGGTAGCTACATTGGGACTCACAATTTCATATCTTGAGTTCTAGGCTAGAGCCCTCTCTCCTAAGGCAATGTCAGAGGGTCAGAGGTACTCTTCTGGATTTTAATAATAAAAAAGGATTTTTCTTTTTGTAGAGACAGGATCTCACTGTGTTGCCCAGGCTGGTCTTGAACTCCTGGCTTCAAGTGATCCACCCACCTTGGCGTCCCACTTTGCTGGCATGATAAGCAAGAACCACCAGCTAGAGCTGGCCTTTGGAAGTGCTCTAGCTTTGTGTGTTTTGGGCTAATCTTCCTGCACAGCTGTCAGTAAGATGTTCCTGCAGTATAGTTCCAAAGCTTTCTACACAAATTCAGTGGATCCTGTGATTTTTTTTTACATGGAATAGCCTTTTTTTTTTTTTTTTTTTTTTTGCAGAGAAACTAGACAATTCACAATTAGTAACCTAAGGCCTAGAAAATTGTGTTTCTTGATCAAAACAACTGTTTATAGATGCTTGTGGTCCAAAGATGTAGATTCCTAATCATGAAAAATAAGAAGTGATGTCCAGTACAGGCAACCAGGGATGGAGTTTAGGATTGTTCTGAGGCCATGAAAGCCGTTGAAATTCATCCATAGGAGGGCAGAAAAAGGGAATCCACATGTTTTGATCCCTCCATGTGCCGGGTATAACTGGGTCTTTGTAAAGGTGCCCCACCCTTGGTATCAGAGAGAACTGGATTTGAATCCCAGTTCCAACAATCATTACGAAGTGATGCTGAATGAGTTTTTAAATCATCTGAGCCTCAGTTTGCTCATCTCTAAAAGATGGGATTCTTACGAGGCTTGCATAAGATTAGTGTGTAAAAATCTGGGAATAATGCCTGTAATTTAAAAGACAGGGTTGTTATGAGGCTTCAATAAGGTAAGTGTGTAAAAATCTGGACACTATGCCTTTAATTTTGTAATTGTGCAATATATGAAGGAGGATTATTTTTCTCTCCTTTAATTTTTAGAACAAGTTTATACAATTAGCATTATTCATATATTTAAGATAATCAAAGGACCAATAAGTTCAAATAAATCACCATACTCACAAAGCAGTTCGCAATATATTTACTGGGTAATTGCTACCTAAAAGCAGCAATGATGATCACATTGAAAATCTTGTATTATGTGGCGGTTTTCTCTTCCATGAGCCTCTTCATTTGTGGAAACCATAGAGTCTAAGTTGCTCTATCAAAGTGTTCGTTAGAAAAATGTGATGTACTTAGTGCATAAATTTTAGAAAATTTCCACCGTTAGTCTTGTTAATTTAATTGAATATGTGTGTTTTGGATTATGAATATGAGTATGTATTGATATATGAATTAAGACTTGACATCATAGCTCATGGCAATGTTTTCTTCTGAAAACACCTGCCGAAATTTGTATTTTTTCTAGTTTCCAAAAAAATCAGAGGAGATGGGTCAAGGTGGGTCTTTGAATGTCAGATAGTGCTTATGGGGTACATTGGCATAGAGTAATTTCCGCATAATTTATATTCATAATTCACAGAGAGGAAACCTGAAAGTTGCTACCAGCTACTAATACATGAAAGATGGGACAGGCAGCTGTGGGGGCGGAGCCTTGTGAGCCAGTGCCTGGACTCGCACAGCACGTCACAAATGGAAGGGCGGCGCGTGGGGGGAACTCAAGGCCTGATTGGTTCCTCCTAAGCAGGACGCAATCTGGTTGGCAGGGTAATCGGCCTTCAGTTAGTGCCTTCAGTGGGTGCCTTCAGTTGGTGGCATTTGGTTGCCTTTCCTGGGGAGAGGTGGCAGGTGCTCAGCTCTGCAGGGTGGGGGCAATTGAAAGCCCAAGCTGCCCGAGAAGAGCGGAGTTGCCCCATGGGGACCATGCTGGCCTGTCGCATGTGCACCAAAGCCAGCCCCAGGCAGGGTCCCCACAGGGCTTCCACGGAGCAATCCTGAGGCTTTGACATTTATGAATGGGAGGCCAGCAAAGGCGCAGGCCCCAGCACAGAGGAGCAGAGGCGGCCGGAACACCCTGTCCCTTAATACCAGCCCCAAGCACGGCCACCTCAGGATAAGGTGTTTGGAGCTGTCCTGCAGCTCTGAGATCCACGAGTGGCGGTGGGAGTAGCGCCAGACTCCACTGATTTGGAGCCTGCCCAGTCTGATTCAGGAGGCATGACCAGCAGCACATTGGCACCAGAAGACACCAGAAGGTAGGGAGACTACAGATACCGCTCGGCCTTAGGAGCTCCTCTGGCCATTGGTGACCCAAGGATCCACAGCCTAGGGCTCCTCCCTCCTGCCCTAGTTCGCTTTCCTAGGCCCAGGCCCCAAGCAGGAGGACTTGCTCTGACTCGACTCCCCACCCCTTCTTCTTTCCCTGTTGCATCCAGCCGGTTACTTTCCATTGCCCGGCCCAAATGCCCACTTCTGGGCCCTCTTCTTCTTTTCTTAGGCTGCTCAAAACTAAGTTTTCAAAATACAAAAAGGATGCCACAGATTTCATTACGGTAGAGGAAATGTCTGACAGCTCTTGTATTTAAACTTAACTAGCCACATTGGGACTCCCAATTTCATATCTTGAGTTGTAGAGCAGAGCTCTCTCTCCTAAAGTAATGGCTGAGGGTTAGAGGTACTCTTCTTGATTCTAATAATAAAAATGATTTCTTGTAGAGACAGGGTCTCACTGTGTTGCCCAGGCTGGTCTCAAACCCCCAGCCTCAAGTGATTCACTCACGTTGGCCTCCCGCTTTGTTGGGATGACAGGCAAGAACCACCACACCTGGCCTTGGGAGGTGCTCCTGCTTTGTGTGTTTTGGCTGGTCTTCCTGCGCAGCTGTCAGTAAGATGTTCCTGCAGCATAGTTCCAAATCTTTCTGCACAAATTCAGTGGATGCTGTGATTTTTTACGTGGAATAGCCCCTTTATTTATTGCAGAGAAGCTGGACAATTCACACTTGTAACATATGGCCTAGAAAATTTCGTTTCTTGATCACCACACCTGTTAAAAGGTGATGCTTGTGGTCTAAATAGGCAGATTCCTCATCATCCCCAAGAAAAAGGGAACCACTGCAAGGCAACCTGGGAGGGAGTTTAGGATTGTTCTGAGGCAGTGCAAGCCATTGAAATTCACACAGGAGGGGGTAGAAAAGAGAATCCACATGCTTTGATCCCTCCATGTTCTGAGTATAACTTGGTCCTCCTTAACACGCACCATTTGTGGCATCAGAGAAAACTGGATTTGAATCCCAGTTCCATCACTCTTTATGATGTGATGGTGAATGTGTTTTTAACTCATCTGAGCCTCAGTTTGCTCATCTATAGAAGATGTGACTGTTATGAGGCTTCTATAAGGTAAGTGTGTAAAAACCATGGCAAAATGCTTGTAATTTAAAAGAGAGGGTTATTATGAGGCTTCTATGAGGTAAGTGTGTAAAAGTCTGGACACAATGTCTACAATTTTGTAAGTGATCAATAGGTGGATGAGGAAGATTATCTTTCTCTCAATTTTTAGACCAAGTTTATAAAATTGGGGATATTCCTATTTCTTAGACAATCAAACCAATGATCAGAAAGAATAAATAAATCACCATAGTCACAAAGCAGTTCACAATACATTTACTGGGTAATTTCTAGTTAACAGTAGCAATGATGATCACATTGAAAATCTCGTGTTTTGCGGTGGTTTTCTCTTACGTAAGCCTCTTGCTTTGTTGAAAGCATAGATTCTAAGCTGCTCTGTCAAAATGATTATTAGAAAAATGTGATGTACTTTCTGTGTAAATTTTGTAAAATTTCTTCTGTTAATCTTGTTAATTTGATTGAACATGTGTGTCATTTTCAAAAATGTAAATCGAATACATGTGGATGGGATATATATGTGTACATATGAAATATAACTTGATATTACAGAGTAGGCTTAGCTCATGCCAATGTTGTTTTGTGAAAGCAGCTGCAGAAATCTCTCTTATTTCTAGTTTGTTAATATTTCAGAGATTGCGTGAGGCAGATTTGGTTTCAGTAATTTTAGCATCATTCATTGTAAGGTGATGATCCCTAGGAACTGCTTCACAGTGAGAAACCTGAAAGTTCCCAGCAGTGAGCAATGAATGAAAGGTGGGGTGGGGCTGCTGGCAGGGCAGGGCCTTGTGAACCATGTGCCTTTGATCTCAAGTTCCAAGTCTGTGGGGATGCATGCAGGGGATTCTGGACCTGATTGTTTCCTCTGAACCAGGTTACAGTCTGGTTGGCAGGGCAACTGGCCTTCACTTGGTGGCCTTCAGTGGGTGTCCTCATTGGTTGCCTTCGGTTAGTGCCCTCAGTTGGTACCATCAGTTGGCACTCTTCAGGTGGTGGTCCTCAGTAGGTGGTCCTCAGTTGTAGGGCAGTGGTGGAAGGAGGATGAAACTGTGCTTTCTCCTCCCCTAGTCACAGCTCTCAGGCTTGTTGCCTCCAGGCCCTTCTAAAATAAACCAGACAGGTTGGAAGGTTTTTCTTAGCAGACAAGTCAGCTCAGGGTACAGGGGTGACACAGGGTGCAGGCTGCTAGCGCAGTGCCACCCCACGGACCAGGACTGCCCGTGCCAGCCATGCCTTTGCCAGGAAGAGGCGATAGGTGTTGAGCTCTGCAGACTTGGGGACAAGCGAAGGCCCAAGCTGCCCGAGAAGAGCAGGGGTGCCCCATGGGGACCACACTGAACTGTCGCATGTCCACCAAAGCCAGCCCCAGTCAGGGCCAACACAAGGGTTCTGCAGAGCCAGCTTGTGGCTCTGATGTCTACAAGTGTGCATACAGTGAAGGCTCAGGCTGCGATACACAGGAGCAGAGGCACCCGGAACACGCTGCCCCCGCTGCCAGCTGCAAGTGGGGTCTGCTCAGAATGCGGAGAGTGAAGCTGTCCTGCAGCTTTGAGATCCACGAGGTGGTGGTGGCCCTAGTGCCAGACTCCACTGCTATGGAGCCTGCCCAATCGAGTTTGGGAGCCAGCGAGGGACCTGACAGCAGCACGTTGGCCACCAGGAGACGCCCAAAGGTAGGGAGGTGACAGATACTGCTGAAGTTTAGGAACTCCTCTAGCCATTGCTGGCCCAAGATTCCTGCAGAGGCTTCCAAAGTCTCAGTTTTCTCATCTATAAAAGGTGTGATTGTTATGAGGCTTCCAAAAGGTAAGTGTGTAAAAACCATAGCAAAATGCTTGTAACTTGAAAGAGAGGGTTTCTATGAGGCTTCTATAAAGTAAGTGTGTAAAACTCTGGACACAATACCTATGATTTTTTCAGTGTTCAGTATATGGAGAAGGGGATTATTTTCTCTCATCTAATTTTCAGAGCCAGTTTATAAAATTGGTGATACTCATATTTCTTAGACAATGAAACCAATGATCAGAAAAAATAAATAGATCACCAAAGTCACACAGCAGTTCACAATGCATTCACTGTGTAATTTCTAGTTAAAAGTAGCAATGATGATCACATTAAAAATTTTGTATTATGTGGTAGTTTTCACTTACATAATCCTTTTGGTGTTTTGAAACCATATATTCTAAGTTGCTCTATCAAAGCGATCATTAGAAAAATGTGATGTACTTAGTGTGTAAATTTTAGAAAATTTCTTCTGTTAGTCTTGTTAATTTGATTGAACATATGTGTTATTTTCAAAAATGTAAATTGAATATATGTGGATTGGATATATATGTGCAGGTATGAAATATGACTTGACATTATAGAGTAGGCTTAGCTCATGGCAATATTTTTTTCTGAAAGCACCTGAAGAAATCACTCTTATCTCCAGTTTGTTAATGTTTCAGAGACTATGGGGGAAAGGGGATTCTACGAATGTCAGACACTGCGTGAGGCAGATTTGGTTTCAGTAATTTTAGCATCGTTCATTGTAAGGTGATGATCCCTAGGAACGTCTTCACAGTGAGAAACCTGAAAGTTCCTAGCAGGCAGCAATGAATGAAAGGTGGGGCGGGGCTGCTGAAGGGGCGGGGCCTTGTGAGCCATGTGCCTGTGCTCTCAAGTTCCAAGTTTGTGGGGGTGCCTCCAGCGGATTCTGGACCTGATTGTTTCCTCTGAACCAGGATGCGGTCTGGTTGGCAGGACAACTGGCCTTCACTTGGTGGCCTTCAGTGGGTTCCCTCATTGGTTGCCTTCATTTAGTGCCCTCAGTTGGTACCCTCAGTTGTTTCTCTTCAGTTGGTGGTCCTCAATTGGTGGACTTCAGTTGTTGGGTAGTGGTGGAAGGAGGATGAAACTGTGCTTTCTCCTCCCACAGTCACAGCTCTCAGTCTTGTTGCATCCAGGCCCTTCTAAAATAAACCAGACAGGTTGGCAGGTTTTTTTTTTTTCAGACAACTCAGCTCAGGGTATGGTGGTGATGCACTGTCCAGGATGCTAGTGCAGTGCCACCCCATGGCCCAGGGCTGCCCATGCCAGCCATGCCTTTGTCAGGAAGAGGCGATAGGTGTTGAGCTCTGCAGACTTGGGGGAAGTGAAGGCCCAAGCTGCCGGAGAAGAGCAGGGGTGCCCCACGTGGACCACACTGACCTGTCACATGTGCACCAAAGCCAGCCCCAGTCAGGGCCGGCACAAGTGTTCTGTAGGGCCAGCCTGTGGCTCTGACATCTACGAGTGTGCAGACAGCGAAGACGCAGGCTGTGATATACAGGAGCAGAAGCACCCAGAATATGCTGTCCCCCAGTGCCAGCCACAAGTGGGGCCAGCTCAGGGTGTGGTGAGTGAAGCCGTCCTGCACCTCTGGGGTCCACGTAGTGGAGGTGGCAGTAGTGCCAGACTCCACTTCTTTGGAGCCTGCCCAGTCAAATTTGAGAGGAAGCGAGGGACCTGACAGCAGCACATTGGCCACCAGAAGACACCGAAAGGTAGGGAGGCAACAGATACTGCTTAAATTCAGAAGATTCTCTGGCTGTGGCTGGCCCAAGCTTCTGCCACAGGCATCCAAAGCCTCAGTTTTCTCATCTGTAAAAGATGTGATTATTATGAGGCTTCCATAAGGTAAGTGTATAAAAACCATGGCAAAATGCTTGTAACTTAAAAGAGAGGGTTTCTATGAGGCTTCTGTAAGGCAAGTGTTTAAAAATCTGGACACAATACCTGTAATTTTTTAAGTGTTCAGTGTATGGAGAAGGAGGATTACTTTTTCTCATTTAATTTTTAGCACGAGTTTATAAGATTGGTGATACTCATATATCTTAGACAATCAAACCAATAATCAGAAAGAATAAATAGATCACCAAAGTCAAAAAGCAGTTCACAATGCATTCACTGGGTAATTTCTAGTTAAAAGTAGCAACGATTATCACATTGACAATTTTGTATTATGTTGTGGTTTTCTCTTCTACAATCCTCTTGGTGTTATGTAACCACAGATTCTAAGTTGCTCCATCAAAGTGATCATTAGAAAAATGTGATGTACTTAGTGTGTAAATTTTAGAAAATTTCTTGTGTTAGCTTTGTTAATTTGATTGAACATATGTTATTTTCAAAAACATAAATGTGGATTGGATATCTATGTGTACATATGAAATATGATTTGACTTTATTATAGAGTAGGCTTAGCTCATGGCAATGTTTTTTTCTGAAAGCACCTGCAGAAATCACTCTTATTTCTAGTTTGTTAATGTTTCAGAGATTATGGGGGAAAGGGAGTTCTAGGAATCCCAGACACTGCGTGAGGCAGATTTGGTTTCAGCAATTTTAGTATCATTCTTTGTAAGGCGCGATGATCCCTAGGAACTTCTTCACAGTGAGAAAACCGAAAGGTCCCAGCAGCCAGCAATGAATGAAAGGTGGGGCAGGGCTGCTGGCAGGGCGGGGCCTTGTGAGCCATGTGCCTGTGCTCTCAAGTTCCAGGATTGTGGGGATGCATGCAGGGAATTCTGGACCTGATTGTTTCCTCTGAACCAGGATGTGTTCTTGTTGGCAGGACAACTGGCCTTCGCTTGGTGGCCTTCATTGCCTGCCTTCATTTATGGCCTTCACTTAGCGCCCTCAGTTGGTCCTCTTCAGTTGGTGGTCCTCAGTTGGTGGTCTTCAGTTGTTGGCAGTGTTGGAAGGAGGATGAATCTGTTTGTGCTCTCTCCTTCCCCAGTCACAGCTCTCAGGCTTGTTGCAGCCAGGCCCTTCTAACATAAACTGGACATGTTGGCAGGTTTTTTTTTAGCAGACAAGTCAGCTCAGGATATGGGGGTGACATGGGGTGAGGGCTGCTAGCACAATGCTGCCCCATGCCCCAGTGCTGCCCGTGCCAACAATGCTTTTGCCAGGAAGAGTCAAGAGGTGTTCAGCTCTGCAGACTTAAGGGCAAGCGAAGGCCCATGCTGCCGGAGAAGACCAGGGGTATCCCATGGGGTCCACACTGAACTGTCACATATGCACCAAAGCCAGTCCCAATCAGGGCTTGCACAAGGTTTCTGCAGAGCTAGCCTGTGGCTCTGATGTCTATGAGCGTGCAGACAGCGAAGACGCAGGCCGCCATATACAGGAGCAGAAATGCCCGGAACACGCCATCCCCTCATGCCAGCCAGAAGTGGAGCCTGCTCAGGGTGTGGTGGGTGAAGCCGTCCTGCAGCTCTGAGATCCACAAGGTGGAGGTGGTAGTAGCACAGGACCCCACTGCTTTGGAGGCTGCACCATTGAATTTGGGAGCCAGCGAGTATCCTGACAACAGCACATTGGCAACCAGAAGATGCCAAAAGGTAGGGAGGCGACAGATACCACTTAAGTTCAGGAGCTCCTCTGGCCACTGATGGCCCAAGGTCCCCCCAGAGGCATCCAAAGCCTCAGTTTTCTCATCTGTAAAAGATGTGATTGTTATGAGGCTTCCATAAGGTAAATGTGTGAAAACCATGGCAAAAATGTTTGTAATTTAAAAGGGTACATTTCTTTGACACTTCTGTAAGGTAAGTGTGTAAAATCTGGACACAATACCTTTAATTTAGGTCACTGTAACTTCTGCCTCCTGGGTTCGAGTGATTCTCCTGCCTTAGCCTCCCGAGTAGCTGGGATTAGAGGCGTGGGCCATCAGGCCCGACTAATTTTGTCCTTTTTAGGAGAGACGGGGTTTCACCATGTTGGTCAGGCTGGTCTCAAACTCCTGACCTCAGGTGATCTGCTCACCTTCGCTTCCCTAAGTACTGAGATTACAGGCTTGAGCCACCATCCCCGGCCAAAAATTTCATTTCTTGATCAACAAACCTGTTTCTAAGGAGGTGCTTGTGGTCTAAATATGCAGATTCCCCGTCATTACCAAGAAGAAGGGAATGACTGCAAGGCAACCTGGGAAGGAGTTTAGGATTGTTCTGAGGCATAAAAGCCATTGAAATTCACACGTAAGAGGATAGAGAAAGGGAATCCACATGTTTGATCCCTCCATGTACTGGGTATAACTTGGTCTTCATTAAGTTGCACCACCTTTGGCATCAGAGAGAACTGGATTTGAATCCCAGTTCCAACACTCATTAGGACACAATCGTGAATGTGTTTTTAACTCCTCAGAGCCTCACTTTGCTTATCTATAAAAGAGGGGATTGTTATGAGGCTTCCGTAAGGTAAATGAAAAAATTTGGGTGGACAAAAATGCCTGTAATTTAAAAGATAGGGTTGTTATGAGGCTTCGATAAGGTAAGTGTGCAAAAATCTGGACATAATGTCTATAATTTTGTAAGAGTTCAATATAAAGAGAGGGATTATTTTTCTCTCATTCAATTTTTAGAGCAAGTTTATAAAATGGTGTTACTCATGTTTTTGAGATAATCAAACCAAAGAATCACAAAGATTAAATGAGTCACCATAGTCACAAAGCAGTTCACAATACATGTCCTGGGTGATTGCCAGTTAAAAGTAGCAATGATGATCACATTTAAAATCTTGTATTATGTGGTGCTTTTCTCTTACGTAAGCCTCTTTGTGTGTTGAAGCCATAGATTCTAAGTTGCTGTATCAAAATGATCACTAGAAAACAGTGACATACTTAGTGTATAAATTTTAGAAAATGTCTTCTATTACTCTTGTTAATTTGATTGAATACATGTGTTATTTTCAAAAATGTAAATGGAATATGTATGGATTGAATATATATGTGTATATATATATGAAATATGATTTGACATTATAGTGTAGGCGTAGCTCATGGCAATGTGTTTTTCTGAAAGCAATGGCAGAAATTTGTCATTTTTCTAGTTTGTAAAAATCTCAGAGGTTATGGCGGAAAGGGTGTTCTATGAATCCCAGATAGTACATGAGGCAGATTTGGTTTCAGTAATTTTAGCATCATTCATTGTAAGGTGATGATCCCTAGGAACTTCATCACAGTGAGCAACATGAAAGCTCCTAGCAGCCAGCAACAGATGAAAGGTGGGGCAGGTCCACTGGCAAGGTGGGGCCTTGTGAGCCTGGTACTCGAGCTCTCAATTCCAAGTTAGGGGGACACATGCAAAGGATTCTGGGCCTGATTGTTTCCTGTAACCAGGATGCGGTCTGGTTGGCAGGGCAACTGGCCTTCACTTGGTGTCCTGTAGTGGGCACCCTCATTGGTTGCCTTCGGTTAGTGCTCTCATTTGGTACCCTCAGTTGTTTCTCTTCAGTTGGTGGTCTTCAGTTGCTGGGCGGTGGGGGAAGGAGGATGAATCCATTTGTGCTGTCTTCTCCCCTAGTCACAGCTCTCAGGCTTGTTGCATCCAGGCCCTTCTAAAATAATCCAGGGATGTTGGCAGGATATTTTAGCAGACAAGTCAGCTCAGGGTATGTGGGTGGCAAGAGGTGCAGGCTGGTAGCACAGTGCCACCCCATGGCCCAGGGCTGCCCTTGCCAGCCATGCCTTTGCCAGGAAAAGGTGATAGTTGTTGAGCTCTGCAGACTTGGGGGGAAGCAAAGGCCCAAGCTTCCAGAGAAGAGCAGGGGTGGCCCATGGGGACCACAATGAACTGTCGCATGTGCACAAAAGCCAGCCCCAGTCAGGGCCAGTCCAAGGGTTTTGCAGAGGCAGCCTGTGTCTCTGAGGTCTACGAGTATGCAGACAGTGAAGGTACAGGCCTAGATAAACAGGAGCAGAGGCGCCCTGAACACACCGTCCCCCAATGCCATCCGCAAGTGGGGCCAGCTCAGGGTGCAGTGGGTGAAGCTGTCCTGCACCTCTGGGATCCACAAAGTGGAGGTGGCAATAGCACCGGACCCCACTGCTTAGGAGCCTGTCCAATCGAATTTGGGAGCCAGCGAGTGTCCTGACTGCAGTACTTTCGCCACCAGAAGACGCCTAAAGGTAAGGAGGCTTCAGATACAACTTAAGTTTAGGAGCTCCTCCAGCTGCCACTGGCCCAAAGTTCCTCCAGATGCATCCAAAGCCTGGGGCTCCTCCCTCCTGCCCCTAGTTTGCTATGCTAAGCCCAGGCTCAAGCAGGAGGATTGGCTCTGCCTCACCTCCCCACCCCTTCTTTTTTCCCTGCTGTGTCCAGCCAGTTTCTTTCCTCCTACCTACCCCAATGCCCAGTTCTGGGCATTCTTCTTCTTCCCCTAGGCTGTCTGAAAAACCACGTTTTTAGAATACAAAATTTATGCTTCAGATTTCATTGCTGTAGAGGAAATGTCTGACAGCTCTTGTATTTAAACTTAGGTAGCTACATTGGGACTCACAATTTCATATCTTGAGTTCTAGGCTAGAGCCCTCTCTCCTAAGGCAATGTCAGAGGGTCAGAGGTACTCTTCTGGATTTTAATAATAAAAAAGGATTTTTCTTTTTGTAGAGACAGGATCTCACTGTGTTGCCCAGGCTGGTCTTGAACTCCTGGCTTCAAGTGATCCACCCACCTTGGCGTCCCACTTTGCTGGCATGATAAGCAAGAACCACCAGCTAGAGCTGGCCTTTGGAAGTGCTCTAGCTTTGTGTGTTTTGGGCTAATCTTCCTGCACAGCTGTCAGTAAGATGTTCCTGCAGTATAGTTCCAAAGCTTTCTACACAAATTCAGTGGATCCTGTGATTTTTTTTACATGGAATAGCCTTTTTTTTTTTTTTTTTTTTTTTTTGCAGAGAAACTAGACAATTCACAATTAGTAACCTAAGGCCTAGAAAATTGTGTTTCTTGATCAAAACAACTGTTTATAGATGCTTGTGGTCCAAAGATGTAGATTCCTAATCATGAAAAATAAGAAGTGATGTCCAGTACAGGCAACCAGGGATGGAGTTTAGGATTGTTCTGAGGCCATGAAAGCCGTTGAAATTCATCCATAGGAGGGCAGAAAAAGGGAATCCACATGTTTTGATCCCTCCATGTGCCGGGTATAACTGGGTCTTTGTAAAGGTGCCCCACCCTTGGTATCAGAGAGAACTGGATTTGAATCCCAGTTCCAACAATCATTACGAAGTGATGCTGAATGAGTTTTTAAATCATCTGAGCCTCAGTTTGCTCATCTCTAAAAGATGGGATTCTTACGAGGCTTGCATAAGATTAGTGTGTAAAAATCTGGGAATAATGCCTGTAATTTAAAAGACAGGGTTGTTATGAGGCTTCAATAAGGTAAGTGTGTAAAAATCTGGACACTATGCCTTTAATTTTGTAATTGTGCAATATATGAAGGAGGATTATTTTTCTCTCCTTTAATTTTTAGAACAAGTTTATACAATTAGCATTATTCATATATTTAAGATAATCAAAGGACCAATAAGTTCAAATAAATCACCATACTCACAAAGCAGTTCGCAATATATTTACTGGGTAATTGCTACCTAAAAGCAGCAATGATGATCACATTGAAAATCTTGTATTATGTGGCGGTTTTCTCTTCCATGAGCCTCTTCATTTGTGGAAACCATAGAGTCTAAGTTGCTCTATCAAAGTGTTCGTTAGAAAAATGTGATGTACTTAGTGCATAAATTTTAGAAAATTTCCACCGTTAGTCTTGTTAATTTAATTGAATATGTGTGTTTTGGATTATGAATATGAGTATGTATTGATATATGAATTAAGACTTGACATCATAGCTCATGGCAATGTTTTCTTCTGAAAACACCTGCCGAAATTTGTATTTTTTCTAGTTTCCAAAAAAATCAGAGGAGATGGGTCAAGGTGGGTCTTTGAATGTCAGATAGTGCTTATGGGGTACATTGGCATAGAGTAATTTCCGCATAATTTATATTCATAATTCACAGAGAGGAAACCTGAAAGTTGCTACCAGCTACTAATACATGAAAGATGGGACAGGCAGCTGTGGGGGCGGAGCCTTGTGAGCCAGTGCCTGGACTCGCACAGCACGTCACAAATGGAAGGGCGGCGCGTGGGGGGAACTCAAGGCCTGATTGGTTCCTCCTAAGCAGGACGCAATCTGGTTGGCAGGGTAATCGGCCTTCAGTTAGTGCCTTCAGTGGGTGCCTTCAGTTGGTGGCATTTGGTTGCCTTTCCTGGGGAGAGGTGGCAGGTGCTCAGCTCTGCAGGGTGGGGGCAATTGAAAGCCCAAGCTGCCCGAGAAGAGCGGAGTTGCCCCATGGGGACCATGCTGGCCTGTCGCATGTGCACCAAAGCCAGCCCCAGGCAGGGTCCCCACAGGGCTTCCACGGAGCAATCCTGAGGCTTTGACATTTATGAATGGGAGGCCAGCAAAGGCGCAGGCCCCAGCACAGAGGAGCAGAGGCGGCCGGAACACCCTGTCCCTTAATACCAGCCCCAAGCACGGCCACCTCAGGATAAGGTGTTTGGAGCTGTCCTGCAGCTCTGAGATCCACGAGTGGCGGTGGGAGTAGCGCCAGACTCCACTGATTTGGAGCCTGCCCAGTCTGATTCAGGAGGCATGACCAGCAGCACATTGGCACCAGAAGACACCAGAAGGTAGGGAGACTACAGATACCGCTCGGCCTTAGGAGCTCCTCTGGCCATTGGTGACCCAAGGATCCACAGCCTAGGGCTCCTCCCTCCTGCCCTAGTTCGCTTTCCTAGGCCCAGGCCCCAAGCAGGAGGACTTGCTCTGACTCGACTCCCCACCCCTTCTTCTTTCCCTGTTGCATCCAGCCGGTTACTTTCCATTGCCCGGCCCAAATGCCCACTTCTGGGCCCTCTTCTTCTTTTCTTAGGCTGCTCAAAACTAAGTTTTCAAAATACAAAAAGGATGCCACAGATTTCATTACGGTAGAGGAAATGTCTGACAGCTCTTGTATTTAAACTTAACTAGCCACATTGGGACTCCCAATTTCATATCTTGAGTTGTAGAGCAGAGCTCTCTCTCCTAAAGTAATGGCTGAGGGTTAGAGGTACTCTTCTTGATTCTAATAATAAAAATGATTTCTTGTAGAGACAGGGTCTCACTGTGTTGCCCAGGCTGGTCTCAAACCCCCAGCCTCAAGTGATTCACTCACGTTGGCCTCCCGCTTTGTTGGGATGACAGGCAAGAACCACCACACCTGGCCTTGGGAGGTGCTCCTGCTTTGTGTGTTTTGGCTGGTCTTCCTGCGCAGCTGTCAGTAAGATGTTCCTGCAGCATAGTTCCAAATCTTTCTGCACAAATTCAGTGGATGCTGTGATTTTTTACGTGGAATAGCCCCTTTATTTATTGCAGAGAAGCTGGACAATTCACACTTGTAACATATGGCCTAGAAAATTTCGTTTCTTGATCACCACACCTGTTAAAAGGTGATGCTTGTGGTCTAAATAGGCAGATTCCTCATCATCCCCAAGAAAAAGGGAACCACTGCAAGGCAACCTGGGAGGGAGTTTAGGATTGTTCTGAGGCAGTGCAAGCCATTGAAATTCACACAGGAGGGGGTAGAAAAGAGAATCCACATGCTTTGATCCCTCCATGTTCTGAGTATAACTTGGTCCTCCTTAACACGCACCATTTGTGGCATCAGAGAAAACTGGATTTGAATCCCAGTTCCATCACTCTTTATGATGTGATGGTGAATGTGTTTTTAACTCATCTGAGCCTCAGTTTGCTCATCTATAGAAGATGTGACTGTTATGAGGCTTCTATAAGGTAAGTGTGTAAAAACCATGGCAAAATGCTTGTAATTTAAAAGAGAGGGTTATTATGAGGCTTCTATGAGGTAAGTGTGTAAAAGTCTGGACACAATGTCTACAATTTTGTAAGTGGATGAGGAAGATTATCTTTCTCTCAATTTTTAGACCAAGTTTATAAAATTGGGGATATTCCTATTTCTTAGACAATCAAACCAATGATCAGAAAGAATAAATAAATCACCATAGTCACAAAGCAGTTCACAATACATTTACTGGGTAATTTCTAGTTAACAGTAGCAATGATGATCACATTGAAAATCTCGTGTTTTGCGGTGGTTTTCTCTTACGTAAGCCTCTTGCTTTGTTGAAAGCATAGATTCTAAGCTGCTCTGTCAAAATGATTATTAGAAAAATGTGATGTACTTTCTGTGTAAATTTTGTAAAATTTCTTCTGTTAATCTTGTTAATTTGATTGAACATGTGTGTCATTTTCAAAAATGTAAATCGAATACATGTGGATGGGATATATATGTGTACATATGAAATATAACTTGATATTACAGAGTAGGCTTAGCTCATGCCAATGTTGTTTTGTGAAAGCAGCTGCAGAAATCTCTCTTATTTCTAGTTTGTTAATATTTCAGAGATTGCGTGAGGCAGATTTGGTTTCAGTAATTTTAGCATCATTCATTGTAAGGTGATGATCCCTAGGAACTGCTTCACAGTGAGAAACCTGAAAGTTCCCAGCAGTGAGCAATGAATGAAAGGTGGGGTGGGGCTGCTGGCAGGGCAGGGCCTTGTGAACCATGTGCCTTTGATCTCAAGTTCCAAGTCTGTGGGGATGCATGCAGGGGATTCTGGACCTGATTGTTTCCTCTGAACCAGGTTACAGTCTGGTTGGCAGGGCAACTGGCCTTCACTTGGTGGCCTTCAGTGGGTGTCCTCATTGGTTGCCTTCGGTTAGTGCCCTCAGTTGGTACCATCAGTTGGCACTCTTCAGGTGGTGGTCCTCAGTAGGTGGTCCTCAGTTGTAGGGCAGTGGTGGAAGGAGGATGAAACTGTGCTTTCTCCTCCCCTAGTCACAGCTCTCAGGCTTGTTGCCTCCAGGCCCTTCTAAAATAAACCAGACAGGTTGGAAGGTTTTTCTTAGCAGACAAGTCAGCTCAGGGTACAGGGGTGACACAGGGTGCAGGCTGCTAGCGCAGTGCCACCCCACGGACCAGGACTGCCCGTGCCAGCCATGCCTTTGCCAGGAAGAGGCGATAGGTGTTGAGCTCTGCAGACTTGGGGACAAGCGAAGGCCCAAGCTGCCCGAGAAGAGCAGGGGTGCCCCATGGGGACCACACTGAACTGTCGCATGTCCACCAAAGCCAGCCCCAGTCAGGGCCAACACAAGGGTTCTGCAGAGCCAGCTTGTGGCTCTGATGTCTACAAGTGTGCATACAGTGAAGGCTCAGGCTGCGATACACAGGAGCAGAGGCACCCGGAACACGCTGCCCCCGCTGCCAGCTGCAAGTGGGGTCTGCTCAGAATGCGGAGAGTGAAGCTGTCCTGCAGCTTTGAGATCCACGAGGTGGTGGTGGCCCTAGTGCCAGACTCCACTGCTATGGAGCCTGCCCAATCGAGTTTGGGAGCCAGCGAGGGACCTGACAGCAGCACGTTGGCCACCAGGAGACGCCCAAAGGTAGGGAGGTGACAGATACTGCTGAAGTTTAGGAACTCCTCTAGCCATTGCTGGCCCAAGATTCCTGCAGAGGCTTCCAAAGTCTCAGTTTTCTCATCTATAAAAGGTGTGATTGTTATGAGGCTTCCAAAAGGTAAGTGTGTAAAAACCATAGCAAAATGCTTGTAACTTGAAAGAGAGGGTTTCTATGAGGCTTCTATAAAGTAAGTGTGTAAAACTCTGGACACAATACCTATGATTTTTTCAGTGTTCAGTATATGGAGAAGGGGATTATTTTCTCTCATCTAATTTTCAGAGCCAGTTTATAAAATTGGTGATACTCATATTTCTTAGACAATGAAACCAATGATCAGAAAAAATAAATAGATCACCAAAGTCACACAGCAGTTCACAATGCATTCACTGTGTAATTTCTAGTTAAAAGTAGCAATGATGATCACATTAAAAATTTTGTATTATGTGGTAGTTTTCACTTACATAATCCTTTTGGTGTTTTGAAACCATATATTCTAAGTTGCTCTATCAAAGCGATCATTAGAAAAATGTGATGTACTTAGTGTGTAAATTTTAGAAAATTTCTTCTGTTAGTCTTGTTAATTTGATTGAACATATGTGTTATTTTCAAAAATGTAAATTGAATATATGTGGATTGGATATATATGTGCAGGTATGAAATATGACTTGACATTATAGAGTAGGCTTAGCTCATGGCAATATTTTTTTCTGAAAGCACCTGAAGAAATCACTCTTATCTCCAGTTTGTTAATGTTTCAGAGACTATGGGGGAAAGGGGATTCTATGAATGTCAGACACTGCGTGAGGCAGATTTGGTTTCAGTAATTTTAGCATCGTTCATTGTAAGGTGATGATCCCTAGGGACGTCTTCACAGTGAGAAACCTGAAAGTTCCTAGCAGGCAGCAATGAATGAAAGGTGGGGCGGGGCTGCTGAAGGGGCGGGGCCTTGTGAGCCATGTGCCTGTGCTCTCAAGTTCCAAGTTTGTGGGGGTGCCTCCAGCGGATTCTGGACCTGATTGTTTCCTCTGAACCAGGATGCGGTCTGGTTGGCAGGACAACTGGCCTTCACTTGGTGGCCTTCAGTGGGTTCCCTCATTGGTTGCCTTCATTTAGTGCCCTCAGTTGGTACCCTCAGTTGTTTCTCTTCAGTTGGTGGTCCTCAATTGGTGGACTTCAGTTGTTGGGTAGTGGTGGAAGGAGGATGAAACTGTGCTTTCTCCTCCCACAGTCACAGCTCTCAGTCTTGTTGCATCCAGGCCCTTCTAAAATAAACCAGACAGGTTGGCAGGTTTTTTTTTTTTCAGACAACTCAGCTCAGGGTATGGTGGTGATGCACTGTCCAGGATGCTAGTGCAGTGCCACCCCATGGCCCAGGGCTGCCCATGCCAGCCATGCCTTTGTCAGGAAGAGGCGATAGGTGTTGAGCTCTGCAGACTTGGGGGAAGTGAAGGCCCAAGCTGCCGGAGAAGAGCAGGGGTGCCCCACGTGGACCACACTGACCTGTCACATGTGCACCAAAGCCAGCCCCAGTCAGGGCCGGCACAAGTGTTCTGTAGGGCCAGCCTGTGGCTCTGACATCTACGAGTGTGCAGACAGCGAAGACGCAGGCTGTGATATACAGGAGCAGAAGCACCCAGAATATGCTGTCCCCCAGTGCCAGCCACAAGTGGGGCCAGCTCAGGGTGTGGTGAGTGAAGCCGTCCTGCACCTCTGGGGTCCACGTAGTGGAGGTGGCAGTAGTGCCAGACTCCACTTCTTTGGAGCCTGCCCAGTCAAATTTGAGAGGAAGCGAGGGACCTGACAGCAGCACATTGGCCACCAGAAGACACCGAAAGGTAGGGAGGCAACAGATACTGCTTAAATTCAGAAGATTCTCTGGCTGTGGCTGGCCCAAGCTTCTGCCACAGGCATCCAAAGCCTCAGTTTTCTCATCTGTAAAAGATGTGATTATTATGAGGCTTCCATAAGGTAAGTGTATAAAAACCATGGCCAAATGCTTGTAACTTAAAAGAGAGGGTTTCTATGAGGCTTCTGTAAGGCAAGTGTTTAAAAATCTGGACACAATACCTGTAATTTTTTAAGTGTTCAGTGTATGGAGAAGGAGGATTACTTTTTCTCATTTAATTTTTAGCACGAGTTTATAAGATTGGTGATACTCATATATCTTAGACAATCAAACCAATAATCAGAAAGAATAAATAGATCACCAAAGTCAAAAAGCAGTTCACAATGCATTCACTGGGTAATTTCTAGTTAAAAGTAGCAATGATTATCACATTGACAATTTTGTATTATGTTGTGGTTTTCTCTTCTACAATCCTCTTGGTGTTATGTAACCACAGATTCTAAGTTGCTCCATCAAAGTGATCATTAGAAAAATGTGATGTACTTAGTGTGTAAATTTTAGAAAATTTCTTGTGTTAGCTTTGTTAATTTGATTGAACATATGTTATTTTCAAAAACATAAATGTGGATTGGATATCTATGTGTACATATGAAATATGATTTGACTTTATTATAGAGTAGGCTTAGCTCATGGCAATGTTTTTTTCTGAAAGCACCTGCAGAAATCACTCTTATTTCTAGTTTGTTAATGTTTCAGAGATTATGGGGGAAAGGGAGTTCTAGGAATCCCAGACACTGCGTGAGGCAGATTTGGTTTCAGCAATTTTAGTATCATTCTTTGTAAGGCGCGATGATCCCTAGGAACTTCTTCACAGTGAGAAAACCGAAAGGTCCCAGCAGCCAGCAATGAATGAAAGGTGGGGCAGGGCTGCTGGCAGGGCGGGGCCTTGTGAGCCATGTGCCTGTGCTCTCAAGTTCCAGGATTGTGGGGATGCATGCAGGGAATTCTGGACCTGATTGTTTCCTCTGAACCAGGATGTGTTCTTGTTGGCAGGACAACTGGCCTTCGCTTGGTGGCCTTCATTGCCTGCCTTCATTTATGGCCTTCACTTAGCGCCCTCAGTTGGTCCTCTTCAGTTGGTGGTCCTCAGTTGGTGGTCTTCAGTTGTTGGCAGTGTTGGAAGGAGGATGAATCTGTTTGTGCTCTCTCCTTCCCCAGTCACAGCTCTCAGGCTTGTTGCAGCCAGGCCCTTCTAACATAAACTGGACATGTTGGCAGGTTTTTTTTTTAGCAGACAAGTCAGCTCAGGATATGGGGGTGACATGGGGTGAGGGCTGCTAGCACAATGCTGCCCCATGCCCCAGTGCTGCCCGTGCCAACAATGCTTTTGCCAGGAAGAGTCAAGAGGTGTTCAGCTCTGCAGACTTAAGGGCAAGCGAAGGCCCATGCTGCCGGAGAAGACCAGGGGTATCCCATGGGGTCCACACTGAACTGTCACATATGCACCAAAGCCAGTCCCAATCAGGGCTTGCACAAGGTTTCTGCAGAGCTAGCCTGTGGCTCTGATGTCTATGAGTGTGCAGACAGCGAAGACGCAGGCCGCCATATACAGGAGCAGAAATGCCCGGAACACGCCATCCCCTCATGCCAGCCAGAAGTGGAGCCTGCTCAGGGTGTGGTGGGTGAAGCCGTCCTGCAGCTCTGAGATCCACAAGGTGGAGGTGGTAGTAGCACAGGACCCCACTGCTTTGGAGGCTGCACCATTGAATTTGGGAGCCAGCGAGTATCCTGACAACAGCACATTGGCAACCAGAAGATGCCAAAAGGTAGGGAGGCGACAGATACCACTTAAGTTCAGGAGCTCCTCTGGCCACTGATGGCCCAAGGTCCCCCCAGAGGCATCCAAAGCCTCAGTTTTCTCATCTGTAAAAGATGTGATTGTTATGAGGCTTCCATAAGGTAAATGTGTGAAAACCATGGCAAAAATGTTTGTAATTTAAAAGGGTACATTTCTTTGACACTTCTGTAAGGTAAGTGTGTAAAATCTGGACACAATACCTTTAATTTAGGTCACTGTAACTTCTGCCTCCTGGGTTCGAGTGATTCTCCTGCCTTAGCCTCCCGAGTAGCTGGGATTAGAGGCGTGGGCCATCAGGCCCGACTAATTTTGTCCTTTTTAGGAGAGACGGGGTTTCACCATGTTGGTCAGGCTGGTCTCAAACTCCTGACCTCAGGTGATCTGCTCACCTTCGCTTCCCTAAGTACTGAGATTACAGGCTTGAGCCACCATCCCCGGCCAAAAATTTCATTTCTTGATCAACAAACCTGTTTCTAAGGAGGTGCTTGTGGTCTAAATATGCAGATTCCCCGTCATTACCAAGAAGAAGGGAATGACTGCAAGGCAACCTGGGAAGGAGTTTAGGATTGTTCTGAGGCATAAAAGCCATTGAAATTCACACGTAAGAGGATAGAGAAAGGGAATCCACATGTTTGATCCCTCCATGTACTGGGTATAACTTGGTCTTCATTAAGTTGCACCACCTTTGGCATCAGAGAGAACTGGATTTGAATCCCAGTTCCAACACTCATTAGGACACAATCGTGAATGTGTTTTTAACTCCTCAGAGCCTCACTTTGCTTATCTATAAAAGAGGGGATTGTTATGAGGCTTCCGTAAGGTAAATGAAAAAATTTGGGTGGACAAAAATGCCTGTAATTTAAAAGATAGGGTTGTTATGAGGCTTCGATAAGGTAAGTGTGCAAAAATCTGGACATAATGTCTATAATTTTGTAAGAGTTCAATATAAAGAGAGGGATTATTTTTCTCTCATTCAATTTTTAGAGCAAGTTTATAAAATGGTGTTACTCATATTTTTGAGATAATCAAACCAAAGAATCACAAAGATTAAATGAGTCACCATAGTCACAAAGCAGTTCACAATACATGTCCTGGGTGATTGCCAGTTAAAAGTAGCAATGATGATCACATTTAAAATCTTGTATTATGTGGTGCTTTTCTCTTACGTAAGCCTCTTTGTTTGTTGAAGCCATAGATTCTAAGTTGCTGTATCAAAATGATCACTAGAAAACAGTGACATACTTAGTGTATAAATTTTAGAAAATGTCTTCTATTACTCTTGTTAATTTGATTGAATACATGTGTTATTTTCAAAAATGTAAATGGAATATGTATGGATTGAATATATATGTGTATATATATATGAAATATGATTTGACATTATAGTGTAGGCGTAGCTCATGGCAATGTGTTTTTCTGAAATCAATGGCAGAAATTTGTCATTTTTCTAGTTTGTAAAAATCTCAGAGGTTATGGTGGAAAGGGTGTTCTATGAATCCCAGATAGTACATGAGGCAGATTTGGTTTCAGTAATTTTAGCATCATTCATTGTAAGGTGATGATCCCTAGGAACTTCATCACAGTGAGCAACATGAAAGCTCCTAGCAGCCAGCAACAGATGAAAGGTGGGGCAGGTCCACTGGCAAGGTGGGGCCTTGTGAGCCTGGTACTCGAGCTCTCAATTCCAAGTTAGGGGGACACATGCAAAGGATTCTGGGCCTGATTGTTTCCTGTAACCAGGATGCGGTCTGGTTGGCAGGGCAACTGGCCTTCACTTGGTGTCCTGTAGTGGGCACCCTCATTGGTTGCCTTCGGTTAGTGCTCTCATTTGGTACCCTCAGTTGTTTCTCTTCAGTTGGTGGTCTTCAGTTGCTGGGCGGTGGGGGAAGGAGGATGAATCCATTTGTGCTGTCTTCTCCCCTAGTCACAGCTCTCAGGCTTGTTGCATCCAGGCCCTTCTAAAATAATCCAGGGATGTTGGCAGGATATTTTAGCAGACAAGTCAGCTCAGGGTATGTGGGTGGCAAGAGGTGCAGGCTGGTAGCACAGTGCCACCCCATGGCCCAGGGCTGCCCTTGCCAGCCATGCCTTTGCCAGGAAAAGGTGATAGTTGTTGAGCTCTGCAGACTTGGGGGGAAGCAAAGGCCCAAGCTTCCAGAGAAGAGCAGGGGTGGCCCATGGGGACCACAATGAACTGTCGCATGTGCACAAAAGCCAGCCCCAGTCAGGGCCAGTCCAAGGGTTTTGCAGAGGCAGCCTGTGTCTCTGAGGTCTACGAGTATGCAGACAGTGAAGGTACAGGCCTAGATAAACAGGAGCAGAGGCGCCCTGAACACACCGTCCCCCAATGCCATCCGCAAGTGGGGCCAGCTCAGGGTGCAGTGGGTGAAGCTGTCCTGCACCTCTGGGATCCACAAAGTGGAGGTGGCAATAGCACCGGACCCCACTGCTTAGGAGCCTGTCCAATCGAATTTGGGAGCCAGCGAGTGTCCTGACTGCAGTACTTTCGCCACCAGAAGACGCCTAAAGGTAAGGAGGCTTCAGATACAACTTAAGTTTAGGAGCTCCTCCAGCTGCCACTGGCCCAAAGTTCCTCCAGATGCATCCAAAGCCTGGGGCTCCTCCCTCCTGCCCCTAGTTTGCTATGCTAAGCCCAGGCTCAAGCAGGAGGATTGGCTCTGCCTCACCTCCCCACCCCTTCTTTTTTCCCTGCTGTGTCCAGCCAGTTTCTTTCCTCCTACCTACCCCAATGCCCAGTTCTGGGCATTCTTCTTCTTCCCCTAGGCTGTCTGAAAAACCACGTTTTTAGAATACAAAATTTATGCTTCAGATTTCATTGCTGTAGAGGAAATGTCTGACAGCTCTTGTATTTAAACTTAGGTAGCTACATTGGGACTCACAATTTCATATCTTGAGTTCTAGGCTAGAGCCCTCTCTCCTAAGGCAATGTCAGAGGGTCAGAGGTACTCTTCTGGATTTTAATAATAAAAAAGGATTTTTCTGTTTGTAGAGACAGGATCTCACTGTGTTTCCCAGGCTGGTCTTGAACTCCTGGCTTCAAGTGATCCACCCACCTTGGCGTCCCACTTTGCTGGCATGATAAGCAAGAACCACCAGCTAGAGCTGGCCTTTGGAAGTGCTCTAGCTTTGTGTGTTTTGGGCTAATCTTCCTGCACAGCTGTCAGTAAGATGTTCCTGCAGTATAGTTCCAAAGCTTTCTACACAAATTCAGTGGATCCTGTGATTTTTTTTACATGGAATAGCCTTTTTTTTTTTTTTTTTTTTTTTGCAGAGAAACTAGACAATTCACAATTAGTAACCTAAGGCCTAGAAAATTGTGTTTCTTGATCAAAACAACTGTTTATAGATGCTTGTGGTCCAAAGATGTAGATTCCTAATCATGAAAAATAAGAAGTGATGTCCAGTACAGGCAACCAGGGATGGAGTTTAGGATTGTTCTGAGGCCATGAAAGCCGTTGAAATTCATCCATAGGAGGGCAGAAAAAGGGAATCCACATGTTTTGATCCCTCCATGTGCCGGGTATAACTGGGTCTTTGTAAAGGTGCCCCACCCTTGGTATCAGAGAGAACTGGATTTGAATCCCAGTTCCAACAATCATTACGAAGTGATGCTGAATGAGTTTTTAAATCATCTGAGCCTCAGTTTGCTCATCTCTAAAAGATGGGATTCTTACGAGGCTTGCATAAGATTAGTGTGTAAAAATCTGGGAATAATGCCTGTAATTTAAAAGACAGGGTTGTTATGAGGCTTCAATAAGGTAAGTGTGTAAAAATCTGGACACTATGCCTTTAATTTTGTAATTGTGCAATATATGAAGGAGGATTATTTTTCTCTCCTTTAATTTTTAGAACAAGTTTATACAATTAGCATTATTCATATATTTAAGATAATCAAAGGACCAATAAGTTCAAATAAATCACCATACTCACAAAGCAGTTCGCAATATATTTACTGGGTAATTGCTACCTAAAAGCAGCAATGATGATCACATTGAAAATCTTGTATTATGTGGCGGTTTTCTCTTCCATGAGCCTCTTCATTTGTGGAAACCATAGAGTCTAAGTTGCTCTATCAAAGTGTTCGTTAGAAAAATGTGATGTACTTAGTGCATAAATTTTAGAAAATTTCCACCGTTAGTCTTGTTAATTTAATTGAATATGTGTGTTTTGGATTATGAATATGAGTATGTATTGATATATGAATTAAGACTTGACATCATAGCTCATGGCAATGTTTTCTTCTGAAAACACCTGCCGAAATTTGTATTTTTTCTAGTTTCCAAAAAAATCAGAGGAGATGGGTCAAGGTGGGTCTTTGAATGTCAGATAGTGCTTATGGGGTACATTGGCATAGAGTAATTTCCGCATAATTTATATTCATAATTCACAGAGAGGAAACCTGAAAGTTGCTACCAGCTACTAATACATGAAAGATGGGACAGGCAGCTGTGGGGGCGGAGCCTTGTGAGCCAGTGCCTGGACTCGCACAGCACGTCACAAATGGAAGGGCGGCGCGTGGGGGGAACTCAAGGCCTGATTGGTTCCTCCTAAGCAGGACGCAATCTGGTTGGCAGGGTAATCGGCCTTCAGTTAGTGCCTTCAGTGGGTGCCTTCAGTTGGTGGCATTTGGTTGCCTTTCCTGGGGAGAGGTGGCAGGTGCTCAGCTCTGCAGGGTGGGGGCAATTGAAAGCCCAAGCTGCCCGAGAAGAGCGGAGTTGCCCCATGGGGACCATGCTGGCCTGTCGCATGTGCACCAAAGCCAGCCCCAGGCAGGGTCCCCACAGGGCTTCCACGGAGCAATCCTGAGGCTTTGACATTTATGAATGGGAGGCCAGCAAAGGCGCAGGCCCCAGCACAGAGGAGCAGAGGCGGCCGGAACACCCTGTCCCTTAATACCAGCCCCAAGCACGGCCACCTCAGGATAAGGTGTTTGGAGCTGGCCTGCAGCTCTGAGATCCACGAGTGGCGGTGGGAGTAGCGCCAGACTCCACTGATTTGGAGCCTGCCCAGTCTGATTCAGGAGGCATGACCAGCAGCACATTGGCACCAGAAGACACCAGAAGGTAGGGAGACTACAGATACCGCTCGGCCTTAGGAGCTCCTCTGGCCATTGGTGACCCAAGGATCCACAGCCTAGGGCTCCTCCCTCCTGCCCTAGTTCGCTTTCCTAGGCCCAGGCCCCAAGCAGGAGGACTTGCTCTGACTCGACTCCCCACCCCTTCTTCTTTCCCTGTTGCATCCAGCCGGTTACATTCCATTGCCCGGCCCAAATGCCCACTTCTGGGCCCTCTTCTTCTTTTCTTAGGCTGCTCAAAACTAAGTTTTCAAAATACAAAAAGGATGCCACAGATTTCATTACGGTAGAGGAAATGTCTGACAGCTCTTGTATTTAAACTTAACTAGCCACATTGGGACTCCCAATTTCATATCTTGAGTTGTAGAGCAGAGCTCTCTCTCCTAAAGTAATGGCTGAGGGTTAGAGGTACTCTTCTTGATTCTAATAATAAAAATGATTTCTTGTAGAGACAGGGTCTCACTGTGTTGCCCAGGCTGGTCTCAAACCCCCAGCCTCAAGTGATTCACTCACGTTGGCCTCCCGCTTTGTTGGGATGACAGGCAAGAACCACCACACCTGGCCTTGGGAGGTGCTCCTGCTTTGTGTGTTTTGGCTGGTCTTCCTGCGCAGCTGTCAGTAAGATGTTCCTGCAGCATAGTTCCAAATCTTTCTGCACAAATTCAGTGGATGCTGTGATTTTTTACGTGGAATAGCCCCTTTATTTATTGCAGAGAAGCTGGACAATTCACACTTGTAACATATGGCCTAGAAAATTTCGTTTCTTGATCACCACACCTGTTAAAAGGTGATGCTTGTGGTCTAAATAGGCAGATTCCTCATCATCCCCAAGAAAAAGGGAACCACTGCAAGGCAACCTGGGAGGGAGTTTAGGATTGTTCTGAGGCAGTGCAAGCCATTGAAATTCACACAGGAGGGGGTAGAAAAGAGAATCCACATGCTTTGATCCCTCCATGTTCTGAGTATAACTTGGTCCTCCTTAACACGCACCATTTGTGGCATCAGAGAAAACTGGATTTGAATCCCAGTTCCATCACTCTTTATGATGTGATGGTGAATGTGTTTTTAACTCATCTGAGCCTCAGTTTGCTCATCTATAGAAGATGTGACTGTTATGAGGCTTCTATAAGGTAAGTGTGTAAAAACCATGGCAAAATGCTTGTAATTTAAAAGAGAGGGTTATTATGAGGCTTCTATGAGGTAAGTGTGTAAAAGTCTGGACACAATGTCTACAATTTTGTAAGTGGATGAGGAAGATTATCTTTCTCTCAATTTTTAGACCAAGTTTATAAAATTGGGGATATTCCTATTTCTTAGACAATCAAACCAATGATCAGAAAGAATAAATAAATCACCATAGTCACAAAGCAGTTCACAATACATTTACTGGGTAATTTCTAGTTAACAGTAGCAATGATGATCACATTGAAAATCTCGTGTTTTGCGGTGGTTTTCTCTTACGTAAGCCTCTTGCTTTGTTGAAAGCATAGATTCTAAGCTGCTCTGTCAAAATGATTATTAGAAAAATGTGATGTACTTTCTGTGTAAATTTTGTAAAATTTCTTCTGTTAATCTTGTTAATTTGATTGAACATGTGTGTCATTTTCAAAAATGTAAATCGAATACATGTGGATGGGATATATATGTGTACATATGAAATATAACTTGATATTACAGAGTAGGCTTAGCTCATGCCAATGTTGTTTTGTGAAAGCAGCTGCAGAAATCTCTCTTATTTCTAGTTTGTTAATATTTCAGAGATTGCGTGAGGCAGATTTGGTTTCAGTAATTTTAGCATCATTCATTGTAAGGTGATGATCCCTAGGAACTGCTTCACAGTGAGAAACCTGAAAGTTCCCAGCAGTGAGCAATGAATGAAAGGTGGGGTGGGGCTGCTGGCAGGGCAGGGCCTTGTGAACCATGTGCCTTTGATCTCAAGTTCCAAGTCTGTGGGGATGCATGCAGGGGATTCTGGACCTGATTGTTTCCTCTGAACCAGGTTACAGTCTGGTTGGCAGGGCAACTGGCCTTCACTTGGTGGCCTTCAGTGGGTGTCCTCATTGGTTGCCTTCGGTTAGTGCCCTCAGTTGGTACCATCAGTTGGCACTCTTCAGGTGGTGGTCCTCAGTAGGTGGTCCTCAGTTGTAGGGCAGTGGTGGAAGGAGGATGAAACTGTGCTTTCTCCTCCCCTAGTCACAGCTCTCAGGCTTGTTGCCTCCAGGCCCTTCTAAAATAAACCAGACAGGTTGGAAGGTTTTTCTTAGCAGACAAGTCAGCTCAGGGTACAGGGGTGACACAGGGTGCAGGCTGCTAGCGCAGTGCCACCCCACGGACCAGGACTGCCCGTGCCAGCCATGCCTTTGCCAGGAAGAGGCGATAGGTGTTGAGCTCTGCAGACTTGGGGACAAGCGAAGGCCCAAGCTGCCCGAGAAGAGCAGGGGTGCCCCATGGGGACCACACTGAACTGTCGCATGTCCACCAAAGCCAGCCCCAGTCAGGGCCAACACAAGGGTTCTGCAGAGCCAGC
Source organism: Pongo pygmaeus (assembly GCF_028885625.2). NCBI lineage: Eukaryota > Metazoa > Chordata > Mammalia > Primates > Hominidae > Pongo > Pongo pygmaeus. The sequence continues at coordinate 27,385,808 of NC_072381.2, read as the reverse complement.
TTGTGGCTCTGATGTCTACAAGTGTGCATACAGTGAAGGCTCAGGCTGCGATACACAGGAGCAGAGGCACCCGGAACACGCTGCCCCCGCTGCCAGCTGCAAGTGGGGTCTGCTCAGAATGCGGAGAGTGAAGCTGTCCTGCAGCTTTGAGATCCACGAGGTGGTGGTGGCCCTAGTGCCAGACTCCACTGCTATGGAGCCTGCCCAATCGAGTTTGGGAGCCAGCGAGGGACCTGACAGCAGCACGTTGGCCACCAGGAGACGCCCAAAGGTAGGGAGGTGACAGATACTGCTGAAGTTTAGGAACTCCTCTAGCCATTGCTGGCCCAAGATTCCTGCAGAGGCTTCCAAAGTCTCAGTTTTCTCATCTATAAAAGGTGTGATTGTTATGAGGCTTCCAAAAGGTAAGTGTGTAAAAACCATAGCAAAATGCTTGTAACTTGAAAGAGAGGGTTTCTATGAGGCTTCTATAAAGTAAGTGTGTAAAACTCTGGACACAATACCTATGATTTTTTCAGTGTTCAGTATATGGAGAAGGGGATTATTTTCTCTCATCTAATTTTCAGAGCCAGTTTATAAAATTGGTGATACTCATATTTCTTAGACAATGAAACCAATGATCAGAAAAAATAAATAGATCACCAAAGTCACACAGCAGTTCACAATGCATTCACTGTGTAATTTCTAGTTAAAAGTAGCAATGATGATCACATTAAAAATTTTGTATTATGTGGTAGTTTTCACTTACATAATCCTTTTGGTGTTTTGAAACCATATATTCTAAGTTGCTCTATCAAAGCGATCATTAGAAAAATGTGATGTACTTAGTGTGTAAATTTTAGAAAATTTCTTCTGTTAGTCTTGTTAATTTGATTGAACATATGTGTTATTTTCAAAAATGTAAATTGAATATATGTGGATTGGATATATATGTGCAGGTATGAAATATGACTTGACATTATAGAGTAGGCTTAGCTCATGGCAATATTTTTTTCTGAAAGCACCTGAAGAAATCACTCTTATCTCCAGTTTGTTAATGTTTCAGAGACTATGGGGGAAAGGGGATTCTACGAATGTCAGACACTGCGTGAGGCAGATTTGGTTTCAGTAATTTTAGCATCGTTCATTGTAAGGTGATGATCCCTAGGAACGTCTTCACAGTGAGAAACCTGAAAGTTCCTAGCAGGCAGCAATGAATGAAAGGTGGGGCGGGGCTGCTGAAGGGGCGGGGCCTTGTGAGCCATGTGCCTGTGCTCTCAAGTTCCAAGTTTGTGGGGGTGCCTCCAGCGGATTCTGGACCTGATTGTTTCCTCTGAACCAGGATGCGGTCTGGTTGGCAGGACAACTGGCCTTCACTTGGTGGCCTTCAGTGGGTTCCCTCATTGGTTGCCTTCATTTAGTGCCCTCAGTTGGTACCCTCAGTTGTTTCTCTTCAGTTGGTGGTCCTCAATTGGTGGACTTCAGTTGTTGGGTAGTGGTGGAAGGAGGATGAAACTGTGCTTTCTCCTCCCACAGTCACAGCTCTCAGTCTTGTTGCATCGAGGCCCTTCTAAAATAAACCAGACAGGTTGGCAGGTTTTTTTTTTTTCAGACAACTCAGCTCAGGGTATGGTGGTGATGCACTGTCCAGGATGCTAGTGCAGTGCCACCCCATGGCCCAGGGCTGCCCATGCCAGCCATGCCTTTGTCAGGAAGAGGCGATAGGTGTTGAGCTCTGCAGACTTGGGGGAAGTGAAGGCCCAAGCTGCCGGAGAAGAGCAGGGGTGCCCCACGTGGACCACACTGACCTGTCACATGTGCACCAAAGCCAGCCCCAGTCAGGGCCGGCACAAGTGTTCTGTAGGGCCAGCCTGTGGCTCTGACATCTACGAGTGTGCAGACAGCGAAGACGCAGGCTGTGATATACAGGAGCAGAAGCACCCAGAATATGCTGTCCCCCAGTGCCAGCCACAAGTGGGGCCAGCTCAGGGTGTGGTGAGTGAAGCCGTCCTGCACCTCTGGGGTCCACGTAGTGGAGGTGGCAGTAGTGCCAGACTCCACTTCTTTGGAGCCTGCCCAGTCAAATTTGAGAGGAAGCGAGGGACCTGACAGCAGCACATTGGCCACCAGAAGACACCGAAAGGTAGGGAGGCAACAGATACTGCTTAAATTCAGAAGATTCTCTGGCTGTGGCTGGCCCAAGCTTCTGCCACAGGCATCCAAAGCCTCAGTTTTCTCATCTGTAAACGATGTGATTATTATGAGGCTTCCATAAGGTAAGTGTATAAAAACCATGGCAAAATGCTTGTAACTTAAAAGAGAGGGTTTCTATGAGGCTTCTGTAAGGCAAGTGTTTAAAAATCTGGACACAATACCTGTAATTTTTTAAGTGTTCAGTGTATGGAGAAGGAGGATTACTTTTTCTCATTTAATTTTTAGCACGAGTTTATAAGATTGGTGATACTCATATATCTTAGACAATCAAACCAATAATCAGAAAGAATAAATAGATCACCAAAGTCAAAAAGCAGTTCACAATGCATTCACTGGGTAATTTCTAGTTAAAAGTAGCAACGATTATCACATTGACAATTTTGTATTATGTTGTGGTTTTCTCTTCTACAATCCTCTTGGTGTTATGTAACCACAGATTCTAAGTTGCTCCATCAAAGTGATCATTAGAAAAATGTGATGTACTTAGTGTGTAAATTTTAGAAAATTTCTTGTGTTAGCTTTGTTAATTTGATTGAACATATGTTATTTTCAAAAACATAAATGTGGATTGGATATCTATGTGTACATATGAAATATGATTTGACTTTATTATAGAGTAGGCTTAGCTCATGGCAATGTTTTTTTCTGAAAGCACCTGCAGAAATCACTCTTATTTCTAGTTTGTTAATGTTTCAGAGATTATGGGGGAAAGGGAGTTCTAGGAATCCCAGACACTGCGTGAGGCAGATTTGGTTTCAGCAATTTTAGTATCATTCTTTGTAAGGCGCGATGATCCCTAGGAACTTCTTCACAGTGAGAAAACCGAAAGGTCCCAGCAGCCAGCAATGAATGAAAGGTGGGGCAGGGCTGCTGGCAGGGCGGGGCCTTGTGAGCCATGTGCCTGTGCTCTCAAGTTCCAGGATTGTGGGGATGCATGCAGGGAATTCTGGACCTGATTGTTTCCTCTGAACCAGGATGTGTTCTTGTTGGCAGGACAACTGGCCTTCGCTTGGTGGCCTTCATTGCCTGCCTTCATTTATGGCCTTCACTTAGCGCCCTCAGTTGGTCCTCTTCAGTTGGTGGTCCTCAGTTGGTGGTCTTCAGTTGTTGGCAGTGTTGGAAGGAGGATGAATCTGTTTGTGCTCTCTCCTTCCCCAGTCACAGCTCTCAGGCTTGTTGCAGCCAGGCCCTTCTAACATAAACTGGACATGTTGGCAGGTTTTTTTTTTAGCAGACAAGTCAGCTCAGGATATGGGGGTGACATGGGGTGAGGGCTGCTAGCACAATGCTGCCCCATGCCCCAGTGCTGCCCGTGCCAACAATGCTTTTGCCAGGAAGAGTCAAGAGGTGTTCAGCTCTGCAGACTTAAGGGCAAGCGAAGGCCCATGCTGCCGGAGAAGACCAGGGGTATCCCATGGGGTCCACACTGAACTGTCACATATGCACCAAAGCCAGTCCCAATCAGGGCTTGCACAAGGTTTCTGCAGAGCTAGCCTGTGGCTCTGATGTCTATGAGTGTGCAGACAGCGAAGACGCAGGCCGCCATATACAGGAGCAGAAATGCCCGGAACACGCCATCCCCTCATGCCAGCCAGAAGTGGAGCCTGCTCAGGGTGTGGTGGGTGAAGCCGTCCTGCAGCTCTGAGATCCACAAGGTGGAGGTGGTAGTAGCACAGGACCCCACTGCTTTGGAGGCTGCACCATTGAATTTGGGAGCCAGCGAGTATCCTGACAACAGCACATTGGCAACCAGAAGATGCCAAAAGGTAGGGAGGCGACAGATACCACTTAAGTTCAGGAGCTCCTCTGGCCACTGATGGCCCAAGGTCCCCCCAGAGGCATCCAAAGCCTCAGTTTTCTCATCTGTAAAAGATGTGATTGTTATGAGGCTTCCATAAGGTAAATGTGTGAAAACCATGGCAAAAATGTTTGTAATTTAAAAGGGTACATTTCTTTGACACTTCTGTAAGGTAAGTGTGTAAAATCTGGACACAATACCTTTAATTTAGGTCACTGTAACTTCTGCCTCCTGGGTTCGAGTGATTCTCCTGCCTTAGCCTCCCGAGTAGCTGGGATTAGAGGCGTGGGCCATCAGGCCCGACTAATTTTGTCCTTTTTAGGAGAGACGGGGTTTCACCATGTTGGTCAGGCTGGTCTCAAACTCCTGACCTCAGGTGATCTGCTCACCTTCGCTTCCCTAAGTACTGAGATTACAGGCTTGAGCCACCATCCCCGGCCAAAAATTTCATTTCTTGATCAACAAACCTGTTTCTAAGGAGGTGCTTGTGGTCTAAATATGCAGATTCCCCGTCATTACCAAGAAGAAGGGAATGACTGCAAGGCAACCTGGGAAGGAGTTTAGGATTGTTCTGAGGCATAAAAGCCATTGAAATTCACACGTAAGAGGATAGAGAAAGGGAATCCACATGTTTGATCCCTCCATGTACTGGGTATAACTTGGTCTTCATTAAGTTGCACCACCTTTGGCATCAGAGAGAACTGGATTTGAATCCCAGTTCCAACACTCATTAGGACACAATCGTGAATGTGTTTTTAACTCCTCAGAGCCTCACTTTGCTTATCTATAAAAGAGGGGATTGTTATGAGGCTTCCGTAAGGTAAATGAAAAAATTTGGGTGGACAAAAATGCCTGTAATTTAAAAGATAGGGTTGTTATGAGGCTTCGATAAGGTAAGTGTGCAAAAATCTGGACATAATGTCTATAATTTTGTAAGAGTTCAATATAAAGAGAGGGATTATTTTTCTCTCATTCAATTTTTAGAGCAAGTTTATAAAATGGTGTTACTCATATTTTTGAGATAATCAAACCAAAGAATCACAAAGATTAAATGAGTCACCATAATCACAAAGCAGTTCACAATACATGTCCTGGGTGATTGCCAGTTAAAAGTAGCAATGATGATCACATTTAAAATCTTGTATTATGTGGTGCTTTTCTCTTACGTAAGCCTCTTTGTGTGTTGAAGCCATAGATTCTAAGTTGCTGTATCAAAATGATCACTAGAAAACAGTGACATACTTAGTGTATAAATTTTAGAAAATGTCTTCTATTACTCTTGTTAATTTGATTGAATACATGTGTTATTTTCAAAAATGTAAATGGAATATGTATGGATTGAATATATATGTGTATATATATATGAAATATGATTTGACATTATAGTGTAGGCGTAGCTCATGGCAATGTGTTTTTCTGAAAGCAATGGCAGAAATTTGTCATTTTTCTAGTTTGTAAAAATCTCAGAGGTTATGGCGGAAAGGGTGTTCTATGAATCCCAGATAGTACATGAGGCAGATTTGGTTTCAGTAATTTTAGCATCATTCATTGTAAGGTGATGATCCCTAGGAACTTCATCACAGTGAGCAACATGAAAGCTCCTAGCAGCCAGCAACAGATGAAAGGTGGGGCAGGTCCACTGGCAAGGTGGGGCCTTGTGAGCCTGGTACTCGAGCTCTCAATTCCAAGTTAGGGGGACACATGCAAAGGATTCTGGGCCTGATTGTTTCCTGTAACCAGGATGCGGTCTGGTTGGCAGGGCAACTGGCCTTCACTTGGTGTCCTGTAGTGGGCACCCTCATTGGTTGCCTTCGGTTAGTGCTCTCATTTGGTACCCTCAGTTGTTTCTCTTCAGTTGGTGGTCTTCAGTTGCTGGGCGGTGGGGGAAGGAGGATGAATCCATTTGTGCTGTCTTCTCCCCTAGTCACAGCTCTCAGGCTTGTTGCATCCAGGCCCTTCTAAAATAATCCAGGGATGTTGGCAGGATATTTTAGCAGACAAGTCAGCTCAGGGTATGTGGGTGGCAAGAGGTGCAGGCTGGTAGCACAGTGCCACCCCATGGCCCAGGGCTGCCCTTGCCAGCCATGCCTTTGCCAGGAAAAGGTGATAGTTGTTGAGCTCTGCAGACTTGGGGGGAAGCAAAGGCCCAAGCTTCCAGAGAAGAGCAGGGGTGGCCCATGGGGACCACAATGAACTGTCGCATGTGCACAAAAGCCAGCCCCAGTCAGGGCCAGTCCAAGGGTTTTGCAGAGGCAGCCTGTGTCTCTGAGGTCTACGAGTATGCAGACAGTGAAGGTACAGGCCTAGATAAACAGGAGCAGAGGCGCCCTGAACACACCGTCCCCCAATGCCATCCGCAAGTGGGGCCAGCTCAGGGTGCAGTGGGTGAAGCTGTCCTGCACCTCTGGGATCCACAAAGTGGAGGTGGCAATAGCACCGGACCCCACTGCTTAGGAGCCTGTCCAATCGAATTTGGGAGCCAGCGAGTGTCCTGACTGCAGTACTTTCGCCACCAGAAGACGCCTAAAGGTAAGGAGGCTTCAGATACAACTTAAGTTTAGGAGCTCCTCCAGCTGCCACTGGCCCAAAGTTCCTCCAGATGCATCCAAAGCCTGGGGCTCCTCCCTCCTGCCCCTAGTTTGCTATGCTAAGCCCAGGCTCAAGCAGGAGGATTGGCTCTGCCTCACCTCCCCACCCCTTCTTTTTTCCCTGCTGTGTCCAGCCAGTTTCTTTCCTCCTACCTACCCCAATGCCCAGTTCTGGGCATTCTTCTTCTTCCCCTAGGCTGTCTGAAAAACCACGTTTTTAGAATACAAAATTTATGCTTCAGATTTCATTGCTGTAGAGGAAATGTCTGACAGCTCTTGTATTTAAACTTAGGTAGCTACATTGGGACTCACAATTTCATATCTTGAGTTCTAGGCTAGAGCCCTCTCTCCTAAGGCAATGTCAGAGGGTCAGAGGTACTCTTCTGGATTTTAATAATAAAAAAGGATTTTTCTTTTTGTAGAGACAGGATCTCACTGTGTTGCCCAGGCTGGTCTTGAACTCCTGGCTTCAAGTGATCCACCCACCTTGGCGTCCCACTTTGCTGGCATGATAAGCAAGAACCACCAGCTAGAGCTGGCCTTTGGAAGTGCTCTAGCTTTGTGTGTTTTGGGCTAATCTTCCTGCACAGCTGTCAGTAAGATGTTCCTGCAGTATAGTTCCAAAGCTTTCTACACAAATTCAGTGGATCCTGTGACTTTTTTTACATGGAATAGCCTTTTTTTTTTTTTTTTTTTTTGCAGAGAAACTAGACAATTCACAATTAGTAACCTAAGGCCTAGAAAATTGTGTTTCTTGATCAAAACAACTGTTTATAGATGCTTGTGGTCCAAAGATGTAGATTCCTAATCATGAAAAATAAGAAGTGATGTCCAGTACAGGCAACCAGGGATGGAGTTTAGGATTGTTCTGAGGCCATGAAAGCCGTTGAAATTCATCCATAGGAGGGCAGAAAAAGGGAATCCACATGTTTTGATCCCTCCATGTGCCGGGTATAACTGGGTCTTTGTAAAGGTGCCCCACCCTTGGTATCAGAGAGAACTGGATTTGAATCCCAGTTCCAACAATCATTACGAAGTGATGCTGAATGAGTTTTTAAATCATCTGAGCCTCAGTTTGCTCATCTCTAAAAGATGGGATTCTTACGAGGCTTGCATAAGATTAGTGTGTAAAAATCTGGGAATAATGCCTGTAATTTAAAAGACAGGGTTGTTATGAGGCTTCAATAAGGTAAGTGTGTAAAAATCTGGACACTATGCCTTTAATTTTGTAATTGTGCAATATATGAAGGAGGATTATTTTTCTCTCCTTTAATTTTTAGAACAAGTTTATACAATTAGCATTATTCATATATTTAAGATAATCAAAGGACCAATAAGTTCAAATAAATCACCATACTCACAAAGCAGTTCGCAATATATTTACTGGGTAATTGCTACCTAAAAGCAGCAATGATGATCACATTGAAAATCTTGTATTATGTGGCGGTTTTCTCTTCCATGAGCCTCTTCATTTGTGGAAACCATAGAGTCTAAGTTGCTCTATCAAAGTGTTCGTTAGAAAAATGTGATGTACTTAGTGCATAAATTTTAGAAAATTTCCACCGTTAGTCTTGTTAATTTAATTGAATATGTGTGTTTTGGATTATGAATATGAGTATGTATTGATATATGAATTAAGACTTGACATCATAGCTCATGGCAATGTTTTCTTCTGAAAACACCTGCCGAAATTTGTATTTTTTCTAGTTTCCAAAAAAATCAGAGGAGATGGGTCAAGGTGGGTCTTTGAATGTCAGATAGTGCTTATGGGGTACATTGGCATAGAGTAATTTCCGCATAATTTATATTCATAATTCACAGAGAGGAAACCTGAAAGTTGCTACCAGCTACTAATACATGAAAGATGGGACAGGCAGCTGTGGGGGCGGAGCCTTGTGAGCCAGTGCCTGGACTCGCACAGCACGTCACAAATGGAAGGGCGGCGCGTGGGGGGAACTCAAGGCCTGATTGGTTCCTCCTAAGCAGGACGCAATCTGGTTGGCAGGGTAATCGGCCTTCAGTTAGTGCCTTCAGTGGGTGCCTTCAGTTGGTGGCATTTGGTTGCCTTTCCTGGGGAGAGGTGGCAGGTGCTCAGCTCTGCAGGGTGGGGGCAATTGAAAGCCCAAGCTGCCCGAGAAGAGCGGAGTTGCCCCATGGGGACCATGCTGGCCTGTCGCATGTGCACCAAAGCCAGCCCCAGGCAGGGTCCCCACAGGGCTTCCACGGAGCAATCCTGAGGCTTTGACATTTATGAATGGGAGGCCAGCAAAGGCGCAGGCCCCAGCACAGAGGAGCAGAGGCGGCCGGAACACCCTGTCCCTTAATACCAGCCCCAAGCACGGCCACCTCAGGATAAGGTGTTTGGAGCTGTCCTGCAGCTCTGAGATCCACGAGTGGCGGTGGGAGTAGCGCCAGACTCCACTGATTTGGAGCCTGCCCAGTCTGATTCAGGAGGCATGACCAGCAGCACATTGGCACCAGAAGACACCAGAAGGTAGGGAGACTACAGATACCGCTCGGCCTTAGGAGCTCCTCTGGCCATTGGTGACCCAAGGATCCACAGCCTAGGGCTCCTCCCTCCTGCCCTAGTTCGCTTTCCTAGGCCCAGGCCCCAAGCAGGAGGACTTGCTCTGACTCGACTCCCCACCCCTTCTTCTTTCCCTGTTGCATCCAGCCGGTTACTTTCCATTGCCCGGCCCAAATGCCCACTTCTGGGCCCTCTTCTTCTTTTCTTAGGCTGCTCAAAACTAAGTTTTCAAAATACAAAAAGGATGCCACAGATTTCATTACGGTAGAGGAAATGTCTGACAGCTCTTGTATTTAAACTTAACTAGCCACATTGGGACTCCCAATTTCATATCTTGAGTTGTAGAGCAGAGCTCTCTCTCCTAAAGTAATGGCTGAGGGTTAGAGGTACTCTTCTTGATTCTAATAATAAAAATGATTTCTTGTAGAGACAGGGTCTCACTGTGTTGCCCAGGCTGGTCTCAAACCCCCAGCCTCAAGTGATTCACTCACGTTGGCCTCCCGCTTTGTTGGGATGACAGGCAAGAACCACCACACCTGGCCTTGGGAGGTGCTCCTGCTTTGTGTGTTTTGGCTGGTCTTCCTGCGCAGCTGTCAGTAAGATGTTCCTGCAGCATAGTTCCAAATCTTTCTGCACAAATTCAGTGGATGCTGTGATTTTTTACGTGGAATAGCCCCTTTATTTATTGCAGAGAAGCTGGACAATTCACACTTGTAACATATGGCCTAGAAAATTTCGTTTCTTGATCACCACACCTGTTAAAAGGTGATGCTTGTGGTCTAAATAGGCAGATTCCTCATCATCCCCAAGAAAAAGGGAACCACTGCAAGGCAACCTGGGAGGGAGTTTAGGATTGTTCTGAGGCAGTGCAAGCCATTGAAATTCACACAGGAGGGGGTAGAAAAGAGAATCCACATGTTTTGATCCCTCCATGTTCTGAGTATAACTTGGTCCTCCTTAACACGCACCATTTGTGGCATCAGAGAAAACTGGATTTGAATCCCAGTTCCATCACTCTTTATGATGTGATGGTGAATGTGTTTTTAACTCATCTGAGCCTCAGTTTGCTCATCTATAGAAGATGTGACTGTTATGAGGCTTCTATAAGGTAAGTGTGTAAAAACCATGGCAAAATGCTTGTAATTTAAAAGAGAGGGTTATTATGAGGCTTCTATGAGGTAAGTGTGTAAAAGTCTGGACACAATGTCTACAATTTTGTAAGTGATCAATAGGTGGATGAGGAAGATTATCTTTCTCTCAATTTTTAGACCAAGTTTATAAAATTGGGGATATTCCTATTTCTTAGACAATCAAACCAATGATCAGAAAGAATAAATAAATCACCATAGTCACAAAGCAGTTCACAATACATTTACTGGGTAATTTCTAGTTAACAGTAGCAATGATGATCACATTGAAAATCTCGTGTTTTGCGGTGGTTTTCTCTTACGTAAGCCTCTTGCTTTGTTGAAAGCATAGATTCTAAGCTGCTCTGTCAAAATGATTATTAGAAAAATGTGATGTACTTTCTGTGTAAATTTTGTAAAATTTCTTCTGTTAATCTTGTTAATTTGATTGAACATGTGTGTCATTTTCAAAAATGTAAATCGAATACATGTGGATGGGATATATATGTGTACATATGAAATATAACTTGATATTACAGAGTAGGCTTAGCTCATGCCAATGTTGTTTTGTGAAAGCAGCTGCAGAAATCTCTCTTATTTCTAGTTTGTTAATATTTCAGAGATTGCGTGAGGCAGATTTGGTTTCAGTAATTTTAGCATCATTCATTGTAAGGTGATGATCCCTAGGAACTGCTTCACAGTGAGAAACCTGAAAGTTCCCAGCAGTGAGCAATGAATGAAAGGTGGGGTGGGGCTGCTGGCAGGGCAGGGCCTTGTGAACCATGTGCCTTTGATCTCAAGTTCCAAGTCTGTGGGGATGCATGCAGGGGATTCTGGACCTGATTGTTTCCTCTGAACCAGGTTACAGTCTGGTTGGCAGGGCAACTGGCCTTCACTTGGTGGCCTTCAGTGGGTGTCCTCATTGGTTGCCTTCGGTTAGTGCCCTCAGTTGGTACCATCAGTTGGCACTCTTCAGGTGGTGGTCCTCAGTAGGTGGTCCTCAGTTGTAGGGCAGTGGTGGAAGGAGGATGAAACTGTGCTTTCTCCTCCCCTAGTCACAGCTCTCAGGCTTGTTGCCTCCAGGCCCTTCTAAAATAAACCAGACAGGTTGGAAGGTTTTTCTTAGCAGACAAGTCAGCTCAGGGTACAGGGGTGACACAGGGTGCAGGCTGCTAGCGCAGTGCCACCCCACGGACCAGGACTGCCCGTGCCAGCCATGCCTTTGCCAGGAAGAGGCGATAGGTGTTGAGCTCTGCAGACTTGGGGACAAGCGAAGGCCCAAGCTGCCCGAGAAGAGCAGGGGTGCCCCATGGGGACCACACTGAACTGTCGCATGTCCACCAAAGCCAGCCCCAGTCAGGGCCAACACAAGGGTTCTGCAGAGCCAGCTTGTGGCTCTGATGTCTACAAGTGTGCATACAGTGAAGGCTCAGGCTGCGATACACAGGAGCAGAGGCACCCGGAACACGCTGCCCCCGCTGCCAGCTGCAAGTGGGGTCTGCTCAGAATGCGGAGAGTGAAGCTGTCCTGCAGCTTTGAGATCCACGAGGTGGTGGTGGCCCTAGTGCCAGACTCCACTGCTATGGAGCCTGCCCAATCGAGTTTGGGAGCCAGCGAGGGACCTGACAGCAGCACGTTGGCCACCAGGAGACGCCCAAAGGTAGGGAGGTGACAGATACTGCTGAAGTTTAGGAACTCCTCTAGCCATTGCTGGCCCAAGATTCCTGCAGAGGCTTCCAAAGTCTCAGTTTTCTCATCTATAAAAGGTGTGATTGTTATGAGGCTTCCAAAAGGTAAGTGTGTAAAAACCATAGCAAAATGCTTGTAACTTGAAAGAGAGGGTTTCTATGAGGCTTCTATAAAGTAAGTGTGTAAAACTCTGGACACAATACCTATGATTTTTTCAGTGTTCAGTATATGGAGAAGGGGATTATTTTCTCTCATCTAATTTTCAGAGCCAGTTTATAAAATTGGTGATACTCATATTTCTTAGACAATGAAACCAATGATCAGAAAAAATAAATAGATCACCAAAGTCACACAGCAGTTCACAATGCATTCACTGTGTAATTTCTAGTTAAAAGTAGCAATGATGATCACATTAAAAATTTTGTATTATGTGGTAGTTTTCACTTACATAATCCTTTTGGTGTTTTGAAACCATATATTCTAAGTTGCTCTATCAAAGCGATCATTAGAAAAATGTGATGTACTTAGTGTGTAAATTTTAGAAAATTTCTTCTGTTAGTCTTGTTAATTTGATTGAACATATATGTTATTTTCAAAAATGTAAATTGAATATATGTGGATTGGATATATATGTGCAGGTATGAAATATGACTTGACATTATAGAGTAGGCTTAGCTCATGGCAATATTTTTTTCTGAAAGCACCTGAAGAAATCACTCTTATCTCCAGTTTGTTAATGTTTCAGAGACTATGGGGGAAAGGGGATTCTATGAATGTCAGACACTGCGTGAGGCAGATTTGGTTTCAGTAATTTTAGCATCGTTCATTGTAAGGTGATGATCCCTAGGAACGTCTTCACAGTGAGAAACCTGAAAGTTCCTAGCAGGCAGCAATGAATGAAAGGTGGGGCGGGGCTGCTGAAGGGGCGGGGCCTTGTGAGCCATGTGCCTGTGCTCTCAAGTTCCAAGTTTGTGGGGGTGCCTCCAGCGGATTCTGGACCTGATTGTTTCCTCTGAACCAGGATGCGGTCTGGTTGGCAGGACAACTGGCCTTCACTTGGTGGCCTTCAGTGGGTTCCCTCATTGGTTGCCTTCATTTAGTGCCCTCAGTTGGTACCCTCAGTTGTTTCTCTTCAGTTGGTGGTCCTCAATTGGTGGACTTCAGTTGTTGGGTAGTGGTGGAAGGAGGATGAAACTGTGCTTTCTCCTCCCACAGTCACAGCTCTCAGTCTTGTTGCATCCAGGCCCTTCTAAAATAAACCAGACAGGTTGGCAGGTTTTTTTTTTTTTCAGACAACTCAGCTCAGGGTATGGTGGTGATGCACTGTCCAGGATGCTAGTGCAGTGCCACCCCATGGCCCAGGGCTGCCCATGCCAGCCATGCCTTTGTCAGGAAGAGGCGATAGGTGTTGAGCTCTGCAGACTTGGGGGAAGTGAAGGCCCAAGCTGCCGGAGAAGAGCAGGTGTGCCCCACGTGGACCACACTGACCTGTCACATGTGCACCAAAGCCAGCCCCAGTCAGGGCCGGCACAAGTGTTCTGTAGGGCCAGCCTGTGGCTCTGACATCTACGAGTGTGCAGACAGCGAAGACGCAGGCTGTGATATACAGGAGCAGAAGCACCCAGAATATGCTGTCCCCCAGTGCCAGCCACAAGTGGGGCCAGCTCAGGGTGTGGTGAGTGAAGCCGTCCTGCACCTCTGGGGTCCACGTAGTGGAGGTGGCAGTAGTGCCAGACTCCACTTCTTTGGAGCCTGCCCAGTCAAATTTGAGAGGAAGCGAGGGACCTGACAGCAGCACATTGGCCACCAGAAGACACCGAAAGGTAGGGAGGCAACAGATACTGCTTAAATTCAGAAGATTCTCTGGCTGTGGCTGGCCCAAGCTTCTGCCACAGGCATCCAAAGCCTCAGTTTTCTCATCTGTAAAAGATGTGATTATTATGAGGCTTCCATAAGGTAAGTGTATAAAAACCATGGCAAAATGCTTGTAACTTAAAAGAGAGGGTTTCTATGAGGCTTCTGTAAGGCAAGTGTTTAAAAATCTGGACACAATACCTGTAATTTTTTAAGTGTTCAGTGTATGGAGAAGGAGGATTACTTTTTCTCATTTAATTTTTAGCACGAGTTTATAAGATTGGTGATACTCATATATCTTAGACAATCAAACCAATAATCAGAAAGAATAAATAGATCACCAAAGTCAAAAAGCAGTTCACAATGCATTCACTGGGTAATTTCTAGTTAAAAGTAGCAACGATTATCACATTGACAATTTTGTATTATGTTGTGGTTTTCTCTTCTACAATCCTCTTGGTGTTATGTAACCACAGATTCTAAGTTGCTCCATCAAAGTGATCATTAGAAAAATGTGATGTACTTAGTGTGTAAATTTTAGAAAATTTCTTGTGTTAGCTTTGTTAATTTGATTGAACATATGTGTTATTTTCAAAAACATAAATGTGGATTGGATATCTATGTGTACATATGAAATATGATTTGACTTTATTATAGAGTAGGCTTAGCTCATGGCAATGTTTTTTTCTGAAAGCACCTGCAGAAATCACTCTTATTTCTAGTTTGTTAATGTTTCAGAGATTATGGGGGAAAGGGAGTTCTAGGAATCCCAGACACTGCGTGAGGCAGATTTGGTTTCAGCAATTTTAGTATCATTCTTTGTAAGGCGCGATGATCCCTAGGAACTTCTTCACAGTGAGAAAACCGAAAGGTCCCAGCAGCCAGCAATGAATGAAAGGTGGGGCAGGGCTGCTGGCAGGGCGGGGCCTTGTGAGCCATGTGCCTGTGCTCTCAAGTTCCAGGATTGTGGGGATGCATGCAGGGAATTCTGGACCTGATTGTTTCCTCTGAACCAGGATGTGTTCTTGTTGGCAGGACAACTGGCCTTCGCTTGGTGGCCTTCATTGCCTGCCTTCATTTATGGCCTTCACTTAGCGCCCTCAGTTGGTCCTCTTCAGTTGGTGGTCCTCAGTTGGTGGTCTTCAGTTGTTGGCAGTGTTGGAAGGAGGATGAATCTGTTTGTGCTCTCTCCTTCCCCAGTCACAGCTCTCAGGCTTGTTGCAGCCAGGCCCTTCTAACATAAACTGGACATGTTGGCAGGTTTTTTTTTTAGCAGACAAGTCAGCTCAGGATATGGGGGTGACATGGGGTGAGGGCTGCTAGCACAATGCTGCCCCATGCCCCAGTGCTGCCCGTGCCAACAATGCTTTTGCCAGGAAGAGTCAAGAGGTGTTCAGCTCTGCAGACTTAAGGGCAAGCGAAGGCCCATGCTGCCGGAGAAGACCAGGGGTATCCCATGGGGTCCACACTGAACTGTCACATATGCACCAAAGCCAGTCCCAATCAGGGCTTGCACAAGGTTTCTGCAGAGCTAGCCTGTGGCTCTGATGTCTATGAGTGTGCAGACAGCGAAGACGCAGGCCGCCATATACAGGAGCAGAAATGCCCGGAACACGCCATCCCCTCATGCCAGCCAGAAGTGGAGCCTGCTCAGGGTGTGGTGGGTGAAGCCGTCCTGCAGCTCTGAGATCCACAAGGTGGAGGTGGTAGTAGCACAGGACCCCACTGCTTTGGAGGCTGCACCATTGAATTTGGGAGCCAGCGAGTATCCTGACAACAGCACATTGGCAACCAGAAGATGCCAAAAGGTAGGGAGGCGACAGATACCACTTAAGTTCAGGAGCTCCTCTGGCCACTGATGGCCCAAGGTCCCCCCAGAGGCATCCAAAGCCTCAGTTTTCTCATCTGTAAAAGATGTGATTGTTATGAGGCTTCCATAAGGTAAATGTGTGAAAACCATGGCAAAAATGTTTGTAATTTAAAAGGGTACATTTCTTTGACACTTCTGTAAGGTAAGTGTGTAAAATCTGGACACAATACCTTTAATTTAGGTCACTGTAACTTCTGCCTCCTGGGTTCGAGTGATTCTCCTGCCTTAGCCTCCCGAGTAGCTGGGATTAGAGGCGTGGGCCATCAGGCCCGACTAATTTTGTCCTTTTTAGGAGAGACGGGGTTTCACCATGTTGGTCAGGCTGGTCTCAAACTCCTGACCTCAGGTGATCTGCTCACCTTCGCTTCCCTAAGTACTGAGATTACAGGCTTGAGCCACCATCCCCGGCCAAAAATTTCATTTCTTGATCAACAAACCTGTTTCTAAGGAGGTGCTTGTGGTCTAAATATGCAGATTCCCCGTCATTACCAAGAAGAAGGGAATGACTGCAAGGCAACCTGGGAAGGAGTTTAGGATTGTTCTGAGGCATAAAAGCCATTGAAATTCACACGTAAGAGGATAGAGAAAGGGAATCCACATGTTTGATCCCTCCATGTACTGGGTATAACTTGGTCTTCATTAAGTTGCACCACCTTTGGCATCAGAGAGAACTGGATTTGAATCCCAGTTCCAACACTCATTAGGACACAATCGTGAATGTGTTTTTAACTCCTCAGAGCCTCACTTTGCTTATCTATAAAAGAGGGGATTGTTATGAGGCTTCCGTAAGGTAAATGAAAAAATTTGGGTGGACAAAAATGCCTGTAATTTAAAAGATAGGGTTGTTATGAGGCTTCGATAAGGTAAGTGTGCAAAAATCTGGACATAATGTCTATAATTTTGTAAGAGTTCAATATAAAGAGAGGGATTATTTTTCTCTCATTCAATTTTTAGAGCAAGTTTATAAAATGGTGTTACTCATATTTTTGAGATAATCAAACCAAAGAATCACAAAGATTAAATGAGTCACCATAATCACAAAGCAGTTCACAATACATGTCCTGGGTGATTGCCAGTTAAAAGTAGCAATGATGATCACATTTAAAATCTTGTATTATGTGGTGCTTTTCTCTTACGTAAGCCTCTTTGTTTGTTGAAGCCATAGATTCTAAGTTGCTGTATCAAAATGATCACTAGAAAACAGTGACATACTTAGTGTATAAATTTTAGAAAATGTCTTCTATTACTCTTGTTAATTTGATTGAATACATGTGTTATTTTCAAAAATGTAAATGGAATATGTATGGATTGAATATATATGTGTATATATATATGAAATATGATTTGACATTATAGTGTAGGCGTAGCTCATGGCAATGTGTTTTTCTGAAAGCAATGGCAGAAATTTGTCATTTTTCTAGTTTGTAAAAATCTCAGAGGTTATGGCGGAAAGGGTGTTCTATGAATCCCAGATAGTACATGAGGCAGATTTGGTTTCAGTAATTTTAGCATCATTCATTGTAAGGTGATGATCCCTAGGAACTTCATCACAGTGAGCAACATGAAAGCTCCTAGCAGCCAGCAACAGATGAAAGGTGGGGCAGGTCCACTGGCAAGGTGGGGCCTTGTGAGCCTGGTACTCGAGCTCTCAATTCCAAGTTAGGGGGACACATGCAAAGGATTCTGGGCCTGATTGTTTCCTGTAACCAGGATGCGGTCTGGTTGGCAGGGCAACTGGCCTTCACTTGGTGTCCTGTAGTGGGCACCCTCATTGGTTGCCTTCGGTTAGTGCTCTCATTTGGTACCCTCAGTTGTTTCTCTTCAGTTGGTGGTCTTCAGTTGCTGGGCGGTGGGGGAAGGAGGATGAATCCATTTGTGCTGTCTTCTCCCCTAGTCACAGCTCTCAGGCTTGTTGCATCCAGGCCCTTCTAAAATAATCCAGGGATGTTGGCAGGATATTTTAGCAGACAAGTCAGCTCAGGGTATGTGGGTGGCAAGAGGTGCAGGCTGGTAGCACAGTGCCACCCCATGGCCCAGGGCTGCCCTTGCCAGCCATGCCTTTGCCAGGAAAAGGTGATAGTTGTTGAGCTCTGCAGACTTGGGGGGAAGCAAAGGCCCAAGCTTCCAGAGAAGAGCAGGGGTGGCCCATGGGGACCACAATGAACTGTCGCATGTGCACAAAAGCCAGCCCCAGTCAGGGCCAGTCCAAGGGTTTTGCAGAGGCAGCCTGTGTCTCTGAGGTCTACGAGTATGCAGACAGTGAAGGTACAGGCCTAGATAAACAGGAGCAGAGGCGCCCTGAACACACCGTCTCCCAATGCCATCCGCAAGTGGGGCCAGCTCAGGGTGCAGTGGGTGAAGCTGTCCTGCACCTCTGGGATCCACAAAGTGGAGGTGGCAATAGCACCGGACCCCACTGCTTAGGAGCCTGTCCAATCGAATTTGGGAGCCAGCGAGTGTCCTGACTGCAGTACTTTCGCCACCAGAAGACGCCTAAAGGTAAGGAGGCTTCAGATACAACTTAAGTTTAGGAGCTCCTCCAGCTGCCACTGGCCCAAAGTTCCTCCAGATGCATCCAAAGCCTGGGGCTCCTCCCTCCTGCCCCTAGTTTGCTATGCTAAGCCCAGGCTCAAGCAGGAGGATTGGCTCTGCCTCACCTCCCCACCCCTTCTTTTTTCCCTGCTGTGTCCAGCCAGTTTCTTTCCTCCTACCTACCCCAATGCCCAGTTCTGGGCATTCTTCTTCTTCCCCTAGGCTGTCTGAAAAACCACGTTTTTAGAATACAAAATTTATGCTTCAGATTTCATTGCTGTAGAGGAAATGTCTGACAGCTCTTGTATTTAAACTTAGGTAGCTACATTGGGACTCACAATTTCATATCTTGAGTTCTAGGCTAGAGCCCTCTCTCCTAAGGCAATGTCAGAGGGTCAGAGGTACTCTTCTGGATTTTAATAATAAAAAAGGATTTTTTTTTTTGTAGAGACAGGATCTCACTGTGTTGCCCAGGCTGGTCTTGAACTCCTGGCTTCAAGTGATCCACCCACCTTGGCGTCCCACTTTGCTGGCATGATAAGCAAGAACCACCAGCTAGAGCTGGCCTTTGGAAGTGCTCTAGCTTTGTGTGTTTTGGGCTAATCTTCCTGCACAGCTGTCAGTAAGATGTTCCTGCAGTATAGTTCCAAAGCTTTCTACACAAATTCAGTGGATCCTGTGACTTTTTTTACATGGAATAGCCTTTTTTTTTTTTTTTTTTTTTGCAGAGAAACTAGACAATTCACAATTAGTAACCTAAGGCCTAGAAAATTGTGTTTCTTGATCAAAACAACTGTTTATAGATGCTTGTGGTCCAAAGATGTAGATTCCTAATCATGAAAAATAAGAAGTGATGTCCAGTACAGGCAACCAGGGATGGAGTTTAGGATTGTTCTGAGGCCATGAAAGCCGTTGAAATTCATCCATAGGAGGGCAGAAAAAGGGAATCCACATGTTTTGATCCCTCCATGTGCCGGGTATAACTGGGTCTTTGTAAAGGTGCCCCACCCTTGGTATCAGAGAGAACTGGATTTGAATCCCAGTTCCAACAATCATTACGAAGTGATGCTGAATGAGTTTTTAAATCATCTGAGCCTCAGTTTGCTCATCTCTAAAAGATGGGATTCTTACGAGGCTTGCATAAGATTAGTGTGTAAAAATCTGGGAATAATGCCTGTAATTTAAAAGACAGGGTTGTTATGAGGCTTCAATAAGGTAAGTGTGTAAAAATCTGGACACTATGCCTTTAATTTTGTAATTGTGCAATATATGAAGGAGGATTATTTTTCTCTCCTTTAATTTTTAGAACAAGTTTATACAATTAGCATTATTCATATATTTAAGATAATCAAAGGACCAATAAGTTCAAATAAATCACCATACTCACAAAGCAGTTCGCAATATATTTACTGGGTAATTGCTACCTAAAAGCAGCAATGATGATCACATTGAAAATCTTGTATTATGTGGCGGTTTTCTCTTCCATGAGCCTCTTCATTTGTGGAAACCATAGAGTCTAAGTTGCTCTATCAAAGTGTTCGTTAGAAAAATGTGATGTACTTAGTGCATAAATTTTAGAAAATTTCCACCGTTAGTCTTGTTAATTTAATTGAATATGTGTGTTTTGGATTATGAATATGAGTATGTATTGATATATGAATTAAGACTTGACATCATAGCTCATGGCAATGTTTTCTTCTGAAAACACCTGCCGAAATTTGTATTTTTTCTAGTTTCCAAAAAAATCAGAGGAGATGGGTCAAGGTGGGTCTTTGAATGTCAGATAGTGCTTATGGGGTACATTGGCATAGAGTAATTTCCGCATAATTTATATTCATAATTCACAGAGAGGAAACCTGAAAGTTGCTACCAGCTACTAATACATGAAAGATGGGACAGGCAGCTGTGGGGGCGGAGCCTTGTGAGCCAGTGCCTGGACTCGCACAGCACGTCACAAATGGAAGGGCGGCGCGTGGGGGGAACTCAAGGCCTGATTGGTTCCTCCTAAGCAGGACGCAATCTGGTTGGCAGGGTAATCGGCCTTCAGTTAGTGCCTTCAGTGGGTGCCTTCAGTTGGTGGCATTTGGTTGCCTTTCCTGGGGAGAGGTGGCAGGTGCTCAGCTCTGCAGGGTGGGGGCAATTGAAAGCCCAAGCTGCCCGAGAAGAGCGGAGTTGCCCCATGGGGACCATGCTGGCCTGTCGCATGTGCACCAAAGCCAGCCCCAGGCAGGGTCCCCACAGGGCTTCCACGGAGCAATCCTGAGGCTTTGACATTTATGAATGGGAGGCCAGCAAAGGCGCAGGCCCCAGCACAGAGGAGCAGAGGCGGCCGGAACACCCTGTCCCTTAATACCAGCCCCAAGCACGGCCACCTCAGGATAAGGTGTTTGGAGCTGTCCTGCAGCTCTGAGATCCACGAGTGGCGGTGGGAGTAGCGCCAGACTCCACTGATTTGGAGCCTGCCCAGTCTGATTCAGGAGGCATGACCAGCAGCACATTGGCACCAGAAGACACCAGAAGGTAGGGAGACTACAGATACCGCTCGGCCTTAGGAGCTCCTCTGGCCATTGGTGACCCAAGGATCCACAGCCTAGGGCTCCTCCCTCCTGCCCTAGTTCGCTTTCCTAGGCCCAGGCCCTAAGCAGGAGGACTTGCTCTGACTCGACTCCCCACCCCTTCTTCTTTCCCTGTTGCATCCAGCCGGTTACTTTCCATTGCCCGGCCCAAATGCCCACTTCTGGGCCCTCTTCTTCTTTTCTTAGGCTGCTCAAAACTAAGTTTTCAAAATACAAAAAGGATGCCACAGATTTCATTACGGTAGAGGAAATGTCTGACAGCTCTTGTATTTAAACTTAACTAGCCACATTGGGACTCCCAATTTCATATCTTGAGTTGTAGAGCAGAGCTCTCTCTCCTAAAGTAATGGCTGAGGGTTAGAGGTACTCTTCTTGATTCTAATAATAAAAATGATTTCTTGTAGAGACAGGGTCTCACTGTGTTGCCCAGGCTGGTCTCAAACCCCCAGCCTCAAGTGATTCACTCACGTTGGCCTCCCGCTTTGTTGGGATGACAGGCAAGAACCACCACACCTGGCCTTGGGAGGTGCTCCTGCTTTGTGTGTTTTGGCTGGTCTTCCTGTGCAGCTGTCAGTAAGATGTTCCTGCAGCATAGTTCCAAATCTTTCTGCACAAATTCAGTGGATGCTGTGATTTTTTACGTGGAATAGCCCCTTTATTTATTGCAGAGAAGCTGGACAATTCACACTTGTAACATATGGCCTAGAAAATTTCGTTTCTTGATCACCACACCTGTTAAAAGGTGATGCTTGTGGTCTAAATAGGCAGATTCCTCATCATCCCCAAGAAAAAGGGAACCACTGCAAGGCAACCTGGGAGGGAGTTTAGGATTGTTCTGAGGCAGTGCAAGCCATTGAAATTCACACAGGAGGGGGTAGAAAAGAGAATCCACATGTTTTGATCCCTCCATGTTCTGAGTATAACTTGGTCCTCCTTAACACGCACCATTTGTGGCATCAGAGAAAACTGGATTTGAATCCCAGTTCCATCACTCTTTATGATGTGATGGTGAATGTGTTTTTAACTCATCTGAGCCTCAGTTTGCTCATCTATAGAAGATGTGACTGTTATGAGGCTTCTATAAGGTAAGTGTGTAAAAACCATGGCAAAATGCTTGTAATTTAAAAGAGAGGGTTATTATGAGGCTTCTATGAGGTAAGTGTGTAAAAGTCTGGACACAATGTCTACAATTTTGTAAGTGATCAATAGGTGGATGAGGAAGATTATCTTTCTCTCAATTTTTAGACCAAGTTTATAAAATTGGGGATATTCCTATTTCTTAGACAATCAAACCAATGATCAGAAAGAATAAATAAATCACCATAGTCACAAAGCAGTTCACAATACATTTACTGGGTAATTTCTAGTTAACAGTAGCAATGATGATCACATTGAAAATCTCGTGTTTTGCGGTGGTTTTCTCTTACGTAAGCCTCTTGCTTTGTTGAAAGCATAGATTCTAAGCTGCTCTGTCAAAATGATTATTAGAAAAATGTGATGTACTTTCTGTGTAAATTTTGTAAAATTTCTTCTGTTAATCTTGTTAATTTGATTGAACATGTGTGTCATTTTCAAAAATGTAAATCGAATACATGTGGATGGGATATATATGTGTACATATGAAATATAACTTGATATTACAGAGTAGGCTTAGCTCATGCCAATGTTGTTTTGTGAAAGCAGCTGCAGAAATCTCTCTTATTTCTAGTTTGTTAATATTTCAGAGATTGCGTGAGGCAGATTTGGTTTCAGTAATTTTAGCATCATTCATTGTAAGGTGATGATCCCTAGGAACTGCTTCACAGTGAGAAACCTGAAAGTTCCCAGCAGTGAGCAATGAATGAAAGGTGGGGTGGGGCTGCTGGCAGGGCAGGGCCTTGTGAGCCATGTGCCTTTGATCTCAAGTTCCAAGTCTGTGGGGATGCATGCAGGGGATTCTGGACCTGATTGTTTCCTCTGAACCAGGTTATAGTCTGGTTGGCAGGGCAACTGGCCTTCACTTGGTGGCCTTCAGTGGGTGTCCTCATTGGTTGCCTTCATTTAGTGCCCTCAGTTGGTACCATCAGTTGGCACTCTTCAGGTGGTGGTCCTCAGTAGGTGGTCCTCAGTTGTAGGGCAGTGGTGGAAGGAGGATGAAACTGTGCTTTCTCCTCCCCTAGTCACAGCTCTCAGGCTTGTTGCCTCCAGGCCCTTCTAAAATAAACCAGACAGGTTGGAAGGTTTTTCTTAGCAGACAAGTCAGCTCAGGGTACAGGGGTGACACAGGGTGCAGGCTGCTAGCGCAGTGCCACCCCACGGACCAGGACTGCCCGTGCCAGCCATGCCTTTGCCAGGAAGAGGCGATAGGTGTTGAGCTCTGCAGACTTGGGGACAAGCGAAGGCCCAAGCTGCCCGAGAAGAGCAGGGGTGCCCCATGGGGACCACACTGAACTGTCGCATGTCCACCAAAGCCAGCCCCAGTCAGGGCCAACACAAGGGTTCTGCAGAGCCAGCTTGTGGCTCTGATGTCTACAAGTGTGCATACAGTGAAGGCTCAGGCTGCGATACACAGGAGCAGAGGCACCCGGAACACGCTGCCCCCGCTGCCAGCTGCAAGTGGGGTCTGCTCAGAATGCGGAGAGTGAAGCTGTCCTGCAGCTTTGAGATCCACGAGGTGGTGGTGGCCCTAGTGCCAGACTCCACTGCTATGGAGCCTGCCCAATCGAGTTTGGGAGCCAGCGAGGGACCTGACAGCAGCACGTTGGCCACCAGGAGACGCCCAAAGGTAGGGAGGTGACAGATACTGCTGAAGTTTAGGAACTCCTCTAGCCATTGCTGGCCCAAGATTCCTGCAGAGGCTTCCAAAGTCTCAGTTTTCTCATCTATAAAAGGTGTGATTGTTATGAGGCTTCCAAAAGGTAAGTGTGTAAAAACCATAGCAAAATGCTTGTAACTTGAAAGAGAGGGTTTCTATGAGGCTTCTATAAAGTAAGTGTGTAAAACTCTGGACACAATACCTATGATTTTTTCAGTGTTCAGTATATGGAGAAGGGGATTATTTTCTCTCATCTAATTTTCAGAGCCAGTTTATAAAATTGGTGATACTCATATTTCTTAGACAATGAAACCAATGATCAGAAAAAATAAATAGATCACCAAAGTCACACAGCAGTTCACAATGCATTCACTGTGTAATTTCTAGTTAAAAGTAGCAATGATGATCACATTAAAAATTTTGTATTATGTGGTAGTTTTCACTTACATAATCCTTTTGGTGTTTTGAAACCATATATTCTAAGTTGCTCTATCAAAGCGATCATTAGAAAAATGTGATGTACTTAGTGTGTAAATTTTAGAAAATTTCTTCTGTTAGTCTTGTTAATTTGATTGAACATATGTGTTATTTTCAAAAATGTAAATTGAATATATGTGGATTGGATATATATGTGCAGGTATGAAATATGACTTGACATTATAGAGTAGGCTTAGCTCATGGCAATATTTTTTTCTGAAAGCACCTGAAGAAATCACTCTTATCTCCAGTTTGTTAATGTTTCAGAGACTATGGGGGAAAGGGGATTCTATGAATGTCAGACACTGCGTGAGGCAGATTTGGTTTCAGTAATTTTAGCATCGTTCATTGTAAGGTGATGATCCCTAGGAACGTCTTCACAGTGAGAAACCTGAAAGTTCCTAGCAGGCAGCAATGAATGAAAGGTGGGGTGGGGCTGCTGAAGGGGCGGGGCCTTGTGAGCCATGTGCCTGTGCTCTCAAGTTCCAAGTTTGTGCGGGTGCCTCCAGCGGATTCTGGACCTGATTGTTTCCTCTGAACCAGGATGAGGTCTGGTTGGCAGGACAACTGGCCTTCACTTGGTGGCCTTCAGTGGGTTCCCTCATTGGTTGCCTTCATTTAGTGCCCTCAGTTGGTACCCTCAGTTGTTTCTCTTCAGTTGGTGGTCCTCAATTGGTGGACTTCAGTTGTTGGGTAGTGGTGGAAGGAGGATGAAACTGTGCTTTCTCCTCCCCCAGTCACAGCTCTCAGTCTTGTTGCATCCAGGCCCTTCTAAAATAAACCAGACAGGTTGGCAGGTTTTTTTTTTCAGACAACTCAGCTCAGGGTATGGTGGTGATGCACTGTCCAGGATGCTAGTGCAGTGCCACCCCATGGCCCAGGGCTGCCCATGCCAGCCATGCCTTTGTCAGGAAGAGGCGATAGGTGTTGAGCTCTGCAGACTTGGGGGAAGTGAAGGCCCAAGCTGCCGGAGAAGAGCAGGGGTGCCCCACATGGACCACACTGACCTGTCACAGGTGCACCAAAGCCAGCCCCAGTCAGGGCCAGCCTGTGGCTCTGACATCTACAAGTGTGCAGACAGCGAAGACGCAGGCTGTGATATACAGGAGCAGAAGCACCCAGAATACGCTGTCCCCCAGTGCCAGCCACAAGTGGGGCCAGCTCAGGGTGCGGTGAGTGAAGCCGTCCTGCACCTCTGGGGTCCACGTAGTGGAGGTGGCAGTAGTGCCAGACTCCACTTCTTTGGAGCCTGCCCAGTCAAATTTGAGAGGAAGCGAGGGACCTGACAGCAGCACATTGGCCACCAGAAGACACCGAAAGGTAGGGAGGCAACAGATACTGCTTAAATTCAGAAGATTCTCTGGCTGTGGCTGGCCCAAGCTTCCGCCACAGGCATCCAAAGCCTCAGTTTTCTCATCTGTAAACGATGTGATTATTATGAGGCTTCCATAAGGTAAGTGTATAAAAACCATGGCAAAATGCTTGTAACTTAAAAGAGAGGGTTTCTATGAGGCTTCTGTAAGGCAAGTGTTTAAAAATCTGGACACAATATCTGTAATTTTTTAAGTGTTCAGTGTATGGAAAAGGAGGATTACTTTTTCTCATTTAATTTTTAGCACGAGTTTATAAGATTGGTGATACTCATATATCTTAGACAATCAAACCAATAATCAGAAAGAATAAATAGATCACCAAAGTCAAAAAGGAGTTCACAATGCCTTCACTGGGTAATTTCTAGTTAAAAGTAGCAACGATTATCACATTGACAATTTTGTATTATGTTGTGGTTTTCTCTTCTATAATCCTCTTGGTGTTATGTAACCACAGATTCTAAGTTGCTCCATCAAAGTGATCATTAGAAAAATGTGATGTACTTAGTGTGTAAATTTTAGAAAATTTCTTGTGTTAGCTTTGTTAATTTGATTGAACATATGTGTTATTTTCAAAAACATAAATGTGGATTGGATATCTATGTGTACATATGAAATATGATTTGACTTTATTATAGAGTAGGCTTAGCTCATGGCAGTGTTTTTTTCCGAAAGCACCTGCAGAAATCACTCTTATTTCTGGTTTGTTAATGTTTCAGAGATTATGGGGGAAAGGGAGTTCTAGGAATCCCAGACACTGCGTGAGGCAGATTTGGTTTCAGCAATTTTAGTATCATTCTTTGTAAGGCGCGATGATCCCTAGGAACTTCTTCACAGTGAGAAAACTGAAAGGTCCCAGCAGCCAGCAATGAATGAAAGGTGGGGCAGGGCCGCTGGCAGGGCGGGGCCTTGTGAGCCATGTGCCTGTGCTCTCAAGTTCCAGGATTGTGGTGATGCGTGCAGGGGATTCTGGACCTGATTGTTTCCTCTGAACCAGGATGTGTTCTTGTTGGCAGGACAACTGGCCTTCACTTGGTGGCCTTCATTGCCTGCCTTCATTTATGGCCTTCACTTAGTGCCCTCAGTTGGTCCTCTTCAGTTGGTGGTCCTCAGTTGGTGGTCTTCAGTCGTTGGCAGTGTTGGAAGGAGGATGAATCTGTTTGTGCTCTCTCCTCCCCCAGTCACAGCTCTCAGGCTTGTTGCAGCCAGGCCCTTCTAACATAAACCAGACATGTTGGCAGGTTTTTTTTTTAGCAGACAAGTCAGCTCAGGATATGGGGGTGACATGGGGTGAGGGCTGCTAGCACAATGCTGCCCCATGCCCCAGTGTTGCCCGTGCCAACAATGCTTTTGCCAGGAAGAGTCAAGAGGTGTTCAGCTCTGCAGACTTAAGGGCAAGCGAAGGCCCATGCTGCCGGAGAAGAGCAGGGGTATCCCATGGGGTCCACACTGAACTGTCACATATGCACCAAAGCCAGTCCCAATCAGGGCTTGCACAAGGTTTCTGCAGAGCTAGCCTGTGGCTCTGATGTCTATGAGTGTGCAGACAGCGAAGACACAGGCCACCATATACAGGAGCAGAAATGCCCGGAACACGCCATCCCCTCATGCCAGCCAGAAGTGGAGCCTGCTCAGGGTGTGGTGGGTGAAGCTGTCCTGCAGCTCTGAGATCCACGAAGTGGAGGTGGTAGTAGCACAGGACCCCACTGCTTTGGAGGCTGCACCATTGAATTTGGGAGCCAGCGAGTATCCTCACAACAGCACATTGGCCACCAGAAGATGCCGAAAGGTAGGGAGGCGACAGGTACCACTTAAGTTCAGGAGCTCCTCTGGCCACTGATGGCCCAAGGTCCCCCCAGAGGCATCCAAAGCCTCAGTTTTCTCATCTGTAAAAGATGTGATTGTTATGAGGCTTCCATAAGGTAAATGTGTGAAAACCATGGCAAAAATGTTTGTAATTTAAAAGGGTACATTTCTTTGACACTTCTGTAAGGTAAGTGTGTAAAATCTGGACACAATACCTTTAATTTAGGTCACTGTAACTTCTGCCTCCTGGGTTCAAGTGATTCTCCTGCCTTAGCCTCCCGAGTAGCTGGGATTAGAGGCGTGTGCCATCAGGCCCGACTAATTTTGTCCTTTTTAGGAGAGACGGAGTTTCACCATGTTGGTCAGACTGGTCTCAAACTCCTGACCTCAGGTGATCTGCTCACCTTGGCTTCCCTAAGTACTGAGATTACAGGCTTGAGCCACCATCCACGACCAAAAATTTCATTTCTTGATCAACAAACCTGTTTCTAAGGAGATGCTTGTGGTCTAAATATGCAGATTCCCCGTCATTACCAAGAAGAAGGGAATGACTGCAAGGCAACCTGGGAGGGAGTTTAGGATTGTTCTGAGGCTGTGAAAGCCATTGAAATTCACATATAAGAGGGTAGAGAAAGGGAATCCACATGTTCGATCCCTCCATGTACTGGGTATAACTTGGTCTTCATTAAGTTGCACCACCTTTGGCATCAGAGAGAACTGGATTTGAATCCAAGTTCCAACACTCATTAGGACACAATCGTGAACATGTCTTTAACTCCTCAGAGCCTCACTTTGCTTATCTATAAAAGAGGGGATTGTTATGAGGCTTCCGTAAGGTAAATGAAAAAATTTGGGTGGACAAAAATGCCTGTAATTTAAAAGATAGGGTTGTTATGAGGCTTCGATAAGGTAAGTGTGCAAAAATCTGGACATAATGTCTATAATTTTGTAAGAGTTCAATATAAAGAGAGGGATTATTTTTCTCTCATTCAATTTTTAGAGCAAGTTTATAAAATGGTGTTACTCATATTTTTGAGATAATCAAACCAAGAATCACAAAGATAAATGAGTCACCATAATCACAAAGCAGTTCACAATACATGTCCTGGGTAATTGCCAGTTAAAAGTAGCAATGATGATCACATTTAAAATCTTGTATTATGTGGTGCTTTTCTCTTACGTAAGCCTCTTTGTTTGTTGAAGCCATAGATTCTAAGTTGCTGTATCAAAATGATCACTAGAAAACAGTGACCTACTTAGTGTATAAATTTTAGAAAATGTCTTCTATTACTCTTGTTAATTTGATTGAATACATGTGTTATTTTCAAAAATGTAAATGGAATATGTATGGATTGAATATATATGTGTATATATATGAAATATGATTTGACATTATAGTGTAGGCGTAGCTCATGGCAATGTGTTTTTCTGAAAGCAACGGCAGAAATTTGTCATTTTTCTAGTTTGTAAAAATCTCAGAGGTTATGGCGGAAAGGGTGTTCTATGAATCCCAGATAGTACATGAGGCAGATTTGGTTTCAGTAATTTTAGCATCATTCATTGTAAGGTGATGATCCCTAGGAACTTCATCACAGTGAGCAACATGAAAGCTCCTAGCAGCCAGCAACGGATGAAAGGTGGGGCAGGTCCACTGGCAAGGTGGGGCCTTGTGAGCCTCGTGCTCGAGCTCTCAATTCCAAGTTGGGGGGACACATGCAAAGGATTCTGGGACTGATTGTTTCCTGTAACCAGGATGCGGTCTGGTTGGCAGGGCAACTGGCCTTCACTTGGTGTCCTGTAGTGGGCACCCTCATTGGTTGCCTTCGGTTAGTGCTCTCATTTGGTACCCTCAGTTGTTTCTCTTCGGTTGGTGGTCCTCAGTTGGTGGTCTTCAGTTGCTGGGCGGTGGGGGAAGGAGGATGAATCCGTTTGTGCTGTCTTCTCCCCTAGTCACAGCTCTCAGGCTTGTTGCATCCAGGCCCTTCTAAAATAATCCAGGGATGTTGGCAGGATATTTTAGCAGACAAGTCAGCTCAGGCTATGTGGGTGGCAAAAGGTGCAGGCTGCTAGCACAGTGCCACCCCATGGCCCAGGGATGCCCTTGCCAGCCATGCCTTTTCCAGGAAAAGGTGATAGTTGTTGAGCTCTGCAGACTTGGGGGAAGCAAAGGCCCAAGCTTCCAGAGAAGAGCAGGGGTGGCCCATGGGGACCACAATGAACTGTCACATGTGCACAAAAGCCAGCCCCAGTCAGGGCCAGTCCAAGGGTTTTGCAGAGGCAGCCTGTGTCTCTGAGGTCTACGAGTATGCAGACAGTGAAGGTACAGGCCTAGATAAACAGGAGCAGAGGCGCCCTGGACACACTGTCCCCCAATGCCATCCGCAAGTGGGGCCAGCTCAGGGTGCAGTGGGTGAAGCTGTCCTGCACCTCTGGGATCCACAAAGTGGAGGTGGCAATAGCACCAGACCCCACTGCTTTGGAGCCTGTCCAGTCGAATTTGGGAGCCAGCGAGTGTCCTGACTGCAGTACTTTCGCCACCAGAAGATGCCTAAAGGTAAGGAGGTTTCAGATACAACTTAAGTTTAGGAGCTCCTCCAGCTGCCACTGGCCCAAAGTTCCCCCAGATGCATCCAAAGCCTGGGGCTCCTCCCTCCTGCCCCTAGTTTGCTATGCTAAGCCTAGGCTCAAGCAGGAGGACTGGCTCTGCCTCACCTCCCCACCCCTTCTTTTTTCCCTGCTGTGTCCAGCCAGTTTCTTTCCTCCTACCTACCCCAATGCCCAGTTCTGGGCATTCTTCTTCTTCCCCTAGGCTGTCTGAAAACCACGTTTTTAGAATACACAATTTATGCTTCAGATTTCATTGCTGTAGAGGAAATTTCTGACAGCTCTTGTATTTAAACTTAAGTAGCTACATTGGGACTCACAATTTCATATCTTGAGTTCTAGGCTAGAGCCCTCTCTCCTAAGGCAATGTCAGAGGGTCAGAGGTACTCTTCTCGATTTTAATAATAAAAAAGGATTTTTTTTTTTTTTTTTGGTAGAGACAGGGTCTCACTGTGTTTCCCAGGCTGGTCTTGAACTCCTGGCTTCAAGTGATCCACCCACCTTGGCCTCCCACTTTGCTGGCATGATAAGCAAGAACCACCAGCTAGAGCTGGCCTTTGGAAGTGCTCCAGCTTTGTGTGTTTTGGGCTAATCTTCCTGCACAGCTGTCAGTAAGATGTTCCTGCAGTATAGTTCCAAAGCTTTCTACACAAATTCAGTGGATCCTGTGATTTTTTTTACATGGAATAGCCCTTTTTTTTTTTTTTTTTTTTTTTTTTTTGCAGAGAAACTAGACAATTCACAGTTAGTAACCTAAGGCCTAGAAAATTGTGTTTCTTGATCAAAGCAACTGTTTATAGATGCTTGTGGTCCAAAGATGTAGATTCCTAATCATGAAAAAGAAGAAGTGATGTCCAGTACAGGCAACCAGGGAGGGAGTTTAGGATTGTTCTGAGGCCATGAAAGCCATTGAAATTCATCCATAAGAGGGCAGAAAAAGGGAATCCACATGTTTTGATCCCTCCATGTGCCGGGTATAACTGGGTCTTTGTGAAGGTGCACCACCTTTGGTATCAGAGAGAACTGGATTTGAATTCCAGTTCCAACAATCATTACGAAGTGATGCTGAATGAGTTTTTAAATGATCTGAGCCTCAGTTTGCTCATCTCTAAAAGATGGGATTCTTACGAGGCTTGCATAAGATTAGTGTGTAAAAATCTGGGAATAATGCCTGTAATTTAAAAGACAGGGTTGTTATGAGGCTTCAATAAGGTAAGTGTGTAAAAATCTGGACACTATGCCTTTAATTTTGTAATTGTGCAATATATGAAGGAGGATTATTTTTCTCTCCTTTAATTTTTAGAACAAGTTTATACAATTAGCATTATTCATATATTTAAGATAATCAAAGGACCAATAAGTTCAAATAAATCACCATATTCACAAAGCAGTTCGCAATATATTTACTGGGTAATTGCTACTTAAAAGCAGCAATGATGATCACATTGAAAATCTTGTATTATGTGGCGGTTTTCTCTTCCATGAGCCTCTTCATTTGTGGAAACCATAGAGTCTAAGTTGCTCTATCAAAGTGTTCGTTAGAAAAATGTGATGTACTTAGTGCATAAATTTTAGAAAATTTCCACCGTTAGTCTTGTTAATTTAATTGAATATGTGTGTTTTGGATTATGAATATGAGTATGTATTGATATATGAATTAAGACTTGACATCATAGCTCATGGCAATGTTTTCTTCTGAAAACACCTGCCGAAATTTGTATTTTTTCTAGTTTCCAAAAAAATCAGAGGAGATGGGTCAAGGTGGGTCTTTGAATGTCAGATAGTGCTTATGGGGTACATTGGCATAGAGTAATTTCCGCATAATTTATATTCATAATTCACAGAGAGGAAACCTGAAAGTTGCTACCAGCTACTAATACATGAAAGATGGGACAGGCAGCTGTGGGGGCGGAGCCTTGTGAGCCAGTGCCTGGACTCGCACAGCACGTCACAAATGGAAGGGCGGCGCTTGGGGGGAACTCAAGGCCTGATTGGTTCCTCCTAAGCAGGACGCGATCTGGTTGGCAGGGCAACCGGCCTTCAGTTAGTGCCTTCAGTGGGTGCCTTCAGTTGGTTGCATTTCATTGCTTTTCCTGGGGAGAGGTGGCAGGTGCTCAGGTCTGCAGTCGTGGGGACAAGCGAAGGCCCAAGCTGCCTGAGAAGTGCAGAGTTGTCCAATGCGGACCAAGTTAACCTGTCGCACGTGCCCGAAAGCCAGCCCCAGACAGGGCCGGCGCAGGGCTTCTGCGGAGCCATCCTGAGGCTCTGACATCTATGAGTGGGTGGCCAGCAAAGGCGCAGGCCCCAGCACAGAGGAGCAGAGGTGCCCGGAACACGCTGTCCCTTAATGCCAGCCCCAAGCGGGGTCAGCTCAGGGTGCGGTGTTTGGAGCTGTCCTGCAGCTCTGAGATCCACGAGGGGGCGGTGGGAGTAGCGCCAGACTCCACTAATTTGGAGCCTGCCCAGTCTGATTCCGCAGCCTTGACTAGCAGCACATTGGCACCAGAAGACGCCAAAAGGTAAGGAGACGACAGATACCGCTTGGCCTTAGGAGCACCTCTGGCCTTGCTCACCCAAGGTTCCCTGCAAAGGCATCCACAGCCTGGGGTTCCTCCCTCCTGCCCCTAGTTCGCTTTCCTAGGCCCAGGCCCTAAGCAGGAGGACTTGCTCTGGCTCGACTCCCCACCCCTTCTTCTTTCCCTGTTGCATCCAGCCGGTTACTTTCCCTTGCCCTGCCCAAATGTCCACTTCTGGGTCCTCTTCTTCTTTTCCTAGGCTGGCCAAAAACTAAGTTTTCAAAATACAAATTGGATGCCACAGATTTCATTATGGTAGAGGAAATGTCTGACAGCTCTTGTATTTAAACTTAAGTAGCCACATTGGGACTCCCAATTTCATATCTTGAGTTGTAGAGCAGAGCTCTCTCTCCTAAAGTAATGGCTGAGGGTTAGAGGTACTCTTCTTGATTCTAATAAGAAGAAATGATGTTTTGTAGAGACAGTGTCTCACTGTGTTGCCCAGGCTGGTCTCAAACCCCCGGTCTCAAGTGATTCACCCACGTTGGCCTCCCACTTTGTTGGGATGACAGGCAAGAACCACCACACCTGGCCTTGGGAGGTGCTCCTGCTTTGTGTGTTTTGGCTGGTCTTCCTGCGCAGCTGTCAGTAAGATGTTCCTGCAGCATAGTTCCAAATCTTTCTGCACAAATTCAGTAGATGCTGTGATTTTTTACGTGGAATAGCCCCTTTATTTATTGCAGAGAACCTGGACAATTCACACTTAGTAACATACGGCCTAGCAAATTTCATTTCTTGATCACCACACCTGTTAAAAGGTGATGCTTGTGGTCTAAATAGGCAGATTCCTCATCATCCCCAAGAAAAAGGGAACCACTGCAAGGCAACCTGGGAGGGAGTTTAGGATTGTTCTGAGGCAGTGCAAGCCATTGAAATTCACACAGGAGGGGGTAGAAAAGAGAATCCACATGTTTTGATCCCTCCATGTTCTGGGTATAACTTGGTGCTCCTTAACATGCACCGTTTTTGGCATCAGAGAAAACTGGATTTGAATCCCAGTTCCATCACTCTTTGTGATGTGATGGTGAATGTGTTTTTAACTCATCTGAGCCTCAGTTTGCTCGTCTATAGAAGATGTGATTTTTATGAGGCTTCCATAAGGTAAGTGTGTAAAAACCATGGCAAAATGCATGTAATTTGAAAGAGAAGGTTAGTATCAGGCTTCTATAAGGTAAGTGTGTAAAAGTCTGGACACAATGTCTACAATTTTTTAAGTGTTCAATAGGTGGAGAAGGATGATTATCTTTCTTTTTTTTACACCACTAATTTTTAGACCAAGTTTATAAAATTAGGGACACATATTTCTTAGACATCAGAAAGAGTAAATAAATCAGCGTAGTCACAAAGCAGTTCACAATACATTTACTGGGTAATTTCTAGTTAACAGTAGCGATGATGGTCACGTTGAAAATCTCATATTTTGTGGTGGTTTTCTCTTACGTAAGCCTCTTGCTTTGTTGAAAGCATAGATTCTAACCTGCTCTATCAAGTGATTCTTAGAAAAATGTGATGTACTTAGTGTGTAAAGTTTAGAAAATTTCTTCTCTTAGTCTAGTTAATTTGAACATTTGTGTCATTTTCAAAAATATAAATCAAATATATGTGGATGGGATCTATATGTGTACATATGAAATATGACTTGATATTATAGGGTAGGCTCAGCTCATGGCAATATTTTTTTCTGAAAGCACCTGCAGAAATCACTCTTATTTCTAGTTTGTTAATGTTTCAGAAATTATGGGGGAAAGGGAGTTCTAGGAATCCCAGACACTGCATGAGGTAGATTTGTTTCAGTAATTTTAGCATCATTCATTGTAAGGCGATGATCCCTAGGAACTTCTTCACAGTGAGAAACCTGAAAGGTCCTAGCAGCCAGCAATGAATGAAAGGTGGGGCGGGGCTGCTGGCAGAGTGGGGCCTTGTGAGCCTTGTGCCTGTGCTCTCAAGTTCCAAGTTGGTGGGGATGCCTCCAGGGGATTCTGGACCTGATTATTTCCTCTGAACCAGGATGTGGTCTGGTTGGTAGGGTAACTGGCCTTCACTTGGTGACCTTCAGTGGGCATCTTCATTGGTTGCCTTCGGTTAGTGCCCTCAGTTGGTACCCTCAGTTGGTTCTCTTCAGTTGGTGGTCCTCAGCTGGTGGTCTTCAGTTGTTGGGTAGTGGTGGAAGGAGAATGAAACTGTGCTTTCTCCTCCCACAGTCACAGCTCTCAGGCTTGTTGCATCCAGGCCCTTCTAAAATAAACCAGACAGGTTGGCAGGTTTTTCTCAGCACACAAGACAGCTCAGGGTATGGGGTTGATGGGGGTGTGGGCTGCTAGCACAGTGCTGCCCCATGCCCAGGGCTGCCCATGCCAGCCATGCCTTTGCCAGGAAGAGGTGATAGTTGTTGAGCTCTGCAGACTTGGGGACAAGCAAAGGCCCAAGCTGCCCGAGAAGAGCAGGGGTGCCCCATGGGGATCACACTGAACTGTCGCATGTGCACCAAAGCCAGCCTCAGTCAGGGCCGGCACAAGCATTCTGCAGTGCCAGCCTGTGGCTCTGACGTCTACAAATGTGCAGACAGTGAAGATGCAGACTGCGATATACAGGAGCAGAGGCGCCCGGAACACACTGTCCGCCAATGCCAGCCTCAAGTGAGGTCAGCTCAGGGTGTGGTGGGTGAAGCCGTCCTGCAGCCCTGAGATCCATAAGATAGAGGTGGCAGTAGTGATGTACTTCACTGTATGGAGCCTGCCCAATCGAATTTGGGAACCAGCGAGGGTCCTGACAACACTACATTGGCCGCCAGAAGATGCCAAAAGGTAGGGAGGCGACTGATACTGCTAAAGTTTAGGAGCTCCTCTGGCTGTTCCTGGCCCAAGGGTCCCCAGGAGGCATCCAAAGCCTCAGTTTTCTCATCTGTAAACGATATGATTGTTATGAGACTTCCATAAGGTAAGTGTGTAAGAACCATGGCAAAGTGCTTGTAACTTAAAAGAGAGGGTTTCTATGAGGCTTCCATAAGGTAAGTGTGTAAAAATGTGGACACAATACCTATAATTTTTTAAGTGCTCACTATATGGAGAAGGGGGATTATTTTTTCTCATCTGATTTTTACAATGAATTTATAAGATTAGTGACACTCATATCTCTTAGACAATGTAACCAGTGATCAGAAAGAATAAATAGATAATTAAAGTCACAAAGCAGTTCACAATGCATTCATTGGGTAATTTCTGGTTAAAACTAGCAATGATGATCACATTGAAAACTTTCTATTATATGGTGGTTTTCACTTACATAATCCTCTTGGTGTTTTTGAAACCATAGATTCTAAGTTGCTCTACCAAAGTGATCATTAGAAAAATGTGATTCACTTACTGTGTAAATGTTAGAAAATCTCTTTTGTTAGTCTAGTTAATTTGATTGAACATATGTGTTATTTTCAAAAATGTAAATCGAATATATGTGGATTGAATATATATGTGCAGGTATGACATATGACTTGACGTTATAGAGTAGGCTTAGCTCATGGCAATGTTTTTTTCTGAAAGCACCTGCAGAAATCTCTCTTATTTCTAGTTTGTTAATGTTTTAGAGATTATGGGGGAAATGGGATTCTATGAATGTAAGACACTGCTTGAGGCAGATTTGATTTCAGTAATTTTAGCATCATTCATTGTAATGCGATGATCCCTAGGAACTTCTTCACAGTGAGAAACCTGAAAGCTCCTAGCAGGCAGCAATGAATGAAAGGTGGGGTGGGGCCGCTGGCAGGACAGGGCCTTTTGAGCCATGTGCCTGTGCTCTCAAGTCCCAAGTTTGTGGGGATGCATGCAGGGGATTCTGGACCTGATTGTTTCCTATGAACCAGGATGCGTTCTGGTTGGCAGGACAACTGGCCTTCACTTGGTGGCCTTCAGTGGGTGCCCTCATTGGTTGCCTTCGTTTAGTGCCCTCTGTTGGTACCCTCAGTTGTTTCTCTTCAGTTGGTTGTCTTCAGTTGGTGGTCTTCAGTTGTTGGGCAGTGGTGGAGGGAGGATGAATCCGTTTGTTCTCTCTCCTCCCCCAGTCACAGCTCTCAGGCTTGTTGCCTCCAGGCCCTTCTAAAATAAACCAGACAGGTGGCAGGATTTTTTTTAGCAGACAATTCAGCTCACGGTACAGGGGTGAAGTGGGGTGTGGGATGCTAGTGCAGTGTCGCCTCATGGCCCAGGGCTGCCCGTGCCAGCCATGCTTTTGGAAGGAAGAAGTGATAGGTGTTGAGCTCTGCAGACTTGGGGGCCAGCGAAGGCCCAAGCTGCCCGAGAAGAGCAAGATTGCCCCACGGGGCCCACACTGAACTGTCGCATGTGCACCAAAGCCAGCCCCAATCAGGGCTGGCACAAGGTTCTGCAAAGTCAACCTGTGGTTCTGACATCTACGAATGTGCATACAGCGAAGGTGCAGGCTGCGATATACAGGACCACAGGCACCCTGAACATACTGTCCCCCAGTGCCATCCGCAAGTGGGGACAGCTCAGGGTGCGGTGGGTGAAGCTGTCCTGCACCTCTGGGATCCATGAGGTGGAGGTGGCAGTATCACCGGACTCCACTGCTTTGGAGCCTGCCCAATCGAATTTGGGAGCCAGTGAGGGACCTGACAGCAGCAGACTGGCAACCAGAAGACGCCCAAAGGTAGGGAGGCAATGGATACTGCTTAAGTTCAGAAGATCCTCTCGCTGTTGTTGGCCCAAGTTTCCTCCAGAGGCATCCAAAGCCTCAGTTTTCTCATCTATAAAAGACATGATTCTTTTGAGGTTTCCATAAGGTAAGTGTAAAAAGCATGGAAAAATGCTTGTAATTTAAAAGAGAGGGTTTCTATGAAGCTTCTATATGGTAAGTGTGTAAAAACCTGGACACAATACCTATAATTTTTTAACTGTTCTGTATATGGAGAAGGAGGATTATTTTTTCTCATCTAATTTTTAGAGTAAGTTTATAAAATTGTTGATACTCATAATTCTTAGACAATCTAACCAATCATCAGAAAGAATAAATAGATAACCAATGTCACAAAGCCGGTAATTTCTAGTTCAAAGTGGCACTGATTTTCACATTGAAAATTTTGTATTATGTGGTGATTTTTCTCTTACATAATCCTCTTGGTGTTCTGAAACCACAGATTCTTAGTTGCTCTATCAAAGTGATCATTAGAAAAATGTGATTTACTTACTGTGTAAACGTTAGAAAATGTCTTCTGTTAGTCTTGTTAATTTGATTGAACATATGTGTTATTTTCAAAAATGTAAATCGAATATATGTGGATTGGATATATATGTGCAGGTATGAAATATGACTTGACATTATAGAGTAGGCTTAGCTCATGGCAATGTTTTTTTCTGAAAGCACCTGCAGAAATCTCTCTTATTTCTAGTTTGTTAATGTTTTAGAGATTATGGGGGAAAGGGGATTCTATGAATGCAAGACACTGCGTGAGGCAGATTTGATTTAAGTAATTTTAGCATCATTCATTGTAAGGCAATGATCTCTAGGAACTTCTTCTCGTTGAGAAACCTGAAATGTCCTAGTAGCCAGCAATGAATGAAATGTGGGGCGGGGCCGCTGGCAGGGCGGGGCCTTGTGAGCCCTGTGCCTGTGCTCTCAGGTTCCAAGTTTGTGGGGATGCATGCAGGGGATTCTGGACCTGACTGTTTCCTCTGAACCAGGAAGCGGTATGGGTGGCAGGACAACTGGCCTTCACTTGGTGGCCTTCGGTGGGTGTCCTCATTTGTTGCCTTCGGTTAGTGCCCTCAGTTGGTACCCTCAGTTGTTTCTCTTCAGTTGGTGGTCCTCAATTGGTGGTCTTCAGTTGTTGGGTAGTGGTGGAAGGAGGATGAAACTGTGCTTTCTCCTCCCCCAGTCACAGCTCTCAGGCTTGTTGCATCCAGGCCCTTCTAAAATAAACCAGACAGGTTGACAGGTTTTTCTCAGCACACAAGTCCCCTCAGGGTACGCGGCTGATGGGGGTGTGGGCTGCTAGTGTAGTGCTGCCCCATGGCCCAGGGCTGCCCGTGCCAGCCATGCCTTTGCCAGGAAGAGGTGATAGTTGTTGAGCTCTGCAGACTTGGGGACAAGCAAAGGCCCAAGCTGCCCGAGAAGAGCAGGGGTGCCCCATGGGGATCACACTGAACTGTCGCATGTGCACCAAAGCCAGCCTCAGTCAGGGCCGGCACAAGCATTCTGCAGCGCCAGCCTGTGGCTCTGACATCTACAAATGTGCAGACAGTGAAGATGCAGACTGCGATATACAGGAGCAGAGGTGCCTGGAACACACTGTCCGCCAATTCCAGCCTCAAGTGGGGTCAGCTCAGGGTGTGGTGGGTGAAGCCGTCCTGCTGCTCTGAGATTCATAAGATAGAGGTGGCAGTAGTGATGCACTTCACCGCATGGAGCCTGCCCAATCGAATTGGGGAACCAGCGAGGGTCCTGACAACACTACATTGGCCGCCAGAAGATGCCAAAAGGTAGGGAGGCGACTGATACTGCTTAAGTTTAGGAGCT
This sequence comes from Pongo pygmaeus, assembly GCF_028885625.2. NCBI lineage: Eukaryota > Metazoa > Chordata > Mammalia > Primates > Hominidae > Pongo > Pongo pygmaeus. The sequence continues at coordinate 27,346,902 of NC_072381.2, read as the reverse complement.
CCTCTGGCCGTTCCTGGCCCAAGGTTCCCCCAGAGGCATCCAAAGCCTCAGTTTTCTCATCTGTAAACGATGTGATTGTTATGAGGCTTCCATAAGGTAAGTGTGTAAAAATGTGGACACAATACCTATAATTTTTTAAGTGTTCAGTATATGGAGAAGGGGGATTATTTTTTCTCACCTAATTTTTACAATGAATTTATAAGATTGGTGACACTCATATTTCTTAGACAATGTAACCAATGATCAGAAAGAATAAATAGATAATTAAAGTCACAAAGCAGTTCGCAATGCATTCACTGGGTAATTTCTGGTTAAAACAAGCAATGATGATCACATTGAAAACTTTCTATTATATGGTGGTTTTCACTTACATAATCCTCTTGGTGTTTTTGAAACCATAGATTCTAAGTTGCTCTACCAAAGTGATTATTAGAAAACTGTGATGTACTTAGTGTCTAAATTTTAGAAAACTTCTTCTGTTATTCTTGTTAATTTGATTGAGCATGTGTGTTATTTTCAAAAATGTAAATGGAATATATATTGATCGGATTTATATGTGTATATATGAGATATGACTTGACGTTATAGAATAGGCTTAGCTGATGGCAGTGTTTTTTTCTGAAAGCACCTGCAGAAATCTCTCGTATTTCTAGTTTGTTAATGTTTCAGAGATTATGTGGGAAAGGGCGTTCTAGGAATCCCAGACACTGCGTGAGGCACATTTGGTTTCAGTAATTTTAGCATCATTCATTGTAAGGTGATGATCCCTAGGAACTTCTTCACAATGAGAAACCTGAAAGGTCCTAGCAGGCAGCAATGAATGAAAGGTGGGTTGGGGCCGCTTGCAGGGCGGGGCCTTGTGAGCCATGTGCCCGTGCTCTCAAGTCCGAAGTTTGTGGGGATGCATGCAGGGGATTCTGGCCCTGATTGTTTCCCCTGAACCAGGATGCGTTCTGGTTGGCAGGACAACTGGCCTTCACTTGGTGGCCTTCAGTGGGTGCCCTCATTGGTTGCCTTCGTTTAGTGCCCTCAGTTGGTACCCTCAGTTGGTTCTCTTCAGTGGGTGGTCCTCAGTTGTTGGGCAGTGTTGGAAGGAGGATGAATCCATTTGTGCTCTCTCCTCTCCCAGTCACAGCTCTCAGTTTTTGTTGCATCCAGGCCCTTCTAAAATAAAGCAGACAGGTGGCAGGATTTTTTTAGCAGACAAGTCAGCTCAGGGTACAGGGCTGAAGCAGGGTGCGGGATGCTAGTGCAGTGTCGCCTCATGGCCCAGGGCTGCCCGTGCCAACCATGCTTTTGGAAGGAAGAAGTGATAGGTGTTGAGCTCTGCAGACTTGGGACAAACGAAGGCTCAAGCTGCCCGAGAAGAGCAGGGTTGCCCCATGGGGCCCACACTGAACTGTCGCATGTGCACCAAAGCCAGTCCCAGTAAGGGCTGGCACAAGCGTTCTGCAGAGCCAGCCTGTGGCTCTGACATCTACGAGTGTGCATACAGTGAAGGTGCAGGCTGCGATATACAGGACCACAGGCAACCGGAACATGCTGCCCCCAGTGCCATCCACAAGCGGGGACAGCTCAGGGTGCGGTGAGTGAAGCCGTCCTGCACCTCTGGGATCCATGAGGTGGAGGTGGCAGTATCGCCGGACTCCACTGCTTTGGAGCCTGCCCAATCGAATTTGGGAGCCAGTGAGGGACCTGACAGCAGCAGATTGGCAACCAGAAGACGCCCAAAGGTAGGGAGGCAATGGATACTGCTTAAGTTCAGAAGATCCTCTTGCTGTTGCTGGCCCAAGGTTCCCCCAGGGGCATCCAAAGCCTCAGTTTTCTCATCTATAAAAGACATGATTCTTTTGAGGTTTCCATAAGGTAAGTGTAAAAAGCATGGCAAAATGCTTGTAATATAAAAGAGAGGGTTTCTGTGAAGCTTCTATGTGGTAAGTGTGTAAAAACCTGGACACAATACCTATAATTTTTTAACTGTTCGGTATGTGGAGAAGGAGGATTATTTTTTCTCATCTAATTTTTAGAGTAAGTTTATAAAATTGTTGATACTCATATTTCTTAGACAATCTAACCAATCATCAGAAAGAATAAATAGATAACCAAGGTCACAAAGCTATTCACAATGCATTCACTGGGTAATTTCTAGTTCAAAATGGCAATGATTTTCACATTGAAAATTTTGTATTATGTGGTGATTTTTCTCTTACATAATCCTCTTGGTGTTTTGAAACCACAGGTTCTTAGTTGCTCTATCAAAGTGATCATTAGAAAAATGTGATTTACTTACTGTATAAACGTTAGAAAATGTCTTCTGTTAGTCTTGTTAATTTGATTGAGCATATGTGTTATTTTCAAAAATGTAAATCGAATATATGTGGATTGGATATATATGTGCAGGTATGAAATATGACTTGACATTTTAGAGTAGGCTTAGCTCATGGCAATGTTTTTTTCTGAAAGCACCTGCAGAAATCTCTCTTATTTCCAGTTTGTTAATGTTTTAGAGATTATGGGGGAAAGGGGATTCTATGAGTGCAAGACACTGCATGAGGCAGATTTGGTTTCAGTAATTTTAGCATCATTCATTGTAAGGTGATGATCCCTAGGAATTTCTTCTCATTGAGAAACCTGAAATGTCCTAGCAGCCAGCAATGAATGAAATGTGGGGCGGGGCCTCTGGCAGGGTGTGACCTTGTGAGCCATATGCCTGTGCTCTCAAGTCCCAAGTTTGTGGGGATGCATGCAGGGGATTCTGGACCTGATTGTTTCCTCTGAACCAGGAAGCGGTCTGGTTGGCAGGACAACTGGCCTTCACTTGGTGGCTTTCAGTGGGTGTCCTCACTGGTTGCCTTCATTTAGCGCCTTCAGTTGGTACCCTCAATTGGTTCTCTTCAGTTGGTGGTCCTCAATTGGTGGTCTTCAGTTGTTGGGTAGTGGTGGAAGGAGGATGAAACTGTGCTTTCTCCTCCCACAGTCACAGCTCTCAGGCTTGTTGCATCCAGGCCCTTCTAAAATAAACCAGACAGATTGGCAGGTTTTTCTCAGCACACAAGTCAGCTCAGGGTACGGGGTTGATGTGGGGTGTGGGCTGCTAGTGTAGTGCTGCCCGATGGCCCAGGGCTGCCAGTGCCAGCCATGCTTTTGGAAGGAAGAAGTGATAGGTGTTGAGCTCTGCAGACTTGGGACAAGCGAAGGCTCAAGCTGCTCGAGAAGAGCAGGGTTGCACCATGGGGATCACACTGAACTGTCACATGTGCACCAAAGCCAGCCTCAGTCACGGCCAGCACAAGCATTCTGCAAAGCCAGCCTGTGGCTCTGACGTCTACAAACGTTCGCACAGCAAAGATGCAGGCTGCGATATATAGGAGCAGAGGCTCCCGGAACACTCTGTCCCTCAATGCCAGCCTCAAGTGGAGCCAGCTCAGGGTGTGGTGGGTGAAGCCGTCCTGCAGCTCTGCGATCCATAAGATAGAGGTGGCAGTAGTGATGCACTTCACTGTATGGAGCCTGCCCAATCGAATTTGGGAACCAGCGAGGGTCCTGACAACACTACATTGGCCGCCAGAAGATGCCAAAAGGTAGGGAGGCGACTGATGCTGCTAAAGTTTAGGATCTCCTCTGGCCGTTCCTGGCCCAAGGTTCCCCCAGAGGCATCCAAAGCCTCAGTTTTCTCATCTATAAACGATGTGATTGTTATGAGGCTTCCATAAGGTAAGTGCGTAAGAACCATGGCAAAATGCTTGTAACTTAAAAGAGAGGGTTCCTATGAGGCTTCCATAAGGTAAGTGTGTAAAAATGTGGACACAATACCTATAATTTTTTAAGTGTTCAGTATATGGAGAAGGGGGATTATTTTTTCTCACCTAATTTTTACAATGAATTTATAAGATTGGTGACACTCATATTTCTTAGACAATGTAACCAATGATCAGAAAGAATAAATAGATAATTAAAGTCACAAAGCAGTTCGCAATGCATTCACTGGGTAATTTCTGGTTAAAACTAGCAATGATGATCACATTGAAAACTTTCTATTATGTGGTGGTTTTCACTTACGTAATCCTCTTGGTGTTTTTGAAACCATAGATTCTAAGTTGCTCTACCAAAGTGATTATTAGAAAACTGTGATGTACTTAGTGTGTAAATTTTAGAAAACTTCTTCTGTTATTCTTGTTAATTTGATTGAGCATGTGTGTTATTTTCAAAAATGTAAATGGAATATATATTGATCGGATTTATATGTGTATATATGAGATATGACTTGACTTTATAGAGTAGGCTTAGCTGATGGCAATGTTTTCTTCTGAAAGCACTTGCAGAAATCACTCTTATTTCTAGTTTGTTAATGTTTCAGAGATTATGGGGGAGAGGGCGTTCTAGGAATCCCAGACACTGCGTGAGGCACATTTGGTTTCAGTAATTTTAGCATCATTCACTGTAAGGTGATGATCCCTAGGAACTTCTTCACAATGAGAAACCTGAAAGGTCCTAGCAGCCAGCAATGAATGAAAAGTGGGGTGAGGCCGCTGGCAGGGCGGGGCCTTGTGAGCCATGTGCCTGTGCTCTCAAGTTCCAAGTTTGTGGGGATGCATGCAGGGGATTCTGGCCCTGATTGTTTCCCCTGAACCAGGATGCGTTCTGGTTGGCAGGGCAACTGGCCTTCACTTGGTGGCCTTCAGTGGGTGCCCTCATTGGTTGCCTTCGTTTAGTGCCCTCAGTTGGTACCCTCAGTTGTTTATCTTCAGTTGGTGGTCTTCAGTTGTTGGGCAGTGTTGGAAGGAGGATGAATCCATTTGTGCTCTCTCCTCTCCCAGTCACAGCTCTCAGTTCTTGTTGCATCCAGGCCCTTCTAAAATAAAGCAGACAGGTGGCAGGATTTTTTTAGCAGACAAGTCAGCTCAGGGTACAGGGCTGAAGCAGGGTGCGGGATGCTAGTGCAGTGTCGCCTCATGGCCCAGGGCTGCCCGTGCCAGCCATGCCTTTCCCAGGAAGAGGCGATAGGTGTTGAGCTCTGCAGAGTTGGGGGCAAGCGAAGGCTCAAGCTGCCCCAGAAGAGCAGGGGTGCCCCATGGGGCCCACACTGAACTGTCGCATGTGCACCAAAGCCAGCCCCAGTCAGGGCTGGCACAAGCATTCTTCAGGCCATCCTGTGGCTCTGACATCTACGAGTGTGCATACAGCGAAGGCACAGGCTGCGATATACAGGACCACAGGCACCCGGAACACGCTGTCCCCCACTGCCAGCCGCAATCGGACTATCTCAGGGTGCGGTGGGTGAAGTTGTCCTGTAGCTCTGAGATCCATGATATGGATGTGCAGGACCCCACTGCTTTGGAGGCTGCCCAATCGACTATGGGAGCCAGCGAGTGTCCTGACAGCAGCACATTGGCCACCAGAAGACACCAAAAGGTAGGGAGGTGATGGATACCATTTAGATACAGGAGCTCCTCTGGCTGCTGATGGCCCACATTTGCCCCAGAGGCATCCAAAGCCTCAGTTTTCTCATCTATAAAAATGTGATTGTTATGAGGCTTCCATAAGGTGTGTAAAAACCATGGCAAAAATGTTTGTAATTTAAAAGAGGGGTTTCTATGAGGCTTCTATAAGGTAAGTGTGTAAAATCTGGACACAATACCTATAATTTAGGTCACTGTAACCTCTGCCTCCTGGGTTCAAGCGATTCTCCTGCCTTATCCTCCCGATTAGAGGCATGCGCCATCATGCCTGACTAATGTTGTTCTTTTTAGGAGAGACGGGGTTTTACCATGTTAGTCAGGCTGGTCTCGAACTCCAGACCTCAGGTGATCTGCTCACCTTGCCTTCCCTAAGTACTGGGATTACAGGCATGAGCCACCATCCCCAGCCAAAAATTTCATTCCTTGATCAACAAACCTGTTTCCAAGGAGATGCTTGTGGTCTAAATATGCAGATTCCCAGTCATTACCAAGAAGAAGGGAATAACTGCAAGGCAACCTCGGAGGGAGTTTAGGATTGTTCTGAGGCTGTGAAAGCCATTGAAATTCACACGTAAGAGGATAGAGAAAGGGAATCCACATGTTTGATCCCTCCATGTACTGGGTATAACTTGGTCTTCGTTAAGTTTGCACCACCTTTGGCATCAGAGAGAACTGGATTTGAATCCCAGTTCCAACACTCATTACGATGTGATCATGAATGTGTTTCTAACTCCTCAGAACCTCCCTTTGCTTATCTATAAAAGAGGGGATTCTTATGAGGCTTCCGTAAGGTAAATGAGTAAAAATTTGGGTGGACAAAATGCCTGTAATTTAAAAGATAGGGTTGTTATGAGGCTTCGATAAGGTAAGTGTGTAAAAATCTGGACACAGTGCCTATAATTTTGTTAGTGTTCCATATATAGAGATGGATTATTTTTCTCTCATTTAAGTTCTAGAGTAAGTTTATAAAATGGTGTTACTCATATTTTTGAAAAAATCAAACCAAGGATCACAAAGATTAAATGAGTCACCATAATCACAAAGCAGTTCACAATACATGTCCTGGGTGATTGCCAGTTAAAAGTAGCAATGATGATCACATTTAAAATAGTGAATTATGTGGTGCTTTTCTCTTATGTAAGCCTCTGTTTGTTGAAGCCATAGATTCTAAGTTGCTGTATCAAAATGATCACTAGAAAACTGTGATATACTTAGTGTATACATTTCAGAAAATGTCTTCTATTACTCTTGTTAATTTGATTGAATAATGTGTTATTTTCAAAATTGTAAATGGAATACGTGTGGATTGAATATATATGTATATATATATATGAAACATGATTTGTCATTATAGTGTAGGCGTAGCTCATGGCAATGTGTTTTTCTGAAAGCAGCTGCAGAAATCTTTTTTTAGTTTGTAAAAATCTCAGAGGTTATGGGGGAAAGCGGGGTTCTATGAATCCCAGATAATACATGAGGCGGATTTGGTTTCAGTAATTTTAGCATCATTTATTGTAAGGTGATGATCCCTAGGAACTTCATCACAGTGAGCAACCTGAAAGCTCCCAGCAGCCAGCAATAAATGAGATGTGGGACAAGTCCACTGGCAGGGCGGGGACCTTAAGAACCTGGTGCTTGAGCTCCCAATTCCAAGTTGGGGGGACACATGCAAAGGATTCTGGGCCTGATTGTTTCCTCTAACCAGGATACAGTCTGGTTGGCAGGGCAACTGGCCTTCACTTGGTGGCCTTCAGTGGGTGTCCTCATTGTTTGCCTTTGGTTAGTGCCCTCAGTTGGTACCCTCAGTTGTTTCTCTTCAGCTGGTGGTCCTCAGTTGGTGGTCTTCAGTTGTTGGGCGGTGGGGGAAGGGGGATGAATCCGTTTGTGGTCTCTCCTCCCCAAGCCACTGCTCTCAGGCTTGTTGCATCCAGGCCCTTCTAAAATAAACCAGACAGGTTGGCAGGTTTTTTTTTTAGCAGACAAGTCAGCTCAGAATACGGGGGTGACAGGGGGTGTGGGCTGCTAGTGCAGTGCCACCCCATGGCCCAGGGCTGCCCATGCCAGCCATGCTTTTGCCAGAAAGAGGTGATACGTGTTGAGCCCTGCAGACTTGGGGGCAAGCGAAGGCCCAAGCTGCCTGAGAAGAGTAGGGGTGACCCATGGGGCCCACACTGAACTGTTGCATATGCACCAAAGCCAGCCCCAATTGACAAAAGGGTTCGCAGAGCCAACCTGTGGCTCTGACATCTACCAGCATGCAGACTGTGAAGACGCAGGCCGCGATATACAGGAGCAGAGGCGCCCAGAACACGCTGTCCCCCAATGCCAGCCACAAGCAGGGCTATCTTAGGGTGTGATGGGTGAAGCTGTCTTGCAGCTCTGAGATCCACAAGGCAGAGGCAGCAGTAGCGTTGGACTCCACTGCTTTGGAGGCTGCCCAGTCAAATTTGGGAACCAGCAAGAGTCCTGACAGCAGCACACTGGCCACCAGAAGACATCCAAAGGTAGGGAGGCGGCAGATACTGCTTAAGTTCAGGAGCTCCTCTGGCCATTGCTGACCCAAGTTTCCCCCAGAGACATCCACAGCCTGGGGCTCCTTCCTCCTGCCCGGAGTTTGCTTTCCTATGCCCAGGCCCCAAGCAGGAGGGCTGGCTCTGCCTCAAGTCCTGATCCCTTCTTCTTTCCCTGCTGTTTCCAGCCGGTTTCTTACTTTCCTCCTACCTACCCCAATGCCCAGTTCTGTTTCTTCCTCTTCTTCCCCCAGGCTGGCTGAAAACTAAGTTTCAAAATACAAAATGCATGCTACAGATTTCATTGCTGTAGATGAAATGCTGACAGCTTTTCTATTTAACTCTGGTTGTTCTCTTCATTTCTTTAAACGTTAGAATAATTAAGCCTCATGATAGATGTGCCTTTGTAACTTGAAAGTACAACACTCAATTTTCACAATTAAAAAAAATTTTAAATTTTTCTTTTCATAAATTTTTGGCAAACAGGTAGTATTTAGTTATTGAATAACTCCTTTAGTGGAGATTTGTGAGATTTTGGTAACCAATCACCCAAGCAGTACACACGGAATCCAATTTGTAGTCTCTTATCTTTCTCCCCCTTCCCACCATTTTCCCCTGAGTATGATTCTTTTTTTTGAGCCTGAGTCTCATTCTGTCACCCAGGCTGGAATGCTATGTCACGATGTCAGCTTGCTGCAACCCTTGCTTCCCGAATTCATGTGGTCCTCCTGCTTCAGCCTCCCAAGTAGCTGGGATTAGAGGCACGGGTCATGACGCCCGACTACATTTTTTGTATTTTTAGTAATGACTGGGTTTCACCAAATTGGCCAGTCTGTCCTTGAACTCCTGACCTCAAGTGATGCGCCTGCCTTGGCCTCCGCTAGGGCTGCGATTACAGAAATGAGCCACCAGAACCCAGCCAAATATTCCCCACTGTCTTTTTTTTCTTTTTTTCCTAATCTCCTAAAGTCATTCTTTGAGTTGTCATGTAGATTAATAGGTTTCTCAAATTACTGGAAAACTAGTTGAAGAAATAAACAGGCAGTTTGTGAATATTAAACAGAACAGTGGTGCTGAGCATGGCTAAAGCATCTCTGCATTCACAGCGAGAGGAGCGGAAGACCTTCTGGTGTGGGCTGGGCGGCAATTAACTTGCAGGACAAACAGCCCAGGTGTGGAGAGGCGGCCACCCTTGGCGGGATCCTTTCTAAGCAGCTGAGAAATCAATGTAGAGCTTCTTCTGTCTGATTCTGTAACAACTGCAAACCTTCCATGAGTCAAGCTTTCTGTCAAAAGGACAAATTAAAAGGCAAGAAAATAAAATCGTAATACCAGGACTTTTGGGGAAAACAAAAAAACTCACATCTAATTCCAGATTATTTCCATTGTTTCTGTGTCCAATGTACTCTTTTGTTGTTGTTGTTGTTGTTGTTGCTGCTGCTGTTGTTGAGACTGAGTCTCACCCTGTCACCAGGCTGGAGAGCAGTGGTGTGATCTCGGCTCACTACAACCTCCGCCTCCCAGGTTCAAGCGATACTTGTGCCTCAGCCTACTGAGTAGCTGGGACTACAGGCATGCGCCACCACGCCCAGCTAATTTTTGTATTTTTAGTAGAGACGGGGTTTCACCATGTTGGCCAGGATGGTCTTGAGCTCCTGACCTCGTGATCTGCCTGCTTCCTCCTCCCAAAGTGCGGGGATTAGAGGCGTGAGCCACCGCACTCAGTCCAATATACTCTTTGTTGAGGACAATGTTCAAAAGTTGTTCCTGTACTCAGCACGGTATGAAACTAGATAAATACATTTTAGGGAAATCAATAATACAATTTTTTTAAAAGAAAATTGGTTTTCAAGGTTTATTCTTCAATTATTGAAACGTTTTCAAAAGTAAAACATACGATTCCTCTCCACGATCCCAATTAATCCAGACCCTCGTCAGTGGGCTTTATCAAATACCGTACTCACCTTCCTGAATCTTTTGCTGAATCTCATATAAAGTTTTGTCACAGAACCTCAGATTTTTCATACGGTTTTGTGTACCATGTCATACCTGTGAATTGCTTCCTTTGCTCTGTTTTTATTTCCTTTTTTTTTTTTTTTTTTTGGTAAGAAGTAGCCAGGAAGTATCTTTCTTTGCTTTATAGATGTAAACTGCTTTGTACTTTCAGATTAACTTTCAAGAATGTTGAAAATTCTTTTCTCACTCATCTTTTCTCACTTCCTCCCTCTCAGGACCTATAAAAGGCATCACCCAGCCCAATGGACAGATGCCCCGGGCTGCACATTCTGTCAGTGCTGTTCTGGAAAAGGCCCAAACACATGCTGAAACATCGAAGGTAAAACCAGCAAGTAGCTGACATACATTCCATCCAGCCGTCCCCCAAAGCCCATGTTCTCAACCATTCGCATTGTTCCAATAACTGCTCTTTTAAAAATAGAAAACACGCGGTGGCTCACGCCTGTAATCCCAGCACTTTGGGAGGCTGATGCGGGCGGATCACGAGGTCAGGAGATGGAGACCACGGTGTAACCTCGTCCCTACTAAAAATACGAAAAAAAAAAAAAATTAGCCGGGCTTGGTGGTGAGAGCCTGTAGTCTTAGCTGCTTGGGAGGCTGAGGCCGGGGAATGGCATAAACCCGGGAGGCGGAGCTTGCAGTGAGCCGAGATCGCGCTACTGCGCTCCAGCCTGGGGCGACAGAGCGAGACTTCATCTCACAAAGAAAAAAAAAAAAAAAAAAAAAAAGAGAAAACAGGCTGGGTACGGTGGCTCACGCCTGTAATTCCAGTACTTTGGGAGGCCAAAACAGGAAAATTGCTTGAGCTCCAGAGTTCCAGACCAGCCTGGGCAACAGAACAAGGGCTCATCTCTACTAGAAATTAAAAGATTAGCCAGGCTTGGTGGTGTGCACTTGTGGTCCTAGCTACTTGGGTAACTGAGGTGTTTGAATTGCTTGAGCCCAGGATTTCAAGGCTGCAGTGCTGTGATCACACCACTGCACTCCAGCCTACGTGATAGATAAAGACCTTGTCTTAAAAAAGATAAAAAAGGGTTACATTAAAAATGTGCATTTTCTATTTTCCCTATTAATGTCCTACATACATCCCCAGAGTGATGGAGGAGAAAATACATTGTAAAATAATAGCCAATAGGTATGACATCCTCCATAACATTTTTTCAACCGAATAGATCAATGAGGATTCACTTAAATCTATCTTAAAATCATAGCTAATAATTATGATTTAGTTACTTATCTAGTTCAAAACCTCTTGGTTGATTGTATAAATTCTGTTGAGTATTTCTCATGTGTGATTCAAAACAACCTTAAATAACTGTGACAATAGCATATCACCCAGCTAGGACAGGCAGGGTGCTTCACTTTAGCAGTTTTTCACTTCTTTCCCCCCTTCATTTTGTCCATCAGTCAGTGGTGAAAACAATTACATCTTAGTATTTATTGAACTTCTTATAATTTTGACAACCACTGCAGGCCTGTAAAAGTTGTATTTCTTTAATGTTCTCATTATCTTCTCAAGCCTGTGCTTCTCATGCAATGTGCTTTCAGCTATTGCTATTTTCATTATTTCTACAATGCCAATCGAAGGAAAGCACTTAAAAATGCTGAAAGAAATAAAAGAATCCGAGAATAGAAATCACTTAACTATATGTGAACATCAATACCCAAGCTACCTGCTCAGAAATTTTTTAAAAAGGAAAAAGTACATCGCCAGTTAATTAGCTTATCATGCTAAGTAAATAAACTAAATAAAATAGAAACTAAATCACAAGGCACTTTGTTAGAAAGAAAATTTCCAGATTTAATCTTCAGTGGTAAGAAGCTGTTAAGCAGAGGAAGAAATAAACTGGAACCCTGATGAAATGTAAATTCGAATGATAATTACCACTAAAACAGAGGGATTCAATCCAGCTGCCTGGGGATGTTTCATTATATAAATACAAGTTATTATAATGTATTTCAGTATTGGCAGGGGAAGGGCTATGCCTCTAATAGACTTTAGCCAAATTTGGCATTCTGGTTTCTACCAAAACACGCTGATGATTTTTCTTTTCAGAACTCATATATATACATCTCATTTGGTCTCATCACAATCTGAGACACAGGTCATAATAGGGACTACGGGGCTCATTTTATACCCGGTGAACCAGCCAACTTTCATGCAGTTGAGAAAAGGTAAACTGTCCAGGTGAGATGGCTCCACCTGTAATTTGGGAGGCCGAGGTGGGCAGATCACTTGAGCCCGGGAGTTGGAGACCAGCCTGAGCAACATGGCAAAAAACCATCTCTACAAAAAATACAAAAATTAGCTGGGCATGGTGGCACATGCTTGTCATCCCAGCAACTCAGGAGGCTGAGGCATGAGGATCACTGAGCCCTCGAGGCAGAGGTTGCAGTGAGTCGAGCTTGCACCACTGAACTCCAGCCTGGGTGACACAGCGAGATCCTGTCACAAAAAAAAAAAAAAGCCAGGTGTGGTGACTCGTGCTTGTAATTCCAGCACTTTGGGAGGCGGAGGCAGAGGCAGGCAGATCATGAGGTCAGGAGTTCGAGACCAGCCTGACCAACATGGTGAAACCCCATCTCCACTAAAAATACAAAAATTAGCTGGACGTGGTGGCCAGCACCTGTAGTTCCAGCTACTCAGGAGGCTGAGGCCGGAGAATCACTTGAACCCAGGAGGCAGAGGTTGCAGTGAGCTGAGATGGCGCCACTGCACTCCAGCCTGGGTGACAGAGCAAGACTCCGTCTCAATAATAATAATGTTAAAGGCCATTTAGAGTCATTTCCCTATTCGAGAGCGAAGATGAGCTCATGAACAACCAGGGGTCTCAGTGACTGAGGGACGGAGGCTCCCCAGGGGGCAGACAGAGACCTCGCCTATCTATGGCATGGTCCTGTCCACTGGGGCTGTTCTGTCAAGAATAAAGAATGCTACTCACGAGACTGAGGCGGGAGGATCGCTTGAGCTCAGTAGATGGAGGCTGCAGTGAGCCCAGATCGCGCCATTGCACTCAGGCTGGGCGACAGAGTGAGACCCTGTCTCCATTAATTAATGACAATAAATTTAAAATTTCAAAAATTTTAAAATAATGAATGCTGCTGTCGCTTGGTTACAGGATAAGAAGCCAGCCCTCGGGAACCGCCAGGAGCGCCCCGGGTCCCGCAAGGCCCCAAGTCCAGCCTGCCCCGCCTCCTCTGGTGCAGAGGTCCTGGGACACCAGAAGCAGCCCCGCCACGCTCCCCAAGGCCAAGAACACAGGTGGCAGGGGCTTCTCCGCCCTGCCAGACGACTTCCTGCCGCCACCTCCACCGCTGCCACCCCTGGACGACCCAGAACTCCCGCCGCCCCTGGACTTCGTGCTCCCTCCCCCCGCGGTCGCCAAGAGGCCTCCTATGCCCCACCCCCGCAAGAGACACGAAGAATCAATGTTCAGAAGCAGCAAATGAATAAAATAAATGAATAAAAGTTAAACGTTCTACGTATGGTATTTCTATAAGGATTATTGGGTCAGTCGATCTTGAGGTCAATACTATAATTAAAAATAGCTTTCACCATCCCATGCCTTCTTAAGTCTTGGTGATCTTAGATTTTCATCTCTACCTCTGCGACCTTCAGAATTTTCAGGAAAATCGAGAGAGGAAAACGAGAAAATATGACCAGTAGAGCCTGTTCCCTTGCTCTGAGATTCACGTTGCTTGATTGATTGGAGCCCTGGACACAGGCTGTTTTGGTTTTGCTTTTTTTAATGCTTGAATAACAGTAGTTAAAAAAAAAGTTCTTTAGATAGTTTTTGAATTCTCTATTATTACAATGCTGTTAGTATCCTGTAAAAAAGAATGTAGGGCCAGGTAAAAGCAATCTTACTGATGTGTATTTCAATCTGGAAGGTTTTCCCTCAGAGATACATTCCCTGCCCAGTTTATCCTAGCCTCTTGTTACCTATATCTCTTGTCTTTCAAACTGGCTTCTGATGGACTAAAAGGCTATTTTCTTAAAATTAAGGAAGGTAATTAATGATATGTTTTAATATTTGGAGAAGAGTAAGCTGTAGATCATGCTGTCTCAACCCATGGGCTCCCGCGGCCCAGGACAACTTTGAATGCTGCCCAACAAATATTAAAACATTATAAGCTCTTTGCAGGGCGCGGTGACTCATACTTGTAATCCCAGTACTTTTGGGAGGCCAAGGCTGGCGGATCATTTAAGGTCAGGAGTTCGAGACCAGCCTGGCCAACATGGCAAAACCCTATCTGTACTAAAAATACAAAAATGAGCCAGACACAGTGACACATGCCTGTAATCCCAGCAACTCCAGAGGCTGAGGTGGGAGAATCCTTTGAACCCAGGAGGTGGAGCCTGCAGTGAGCTGAGATCTTGCTACTGCACTCAATCCTGGATGACAGGGCAAGACTCTCTCTTAAAAAAATTATGAGAACTTTTTGCAATTTTTTTTTTTTAGCTGATCAGCTATCACGAGCGTTAGTAGGTCTTATGTGTGTCCCAGGGAAGCCAAAAGATTGGACACCCCTGCAGGCTAAATGGAAATTTAAAATGAAACAAATTTAGTTTTAAAACCAAAATATTTAGTAATTAAAACTGGCAAGGTGTTCTTAATTTTTTTGAGCATATGCTTGAAATAGGATAGAAGGTAAATTTGCTTTACATTAAATTTTATCTCGGGAACAGTAACTCCAGTTTTAGTATATTATGTTCTTTTGATGTCAGATACAGTAATAATACGGCTTTTCTTTTTAAATTTTTTAAAAAATTTTATTTTACTTTAAGTTCCAGGATACATGTGCAGAACGTGCAGGTTTATTACATAGGTAAACATGTGCCATGGTGGTTTGCTGCATCTATCAACCCATCACCTAAATATTAAGCCCAGCATGCATTAGCTATTTGTCCTGATGCTCTCCCTCCCCTCAATCCCCCACAGCAGGTCCCAGTGTGTGTTGTTCCCCGCCTTGTTCCATGTGAAAAACACAGCTTTTCTGATACCTGACTACATAATGGTCATTATGCAGATCTCTGGGACAATACAGGAAAGGTTCAGCAAAGAGAGCTGTGAAAGTTGTCAGAGTCAAAATGGAGTCACTCATGTTAAGAAAACGCTGACAAATAGAACCAGGCAAGTCCATGAATAGATGGTTCTCATGAGGATCGTCAACTCTGTGATTTTCACTCAAGTGGAACACAATCTTTGGTGTCTGGCTGAGAGGTCTTTACAAGAACTACCTATACCTGAGTGGGGTTATTTAGATTGACCCTGAAAATGCAGCAAACTTTGTTCCTTTATGAATATTTTAGTGAGATACTGGAGGTGGGGGGGGAGTGCAAAAAGTGGGGTGAAATTGGACATTAGAGAGGAAGTGCAAGGATAATAATATATTATGAACAGTGTATAATTAATAATATAGGGCAGTAATACGATATCACAGCTTATGAAAACTCCATAATTTCTTTTATAATGCTGCCACTGGGGCAAAGACCCATGTAATAGGCCAACTGCAGCAAAACCCACAGGGTTTGGTAGAGTTTACAGAAAACATGATTTAATCTGTCACATGATAGAATATGAACTAAGATTTTACAGTAGGTCCTCAAAGAGGAGAATGAACATTTAAGCCTCATATTTTGTTTGATCATAGGAATCTTGGCTGGTATGATACTGAAAAGACCCAATTCCATGATAATTGAGCCTTTGAAGTGTGTTTGAGACTTATGGCTTGATGTGTGATCCATTTTTACACATGGTTTATGTGTGCTTGGGTACAATGTACTATACATGTTCCTTAAAACAAGCTTGTTAAGCACGTTGCACAAACCTTCCGCCTGCAGCTTGTTATCTGGTCTGCTGCATCCATCAATTACTAAGAAGGATATTTTAAAATCTTCTGAGGGCAGATTTGTCAATATCTTTTCATTGTTCTGGTGAATTGTGCCTTATATATTCTGACATGGTTAATTATTAAGTGTAAACAAAAATTATGTATGTGACTTCCTGGTGAGTTGAACCGTCCATCACCATGCAATGTTTTCTACTTTTTTTCTTGTACTCATGCAGCTGTGTCATCTTTTTTCAGGTATTTGCCTGACAAATCTATTCACGCACTTTCAAACTCTCTATGCCTTTATGTTCTATGTTTACCACTTTTAATGACAGAGAGCAGATTTAGTTGTGTTTATGTCTAGTTCAGGAATTATCTTTTAACTGCAAGTTTATTCTTTTTACTTTTCTCATTTTCTTTTTTTTTTAGAGTCAGGGTCTCATTCTGTAACCCAGGCTGGAGTGCAGTGGTGTGATCATAGCTCACTGCAGCCTCAACATTCTGGGCTCAAGTCATCCTCTTGCCTCAGGCTCCCAAGTAGCTGGTACTGCAGGCTTATGCCACCGTGCCTGGCTAATTTTTATTTTTTGTAAAGATAGGAGTCTCATCATATTGTCTAGGCTGCTGCCTAACTCCTGGCCTCAAGCAGTCCTTCTGCCCTGGCCTCCCAAAGTGTTGGGATTACAGGCATGAGCCACCACGTCCGGCCTCTTCTTACTACTCTTACTGTGATTATATATTTGTATTTGTTTTTAACATCTTGTTTTGTACTTCCTATTACCCTGGATTTTTCTGGGGTTTTTATCTTCCTTTCTTGTCTACTTCATGTGATTAGGATTTTTCTCTTACTCCCCCTTTTAAGCTTCTTGTTGAAAAGTTATATACTGTGTCCATTCTTTTAACGGCCAGTTATAATGCTAATATCCATACTCAATAAAGTCCCAAGTTAAACAACTTTAACCTAGGAAACACATGGACTTTGGAACACTTTGGTTTCAAACACACACACACACACACACACACACACATTATTGCCTAGTAGTTGAGTTATAGCTGACTTCTTCTTTTCCTAGATTATCATTATTTCACCCTCATTCTTCAAAGACAGTTTCAGTGGATGTAAAATTTCAACTGACAGTAAAAACTCTCAGCTTTTTGAGGAAATTGTCCCCACTGCCTTCTCCCTTTCACTGTTGCTGTTGAGAAGTCAGCTATCAAATTATTATTTCTATTAGGTCATCTCTTTGTTTCCCCCTCTGCATGATTTTAAGACCTTTTCTTTGTCTTTGGTGCACACAGTGGGTATAACTGTGAGTTTCTTTTTATTTAAGTTGCCAGATATTTTACTGAGGTTTCTGAATCTAGAAATATCTGTCTTTCTTTTTTTTTTGTCTTAGTCTATTTTCTGTTCCTACAGCAGAATACATGGGTAGTTTATTTTAAAAAGAGATGTATTTTGGATCATGCTTCTGGAGCCTGGGAAGTCCAAAGAGCATGGTGCCAGTGTCTGGGGAAGGCCCACTGACTGTATCATATCGTGGCAGATAAGTGGAAGGAGAAGTGGCTGCATGAAAAAGGGGGACAAACCAGGAGAGGCAACCTTGCTTATAACAACCCAATCTTGTGGGAACCAATGCATTCCCATGAGAACTAACCCCATAGAACCTGAAAGAGATTAATCCATCTTAATGATTCTTAAAGCACCTCCCACCACCGCCACTTTGGGGACCAAGCCTAAACATGAGTTTTGGAAGGGCCAATCCATAGTCAAACCATAGCACTCCATTATCATTTCATGGCTTGATAATTCATTTCTCCTTTATGTAACTTTTTTTTTTTTTGAGATGGGGTCTCATTCTATCATCCAGGTTGGAATGCAGTGGTGTGATCTTGGCTTCATTTCTTCTTATCACTGAATAATATTCCATTGTCTGGATGGACCATAGTTCATTTATTAATTCCCCTATTGCTGGACATCTTGGTTGCCACCAAATTTTAGCAATTATGGATAAAGCTGCTAGAAAGTTCTGTGCAGACACGTGTGAATATCAGTTTTCAACTCACTTAAGCAAATAGGAGTGCAATTGCAGGATCATATGGAAAAAGTGTGTTTAGTTGTGTAAGAAACTGCCAACCTGTCTTCTAAAGTGGCTGTTTCATTTTGCTTTCCCTCCAAGAATAAATGAGAATTCTTATTGCTCCCCATCCTTGTCACTGTTTGGTATTGTCAGTGTTTTCCATTTAAGCATTTCAATAGGTAGGTAGTGGTATCAATTTTAATTTGCTATTTGCTAATGACATATGATGTGGAGCAAATTTTTCATATGCCTATTAGCCATCTGTACATCTTCTTTGGTGAGGTGTGTGTTCAGATCTTTTGTCAATGTTTTAACTGGCTTATTCCTTTTCTTATTCTGTTTTTAGATTAGTTTTTTTTGTTTTTGTTTTTGTTTTTTTTCCTTTTTTTATTATTATTATACTTTAAGTTTTAGGCTACATGTGCACAATGTGCAGGTTAGTTACATATGTATACATGTGCCATGCTGGTGTGCTGCACCCATCAACTCGTCATTTAGCATTAGGTATATCTCCTAATGTTATCCCTCCCCCCTCCCCCCACCCCACAACAGTCCCCAGAGTGTGATGACCCCCTTCCTGTGTCCATGTGTTCTCATTGTTCAATTCCCACCTATGAGTGAGAACATGCGGTGTTTGGTTTTTTGTCCTTGCAATAGTTTACTGACAATGATGATTTCCAATTTCATCCACGTCCCTACAAAGGACATGAACTCATCATTTTTCATGGCTGCATAGTATTCCATGGTGTATATGTGCCACATTTTCTTAATCCAGTCTATCATTGATGGACATTTGGGTTGGTTCAAGTCTTTGCTATTGTGAATAGTGCCACAATAAACATACGTGTGCTTGTGTCTTTATAGTAGCATGATTTATAGTCCTTTGGGTATATACCCAGTAATGGGATGGCTGGATCAAATGGTATTTCTAGTTGGAGATCCCTGAGGAATCGCCACACTGACTTCCACAATGGTTGAACTAGTTTACAGTCCCACCAACAGTGTAAAAGTGTTCCTATTTCTCCACATCCTCTCCAGCACCTGTTGTTTCCTGACTTTTTAATGATCGCCATTCTAACTGGTGTGAGATGGTATCTCATTGTGGTTTTGATTTGCATTTCTCTAATGGCCAGTGATGGTGAGCCATGTGTTTGTTGGCTGCATAAATGTCTTCTTTTGAGAAGTGTCTGTTCATGTCCTTTGCCCACTTTTTGATGGGGTTGTTTGTTTTTTTCTCATAAATTTGTTTGAGTTCATTGTAGATTCTGGATATTAGCCCTTTGTCAGACGAGTAGGTTGCGAAAATTTTCTCCCATTTTGTAGGTTGCCTGTTCACTCTGATGGTAGTTTCTTTTGCTGTGCAGAAGCTCTTTAGTTTAATTAGATCCCATTTGTCAAGTTTGGCTTTTGTCGCCATTGCTTTTGGTGTTTTAGACATGAAGCCCTTGCCCATGCCTATGTCCTGAATGGTAATGCCTAGGTATTCTTCTAGGGTTTTTATGGTTTTAGGTCTAACGTTTAAGTCTTTAATCCATCTTGAATTAATTTTTGTATAAGGTGTAAGGAAGGGATCCAGTTTCAGCTTTCTACATATGGCTGGCCAGTTTTCCCAGCTTATTGTTGTTTTAAGAGTTCTTCGCATATTTTGATAACAGTACTTTATCAGATATGTCTTTCACAAATGTTTTTTCCTAGTCTGTGGCTTGTCTTCTAATTCTCTTGACTGTGCATTACACAGAAGTTTTTAATTTGAATGAGGTCCAGCTTATCAATTACTTTTTTCATGGATCATGACATTGGTGGTGTTGTATTTAAAAAGTCATTGCCATGCCCAAGGTCATCTAGGTTTTCTCCTATATTCCAGAAATTTTATAATTTTGTGTATTACATTTAGGTCTATGATCCATTTTCAGCTAAATTTGGGGGAGGATGTAAGATCTGTGTCTAGATTTTTGATTTTGCATATGGATATTAAGTTGTTCCAGCGCCATTTGTTGAAAAGACTATCTTTTCCTCATTGTATTGCCTTTGCCGCTTTGTCAAATATTTGTATAGCTCTATTTTGGGGCTTTCTATACTGTTCCATTGATCTATTCATCTATTCTTTTGCCACTACCACACTGTCTTCATTGCTGTAGCTTTCTCGTAAATCTTGAAATTGGGTAGTGTTACTCCCGTTTTTCTCCTTTTCTAATACTGTGTTGTCTATTCTTGTTTTTTTTTTTTTTTGGTTTTCGTTTATGTTTTTGTTTTTGTTTTAGCCTCTCCATATAAACTTTGGAATCAATTTGTCAATATCCAAGTGATATATTTCTGGGATTTTGATGGGGATTGCATTGAATCTAGAGAGCAAGTTGGGAAGAACTGACATTTTGTTAATGCTAGGCCTTCCTATCCATGGACATGGAATATCTCTCTATTTATTTAGTCCTTCTTTGATTTCTTTAATCAAAATTTCATAGTTTTCCTCATAGATCTTTTATATATTTTGTTAGATTTAGACCTAATTATTTCATTGTGGTGGGAATGTTAACATAAATGGCATTGTGTTTTTAATTTCAAATTCCAATTGCTCATTGTTGGTGTGCAGGAGAGCAATTGCAATGGGTTTTTCTATACTAATCCTGTATGCATCCTTGCTATAACTGCTTATTAGTTCCAGGAGTTTGTTGGTCAGTTGTCTTGGTGGCCTCCTGAAGAGTCCTCCTCTAGACCCAGGGTTAAGAGTGTGCATTATTTTCCTCTCCATACATATGACTATCAAAGGCAAGGTAGGGGAGAGTGCAAGGCAATAGCTCCCTGCAGTCTTCTCCACTCCACATCCTTTCATATTGTTAAAGCAGGTGAGGGGAATTAATACTTGTGGAGCAGGTTCTCAGATATTTGCTATGAAAACCTACATATGGTGATTTAGACTTTCACAGCTATTATATCTTGGGAGTCTTTGATGAAACTTTAATTTTAGCCTATTGTTCAATCAGTATAGTTTTTATTAGAAAACTTCATAGGAGAAAAAACAATTATTTCAATAAATGTAAAAAGGCTCTTGATAAAATTCAACACCACTCCTTGTTAAAAAAATTAAAACTTCTTAAGAAGCTAGCAATTGAAGAAGATTTTTTATATTGATAAAAGTTATCAGAAACCTACAGCAAAAGGCATATTTAATAATAAAGCATGAATAGAAATGTCATTTATTTTCATGGTACCCAGGATTTGTTTTAATCAGTATGGTAAGACACATGAACACAGAAATGAGTGTCATGAGGGAAGGAGTTTATTTTGCTACTCAGGGTTCCCTAGAAGCTGTAGGCACTTCACACCACAAGAGGCAAAACAGGAAAACATCAAGGTCAGTCAGGAGGCAGAGGGGACGGGGGAAAGCACAAGTAAGAATCTTTACTGCACTTTCCACAGGAAGGAACAAGCAAGGCAGGGCAACCAGTCTTAGGATTGGCTAGTTTGAATAATTTCATGGGGTCCTGGGGAGGAGAGACTGTCCCTAGTTGTCTGCTACCTGGCCCTGAGGCAATTAGGGCAGGCGGATAGTGGCCCGGGACATGAGAGTGATAAAGAAGGATAAAGACAGATAAATAAGAATAGAGGGTGATAAAGAAAGGATAAAGAAGGGGGTATGAGCTCTGGATTGGTTGGTTTATATATGAAGACATACATGCAGGCAAATTGCTTATGTCCAGGAATTAGCTTATCCTGAGAGGGGCAGTCCCTCCAGGGGCAACAAGGCCCTGGATGTCAAAGCATCAAATTCAGAAAATAAGAGACATGACTAATACACCATTAAAGTCAATATTATCATTAATATTATTCGACTTTATCCTGAAGTCTCTAGCCAATGCATACAACAACAAAAACAATAGGATGAAAAACTATTTGAATGAAAAAGACAGACTTTTCAATTCTCAGATAATGTATCTACTTAAAACTGTAATAAAGTCAACCTGTTAATTATAGAAACCAAAAACTGTCCTATATGCTATACACCAGTGATGCTCAATTATAAAATGTAGTATAAAAAGTGATTCACAATAGCAA
Organism: Pongo pygmaeus; assembly: GCF_028885625.2. Taxonomy (NCBI): domain Eukaryota; kingdom Metazoa; phylum Chordata; class Mammalia; order Primates; family Hominidae; genus Pongo; species Pongo pygmaeus. The sequence goes on along the minus strand of NC_072381.2, from coordinate 27,324,951 downwards.
CAAGAACTACATGTCTAGAATTGATAGACAATTTCAAAGTCTACATAAGGAAAAATGTAAATGTTTATTGAAGATAAAAAAGAAAATATCAGGAAGGTAGGAGTTATAGGCCATCACCACTCTACCTAGTTCCAATTACCATGATTTAGTTAAATGACGTGAGTTCCCCAACATGGTTCTAATTTCAGTTATCATGGTATTTTACCTGTATTTACATAAAGTACAAACTTCTTATTAGTTCTTCAGTCCACAAACCACAGCCTAAATAACAGATGAATCATGATCAGTGACCCATTACTTCTTTCAAAGTATGTTGTTGCCAATCACTGCATATTTGTTACTGAGTTCATACAGAGAACAAAGCATGTCATTGTCTTGCCTCCTTGTCTCCCAGTGAGAAGCCTAAGTGACAGTTTACAAAAAGGAATAATTAAAAGTGGAAATTAATCAACAAGGCTAAAACTGCAACAGAAAAAAAAAGTGGTAACACAAAGTGAAATTCAAATAGAACATAAATGTAGTTATAGAAGAAATAGTGGCATTTCACCAAGGCAGACGTTTGCTCTGTATTTCAAGTATTTTTGCCAAATAAATCAGTTCTGAAACTGACTGAAGCTCTATATTTACAGAAATACAGGGGCAGAGAAACGTGTTGTGCTTGGCTGTTATTCTGTTCCTATATAGAAATATGGGAGGCTGGGTAATTCATAAAGAAAAGAGGCTTAATTGGCTGAGTTCTGCAGGCTTTACAGAAAGCATGGTGCTGGCATCAGCTCAGCTTTTGAGGAGGCCTCAGGAGGCTTCCAGACATGGCAGAAGGCATAGCAGGAGCAGACTTCTCACATGGAGAGGGTGGGAGCAAGATAGCAAGCGAGGGGAGGTGCCACACACTTTCAAACAACAGATCTCCTAAGAACCCACTCTATCAGGAGGACAGCACCAAGTTATGAGGAATCTGTCCCCATGACCCGAACACCTCCCACCAGGCCCCACCTCCATCACTGGGGATTACATCTCAACATGAGTACATTAGTCCAGTTTCACACTGCTATACAGAAACTACCTGAGACTGGGTAATTTAGAAAGGAAGGTTTAATTGACTCACAGTTATGCATGGCTGGAGAGGCCTCAGGAAACTTTCAATCATGGCAGAAGGCAAAGGAGAAGCAAGGCACATCTTACATGGCAGCAGGAGAGACAGAGAGCAAAGGGGAAATGCCAGGCCCTTATCAAACAACCAGATCTTGTGAGAACTCTCTCACTATCACAAGAACAGCATGGGGGAATGGCCCCCATGATCCAGTCACCTCCCACCAAGTCCCTCCATCCACACATAGAGGTCAGAATTCAAGATGAGATTTGGGTGGGGACATGGAGCCAAACCATATCAATGAGATTTGGAGCATACATTCAAATTATATCACAGGTTTAATAAATACCACAAAATGCAATCCGAAAAATGCAGAGTGTCAAAATACTACAGGATAAATAATCTGGTTTCTTCAATCAAAACAAAATAAACCAAAAGAGTGCAAGTGAAAAAAGATGTAGGTGACACACATAGGTGATATGCTCGAAGATATCAAAGGAAACTTAAGACATATTTTCATCTAATTTTAATGCATAGTCCTTATTTGGATCCCAATTAAAATAACTATAAAATAAAGATGATGATAATAATTTACAAGACAATAGGGAAACCTTGAAAACTGACTGGATATTTAATTTTATACATTAGGAAGTTATTGCTAATTTGTCCTAAGGTCATATGATGTCAGGGTCTGTTTGTGTTTTAAGTCATTAACATTTAGAGAGGCATACAGAAATATTTGTAGAGGAAATGAAACAATGTCTCCATTTTCCAAAACATAATTGAGGACATGTAAATTATATCTCAATTAAGGTAATAACAAGGAATATGAGGGAAGTGTGTGGAGGTGTAAATAAAGCAAAATTGGCCGTGTATTGATTATTAATAAGCTAATTAAATGGTAAACCAGGTTCATTAAATTATTAAAATTTTATCTACCTTAGTAAATGTTTGAAAATTCTATAATACGGAAAAAAACTCTAGTAGCATAATAAAGCTGAATACTTACTGATGTATTCCAAACTGCTGAGTTTACAGCAAATACTAGATTAATATGTAATAATCCATTTTCATAAAAACCACCATAAGATAATCAGTGAGAATAGCTCATGTAGTTTATCAACAACACCTTATTATTCCATTAAAGTTACAGATTAGAACAAAAATGATCATGAAGATGTTTCAAAGAATAAGTTCCAATTTAATTGGCTAAAAATATTTGCATATATAATCATTATTTTCAAATGTAGGATTGGCATCAAAATGTGGATGATCAGAAAGAATTTATTAAATAGATTATTTTATGTTGTGCTTAATGATAGAAGAATTCCTTAATTTATTTTTCCCAAATTAAGATGAGCAACTAAGTCTGAGATCTTTACCCCAAGAAGGAGTAGGTGAGATGTAGCCTGCTTTCTTGGCTGTCAAATGCTTCTGGAAAGGATGCTGAAGAACTTGCTGGAGAAGAGGCACCTAGTGAACAATGTGAGCAGGTAAATGCAGATTAGAATTACTCAGGACCCTGATGAATTTCTCCATTTCTAAATGGCAAGTTCAACTTAAAATGTTTAAAAATGTTTATACTTTGGGAGGCTGAGGCAGGTAGATCAGTGGAGGTCAGGAGTTGGAGACCAGCCTGGCCAACATGGAGAAACCCTGTCTCAACGAAAATTACACAAATTTGCCAGGCGTTGTGGCACGCATCTGTGCTCCCACCTACTTGGGAGGCTGAAGCAGGAGAAACGCTTGAACCTGGGAGGCAGAAGTTTCAGTGAGCCGAGATTGTGCCACTGCACTCCAGCCTGGGTGACAGAGCTAGACTCCTTCTCACAGAAAACAACAACAACATCAACAACAAAAAAAGTTTATACATTTTAAGCTTTATGGAAAAACTCAACTCTAGTTGTTACTTGGAGTTTCTAGGATTCCACAGAAAGATCTTTAAGAGTACTTTCTTTTTGTACTAAACTAAGTGAATGAAAATGTATATTTTAATTTTAATATCCCTTTACAGCATTTAGGCAATTGTAATTTTCTAAAATATTTACATAAATAAAAGGATGTCAATGATTTGCAATCTTTCCAAATGAAGGCCATGAATTCCAGCTCATGCTGCTTCCTACTGGGAATTTGGCCCCATGGAAATAAACTGAGGCACGGAAGAACACACCTCTTTCCACAATCAATCTGAGATCAAAATGCATATTTTCAGTGCTTTTGCTATTTCTTGGGTATGACAAAGGAAATGCTTAGCTGTGATAGAAAAGGTGGATGATCATCTATACTAAGAAATTAAAGGTGAGAGATCAGGTAGAACATATTATTGTGTCACTAGTATTTTAAATATGAAGATTGCATCATGAGAAATACAGGGCTTTTGGAGCCGATCTTAGCACTTCTGCCTGGCTACTTTCTATACACCTCTTTTTATTAAAGTTGGCTGTATACCTATTGGTCTCACCTACCTACTAGTTTAAGAGCTCCTCTAATTAATTTTTACATTTCTCCACAGCATCTTGCATTGAATGGATTCTCAAGAAATTTTGAGGAAAGAAGGTAAATACCAGTTCCATGTGTAAAGGACTGCATGTAGAAAGGTTTGACAAAATGTTGTTCTTCTCCTGCATGAGAAGTTGACATTTAGTTACCTTTCTGGTTCTGTTGCCCTGGTATCCTGATAAGGTGGTAGGTCAACTCTATCACTATACAGCACTGACTACAAAGGACAAGTAACTTCTGGACTGGGAGAACTGCAAATACCTGATAGGATGCGTTGGACTTTCCTAAGCACGGTGACTCCTACTATGAGGCAGGTCTCTTGTGAGGATCTGGAAATTATGCCTATGGAGTTGTTACAAGAGACACTGCTTTCTGCAGAGCCTGAAGCTTCTAAGGCAGGGCTGCCCCGCACGGTCACGGTGGGGCTCTCAGATCCTTGCACGTGAGTGGAGCTGCCGTGCCTTCCTGCTGGTGTGGACTGCTCCAAGGACCCCCGCACACAGAGAACCTGGTGGTGCCCTGTTGGGAAGCTTTGTTCCTGTGCTCTCTCTCTCTCAGCTGGCCAGGGCCAGAATGTTTACTTGACCCTAAGAAAACACCTCTTCCCACCCTGCCCCAGGGGCACTGCCTCAATACTCAAATATAATTTTGAGGAAGAGATGGAAAGAAGCGGGGGAATAAAAGATATGGAAGAAAGGAGACACAGGCCAACAAAACAGCTTACTGAACACTGTGTAGTTTCCCTTGTGGAGACAAATTTATCTCATGATAAATGCTGAGGTGTCTCCATTCTCTTTGTTTCTCCTTCATATCACAAAAAGATTATATTTAAAAATATTATATTTTCTGAAATGAAAACCTGGAATTGTCAGGCTAATTAAACTACTGAGATAAAAAGCTAATACAAGTTCCAAATTAGAAAGAGCAAAATGGTTTCTCTCTCACGCCAACTGTGATCAGTGGCTGATGATGTCAGGACTGCTGTGATGAGAATGGTTCTGAGGCTACGATTGGTTTGAGAGAGAAAGAGGGTCATGACTATCAATAATGTACCCTCTGGGCATGAGACAGGAGAGTGGCAGCATGAGAGCCAGGGACATTCCTGTTGTAAAAAATACATAACGTGCAATGCATTTTTAAACAGCTAATGATGAAATATTTGAGGCAGAAAACATATACAGAATAACATCATGGACACCTGTGTATCCTCCATTCAACTTCACCAATAAAATAGCTTCAATATGGTTGAAGCCATATTGTATGATACTGATAGGATTCTGCTTATTTTTACACTATATTCAAGTAGTAACACATTGTGTGAATTCCTTTGCCATTTGCTTGTTTTGCTTAACATTATAAGTGAGATTTGGCTGGGCACAGTAGCTTTGCCTGCAATCCCAGCACTTTGGGAGACCAAGGCAGGAGGATCGCTTGAGCCTGGGAGGTGGAGGCTGCAGTGAGCTATGATCATGCCACTGTATTCCACCCTGGGTGATGGAGTGAGACCCCATGTCTAAAAATTTTTATTTTAATTGTGAGAGTCATTCATGCTAATACATGTAGCTCTAGTTTATTCGTCTTCATTGCTGTCAGGATTAAAGTGGACCCAGGTTGGTAGTACCATGGATCCATGCCTGAAAGGAGCAAATGCTACTGCCGTCTGGAGACATATACCCTTAAATTCCATTTCACTAGATTTCAAACAGAGACTAAAATCCACAATTCCAAAACACAAACAATAAACAGCAGAATCAGAACCTTGAAGGGTTAAATAAAGTATATATGTGTGTTTTAAAATAAATATTTAAAAATTTTTATAAAGCATAAATAGAAAATATGAGAAAATAATTCAAAGGATAAATCAAAGAGAGACCAAGCAGGGAGAAATCCAGGAAGCTGGTGTTGGCAATGGTATAATTTAGCAGGTCTGCAAACAAGTGTCTTCAAAATATAATAGATTTTTAATTAATAAAAATGAACTGAGAAAAATCAACCATCTTACCTCTGAGAAATCATGCCTTTCTGCTTTCTGCACTGCAGATTCTGCCATCCAGTTCCTCAGCATATACCTAGGGTGAACAGCTTAAACAACGGGTGGGAGAGAGCACATCTGGAAACAGCAAATTAATAAATTACAAAAAACAACTATAAATTAAGTCAACACAGGCCATACAAAATCACCACTATATTTGATAACCTTTAAGAAGTTTGCTGGAAGGGTCAAAAGAGAAGACATTATCACAATCAGTCCATTTTAATTATTTATAAACAATGTACAGCATTTATTAACTTTTGATGCAGAAAAAACCTTTTGTGAGCATTTTCATGAATGTTATGTTTTATTTTTCTTTTCAGTGTTTCATCACTAATTTGTTTTTTCTTTCATCATTTTCAGTTCAGTAAGCATTTTATAAAGCCAATGAAGTAGTTAATTCATCTGAATTAGGCCCTGCAGCCTAAGTGAAGAGGAGAAAAAAAAAAAGTTGCTGCTTTTAAGGTACGGAATTAAGGTCTGTCGCGGTAGAACTGCTTAATGCTGATGCTGCCTGAGAGCAAACAGGAAAGGTCTCGTGCAATTAAAAACCTTTATAAATTTGTATTTTTGACAATAACCATGTATTTTTTTCCTATTAAAAAGTCTTATAAAAAGGACACATTTTTAAAAATTCCAGGAACTACGTCTTCATTTGAGATGAGCCTTTTGCAAGACAATTTATCAACTGGTCAGGGAGGGCATCGGAGATGCTCTCCTCAACGGTACAACGGAAATTCTGAGAGGACTGCAGACCCCAGTTACGTGACTCTCAGCTGAAGTTCCCGTTACTTGAATGGACCACATATTCCATTTCACCTTGGTATTGAAGGTCTGCCACCATGATACATAATCTAAAAATGAAGTGTCCTGTGATCCAGTAATTCTACTTCTTCTGGAACATAGTCTAAGGAAACAAATGTAAACATTAAAATGCGTTATTTAAATTAAGGTAAAACTAGAAACAACTGGATACTTAATAAGTAAAACATATACTTTCAAATAAATATCATGCAGCCATTAAAAATGTTACATTATAAAGAATGAAGAGGCCTGGGGCGCGGTGGCTCAGGCCTGTAATCCCAGCACTTTGGGAGGCCGAGGCAGGTGGATAACCTGAGGTCAAGAGTTCAAGAACAGCCTGGCCAACATGGAGAAACCCTGCCTCTACTAAAAATACAAAAATTAGGGCCAGGCACGGTGGCTCACGCCTGTAATCCCAGCACTTTGGGAGGCCGAGGCAGGTGGATAACCTGAGGTCAAGAGTTCAAGAACAGCCTGGCCAACATGGAGAAACCCTGCCTCTACTAAAAATACAAAAATTAGGGCCAGGCACGGTGGCTCACGCCTGTAATCCCAGCACTTTGGGAGGCCGAGGTGGGTGGATCACGAGGTCAGGAGATCGAGACCATCCTGGCTAACACGGTGAAACCCCGTCTCTGCTAAAAATACAAAAAAAAATTAACCAGGTGTGGTGGCGGGCACCTGTAGTCCCAGCTACGCGGGAGGCTGAGGCAGGAGAATAGCGTGAACCCGGGAGGCAGAGGTTGCAGCGAGCAGAGATCGTGCCCCTGCACTCCAGCCTGGGCAACAGAGCAAGACTCCATCTCAAAAAAAAAAAAAAATACAAAAATACAAAAATTAGCTGGGCATGGTTGCACGTGCCTGTAATCCCAGCTCTTCAGGAGGAGACAGGAGAATTGCTTGAGCCCAGGAGGCAGAGGTTGCAGTGAGCCAAGATCACACCACTGCACTCCAGCCTGGGCAACAGTGCATGACTCTGTCTCAAAAAAAAAAAAAAAAATTCATACAAAACGCCTTTAAAATAAAAATGTATACACAAAAGAATATATAAACAGTCTTCATACAAAAGGGTCACAAACATGCAAAGGAAACTGCAGATGGACTCAACTTAGCAGAGAAGGAGAACAGAGTCATCCAGCTAAAAACTGTGGCAAATTTGACAAACAGTATATAAAAACTTGGCAATAAAATACTTTTGAAATATATTAGGAATTGTAGGTGTAAGTCTAAGTACTTTGAATCAAATTATAAAAATATAAACTACTTGGAAATCAGCACATTCTAGGTCTGTATATAAGATTCTTTGAGGCATTATCTAATTCTGTACATTTTTATCCAGTTTGAAATTTTCTGTTTGTATGTCTTTTGGCAATAAAATTTTAAGCAGTGGTTAAGGAAGATTATGTCCAAACCAAAGTTCAACCAAAGTTCCACATAATATGTTAATCACTGATGCACTAGGTCATAGGCTTTATTAATTTAAAAAAAAATTTTTTGAGACAGAGTCTCACTCCCTCAGTCAGATTGAATTGCAATGGCATGACCTCAGCAGTGGAACCTCCACCCCCTGGGTTCAAGCTATTCTCCTGCCTCAGCCTCCCTAGTAGCTGGGATTACAGGTGTGTGCCACCATGCCCAGCTAATTTTTTTGTATTTTTAGTAGAGATGGAATTTCGTCATGTTGGTCAGGCTGGTCTCAAACTCCTGGCCTCATGTGATCCGCCTGCCTCAGCCTCCCAAAGTGCTGAAATTACAGGCATGAGCCACCTTACCCAGCTGATCATAGGCTCTTTTTTTTTTTGAGACGAAGTCTCTCTTACCCAGTCTAGAGTGCAGTGGCGTAATCTTGGCTCACTGCAGCCTCTGCCTTCCAGGTTCAAGTGATTCTTCTGCCTCAGCCTCCTAAGTAGCTGGGACTACAGGTGCGTGCTCCATGCTCAGCTAATTTTTGTATTTTCAGTAGATGTGGGGTTTCTCCATGTTGGTAAGGCTGGTCTCCAACTCCTGACCTCAGGTGATCCTCTCACCTTGGCCTCCCAAAGTGCTGGGATTACAGGCATGAGCCACTGCACCTGGCCTGATCACAGGCTTTTTAATGGTGGGAATCAAATCCATCTTTGTGGCTTTAGCTTTAACAGTTTGACTATGCAAAGATACACATAATAGGGACTTGGTATGTGTTTGCTAAATAATTCAATTTAGTGCTGGGAAAAGAATTACAGCCAACTTAATTTTATTGCAGATACAGATATTTCAGGGCTTAAAAAAATCTCCTTTGCAATATGAACCCAATCACACAATGCTAGAGCTATCTAGGGTAACGTACTTAAATACATGGAAATATTTCATTCTGGAACATCAGCTGTTTTCTCATAGGAGCCTGATGATCTTATTCTTTCCAAAGAAACTATAGAAATGTAGGCCGGGCACAGTGGCTCACGCCTGTAATCCCAGCACTTTGGGAGGCCAAGGCGGGCAGATCACGAGATCAGGAGTTCCAGACCAGCCTGGCCAACATGGAGAAACCCCATCTCTAGTAAAAATACAAAAAATAGCTGGGCATGTGGTGGGTGCCTGTAATCCCAGCTACTTGGGAGGCTGAGGCAGGAGAATCATTTGAACCCACCAGATGGAGGTTGCAGTGAGCCAAGATCCCACCATTGCACTCCAACCTGGGCAACAGGGAGAGACTCCATCTCAAAAAAAAAAAAAAAAAAAAAAGAAAAGGAAACGATAGAAATGACTACTTCCCTATCAATCTTTATAGTTACAGAGCTAAACACCACACAAAACTTCATCTTCTTGAAATATAAAATTAACAATGCCTGTCCTGAGTAGTATCATAGCAAATCAAATGCATTACTTCTTCTTCTTCTTTTTTTTTTTTTTTTTTGAGATGGAGTTTCACTCTTGTGGCCCAGGCTGGAGTGCAATGACGTGATCTCGGCTTACTGAAACCTCCACCTCCCGGGTTCAAGTAATTCTCCTGCCTCAGCCTCCCGAGTAGCCAAGATTACAGACGCCCGCCACCAAGCCCAGCTAATTTTTTTATTTTTAGTAGAGACGGGGTTTCACCATGTTGGCCAGGCTGGTCTCAAACTCCTGACCTCAGTTGATCCGCCCACCTCAGCCTCCCAAAGTGCTGGGATTACAGGTGTGAGCCACGACGACCAGCCATGATGCATTTCTTAAACGTAGTTTTAACTATTCTGGGATGGCCACTGTGTAGCATGAAAAAGAAATGACCAATGCCTGCTGGTGGTTTATGATCTTCCTTAGAGTTATTTGGAGGTGTAAGAATAATAAATATTGAGCATTTAAAAAATATTTCTAAGACCTGTAAAACTCTCATCTTTGATGTTCCCATTGCTTGCAACTAGAGCATTTCTAAAAATTTTTAATAGCAAATCTTCCCCAATCTACTCCTGAGTTTTTAAAACATGTTTTGGAACTATGCAAAACATATATATAGTTTTATGTAAATAAATATAAATATGTTATATATATGTATGTTGTATGTATATAAATATATATATATATTTTAATCTTCTGGTTTCTAAAAAACATTACATTCATCCCAGTGTTTGCAATATGACAAGGATATTTAATGCACTCCATAATAATACAATAGCTGGTATTTATAGAGTACTTATTATGTGCCAACCACTATCTTTTTTTATTTTTTTATTTTTTTGAGATGGAGTCTCACTCTGTTGCCCAGGCTGGAGTGCAGTGGCACAGTCTCAGCTCACTGCAACCTCCACCTCCCGGGTTCAAGCGATTCTCCTGCCTCAACCTCCTGAGTAGCTGGGATTACAGGCACGTGCCACCACGCCCAGCTAATTTTTCTATTTTTAGTAGAGACAGGGTTTCACCACATTGGTCAGGCTTGTCTCAAACTCCTGACCTGGTGATCCACTTGCCTCGGCCTCCCAAAGTGCTGGGATTACAGGCGCGAGCCAGCCAACCACTATCTTATTGAGTCTGTGCAACAACCCATTATATATATGCACTCTATAGTATTAATGAGGGCACAAAAGTTAGGACTGGTTAAGTGAATAAAAATGTTTTAAAATTGGACTGCTGTGATTGCACAATTTCTTAAGTTTAGCAAAAAAAAAAAATCTATTCTTGAATGAACTTTATGGTAAGTAAATTGTATGTCAATAAAGCTGTTAAAAATTACACACCAGAGAGAAAGAAGGAAGTGGGGCATCAAGTGACAGGCTTACTGTCATCTAGGAAATGTTCGGTCAACCAGAACTCAAGCATAGCTGGTCTAACTCTGGACCCATGCACAGCTGTTGCTCCAGAGAAAGGAGCTACACGGAAATAAAAAGATTCCGTGAGGGAAACAAGGATCAGACTTTACTCAGCTGTCTCCTGCTTAGATGTTTATTTCTTCATGTCTGTGTAATTCTTCAACTCCACATCCCTGCTATACATTGTTACATAAACATGTGCAACCAATATTTTATATATTTCCATTTACAGATCAATTAAATATATAAGAATATATGGAAGTGTACATTTAAAAAATAAAAGAACTATCATTATAAACTCTTATTATACCATTGTTCTTCATGGAAATTGATTTCTTCCCTTCTTTGAGAGCACACAGTTTAGCATTTACTATTTCTCTAAAATCACAGAAGCAAAGCTGCAGCCATGAACCCACTTCATTTCTTTCATTTTGCCTTTCATCCAGTCTATCCGAACCAGGTAATCCAAATACTAAGGATGGCCACCACACGGCATTTAAAAATATTTTAGACTTCTTCCTCTCAACTGCCGGGACTGCGCACATTCTGAGCTGGCCTGCAAGTTCTGTATGATTGCCCAAACGGGCATAAATGGGTGGCAATGAAATGAACCCCAAAGAGCTCACCCACTTCACTGTAAGAACTAAACTTGCTTTTATGTCTACAATAATGTCCCAAGTTCAAGAAGCAATTTCATTCCATAACCTAACATGGAATGTTGGTGTCATCATTCTTTCATGGACAGGAACCAGCCACCCTGATACACACATATGCTCTCTATACAAGTCCTAAGGCGGAAGCACTCAAAGGCTCAGATCCTTCTGCCTTAACTTCTTTCATCTTGCTAGAACCTGAACTGCAAAAAGAATTACCTTCCTTTTTTGTTGTTTTTTGTTTGTTTGTTTCTTTGTTTGGAGACAGGGTCTCGTTCTGTCACCCACACTGGAGTGCACTGGCACAATCATGGCTCACTGCAGCCTCGACCTCCCAGGCCTAAGTGATCTTCCCACCTCAGCCTCCCAAGTAGCTGGAACTACAGGCACGTGACATGACTCCCAACTAATTTTTAAATTTTTCATAGAGAGGGGCATCCCCCTATGTTGCCCAGGCTAGTCCTGAACCCCTGCACTCAAGCAATCCTCCCGCCTCAGGCTCCAAATTGCTGGGATTATAGGCATGAGCCACCAGGCCCAGCCCTGCTTTCTCCCTTCTCCAAGCCAAGTGTGAAGTCAACACAGTAAACTGAAAATTAAAGCCAGGTATGGTGGCTCACACTTGCAATTCCAACATTTTGGAGATGGAAGTAGAAGAATGGCTTGAGCTTAGGAATTCGAGGCCAGCCTGGGCACCATAGTGAGACGTCATCTCTACTAAAAGTACAAAAACATTAGCCAGGCATAGTGGCACATGCCTCTAGTCCCAGCTACTCAAGAGGCTGAGATGGGAGGATCACTTGGGCCTGGTAGGTGGAGGCTGTAGTGAGCAGTGATTGCACCACTGCACTCCAGCCTGGAAGACAGAGTGAAACTCTGGCTCAAAAAAAAAAAAAAAAAAGGAAAAGAAAATCAATACATAGAAGTGATTGATTTTTACAGCTTTAATTTACTGTATGACTATTACAGCCCAGTGATTGACTTCTACAGCTCTAATTTACTGTATGAGTATCATGGCCCAGGCTATAACAAGATGCTTTATACATATATTGCTCACATTATAAGATCCTTGCAAGGCTGGGTGTAGTGGCTCATGTCTGTAATCCCAGCACTTTGGGAGGCCAAGGCAGGCAGATCACCTGAGGTCAGGAGTTTGAGACCAGCCTTGCCAACATGGTGAAACCCCATCTCTAATAATAATACAAAAATTAGATAGGCTTGGTGGCAGTCGCCTGTAATCCCATCTACTCAGGAAGCTGAGGCAGGAGAATTGATTGAACCCAGGAGGTGAAGTTTGCAGTAAGCCAACATCCCACCATTGCACTCCAGGCTGGGTGACAAGGGTGAAACTCTGTCTCAAACAAATGTATAAATAAATAAGATTCTTGCAAAACATTCCCATTTTACTACAGCTAAGCACTTGAAGATTCAGAGAGTTAAATAACTTTCAGATCATACAGCTAAAAACTGGCAGAGGTGAGATTTTTCTGCCAGATTCCAAAACCCATGTTCTTTCCACCATATGCCACACCACCTTCCTTCTCGCTCCACCATCTTTTAAGATAATAGTATTTTAACATTACTATGCAAACTTACTGAAAGCAGAGTGATCATACTCCACGCTAAAAGCCATTGGCTAAAATTAGAAACTTTAACTCAACTAAAATATAATCACCTAGAAAATCCTAGTTAAGGCCAGGCGTGGTGGCGGGCACCTGTAGTCACAGCTACTCCGTAGGCTGAAGCAGGAGAATGGTGTGAACCTGGGAGGCAGAGCTTGCAGTGGGCCGAGATCATGCCACTGCACTCCAGGCTGGGTGACAGACTGAGACTCTATCTCAAAAAAGAAAGAGAGAGAGAGAGAGAGAGAGAAAGAAAGAAAGAAGGAAGGAAGGAAGGAAGGAAAGAAGGAAGGAAGGAAGGAAAGAAGGAAGGAAGGAGAAAGAAAGAAAGAAAGAAGGAAGGAAGGAAGGAAAGAAAGAAAAGAAAGAGAAAGAAAGAGAGAAAGAAGGGAGGAAGGGAGGGAAGGAAGGAAGGAAGGAAGGAAAGAAGAAAGGAAAATCCTAGTTAAAAACAAAGCAGCTCAGCCTCAAAGCCATAAGTCGTCACTTTTGGTTTTCAAAAACCATTGCTTTTATGTGATAATCCTTAAAGTTGAGAAAATCAAAAGGATTACGTACTTGTCATTCTTTTTCTTCCTTCAGAATCTGAGTCATTCATGTTACTAACAGTGAATAAAACAAAAGACAAAATTAACTACTTGTCTCCTCCAACTATATCTTTTCTTCAAATAGGAGGGAATTCTCTCACAAGACAAATAATGAGAAAAACCCGTTAAAAAATCACATTGATTTGAAAGGAAGACAGAAAATACTCAGTTTGACTAAACAGTGTATAAAATACCTCTTTCTTTAGTTATTTTAGGCAATACCAAACCTTCTTTTTTATTAACCAATTAAAAAAAATCTTGGGCCAGTGTGGTGGCTCTCACCTGTAATCCCAGCACGTTAGCAGGCCAAGGTGGCTGGATCTCTTGAGCCCAGGATTTGAGACCAGCCTGGGTAATGTGGCAAAACCCTGTTTCTACAAAAAAAATTCAAAACTAAGCCAGGTGTGGTGGCATGCACCTGTAGTCCCAGCTACTCAGGAGGCTGAAGTGGGAGGATCCCTTGAGCCTCGGAGGCAGAGGTTGCAGTGAGCTGCTGCACTCCAGTCTGGGCGACTGAGCCAGACCTTGTCTCAAAAGGAAAAAAAAAAAAAATCTTGGCTGGGCACATGGCTCACGCCTGTAATCTCAGTACTTTGGAGGCAAAGCGGGGAGGATCGCTGGATCACAGGAGTTTGAGGCTAGGTTGGGCAGCATACAAAAAATAAAAAAAAATTAGCCAGGCATGGAGGTGCACACTTGTTTTCTTTCCCTCTGTAGCACTTATCTCCTAATACTCGCTATAACTTATTTGTTTTGTTAATTTGTCTCTCCTACCAGAAGTAAGAATCATGCGGGCACAATTATTTTTCTTGTTTTTTTTTTTTTTTTTCATCACTGTGCCCTTAGCACTTAGAACAGTGTCTGGCACACACTAAGCACCTAAATACTCAATAAATATTTGTTGAATGAATTAACTCTCAGGGAAAAGCAGGTACAAAACTGATGGAGACAAGGGTGGGAGCAAGATGGCTTAATGAATATCATCTTATATCATTTCGATTTTGAACTATGTGACTGTAGTACCAATATATTTTTAAATTAAGAAAATCACAGATGGAATGTAAAATTTTTATCTTTATTGAAACAATATTTTTGCTACCAGGGTTAATAAAATCACTATACGCCTTGACTTCCATCTGGAATCTTGTTGTACTGTTGTACTGAAAACAGGCTCAATTTTAGATTGGAGGAGTTGGGGGAGAGGAAGGGTAGGAAGAGAAATACATTTTGTCTTCTAGCAAATACGTTAGAGACACAGAAATGATTAAAATGTGGTCCCTGGCCTCCAGGAGCTCAATGTCTAGTAGTAGAATCAATCAATATTTAACATTTGATATAATACTAATATACTCAATATCTTTCACACTTATTTATATACATACATATGATATTTCAATTTGAGCAATTATAAACATTGCAAATTTTTCTATTTATTATTTATTGCTGCATAATAAAGGCAACCATGTCCTTTTTCTCTTCAATCTAAATTCAGAATAAGAGACCACACAGTAGATAGTTGGAGATTAAAATATCTGCTTACTACTGATAAAAGCTAGCCTGGAGAATATGGCTCAGGCAGAAGATAAAGTGGCACGATGATATGTTACATGCAAATGAATATCAATCATCTGTTGGAGTTAAATAAAAACTGTATTAACAGTTATGCAAAGATTCAGAGAATATATCACCTATCCACCCTGTTTGGGGAAAACACTTAAGAAAGTAAACAAGACAGACTTTAAGATGGAACCAATGAAAAAGTATGGTGGTGAGCAGAGAAGTGACTCCAAGTGGGGGATGGGGGAGTCTCAAAGGCAAAGACACTTTAAACAGAACAAAGACACCCAAAGGTAGGGAGGCTTCAGATACCACTTAACTTTAGGAGCTCCTCTGTCTGCTGCTGACCCAAAGTTCCCCCAGAGGCATTCAAAGCCTGGGGCTCCTGCCTCCTGCCCCTAGTTTGCTATCCTAAGCCCAGTCCTCAAGAAGGAGGACTGGCTCTGCCTCACCTCCCTACCCCTTCTTTTTTCCCTGCTGTGTCCAGCCAGTTTCTTTCCTCCTACCTTCCCCAATGCCCAGTTCTGGGCACTTTCCTTCTTCCCCTAGACTGTCTGAAAACAACATTTTTAGGATACAAAATGTATGCTACAGATTTCATTGCTGTAGAGGAAATGTCTGACAGCTCTTGTATTTAAACTTAAGTAGCCACATTGGGACTCACAATTTCAAATCGTGAGTTCTAGACCAGAGCCCTCTCTCCTAAAGCAAAGTCAGAGGGTCAGAGGTATTCTTCTTGATTCTAATAATAAAAAATGATTTTTTGTAGAGACAGGATCTCACTGTGTTGCCCAGGCTGGTCTCAAACTCCTGGCCTCAACTGATCCACCCACCTTGGCCTCCCACTTTGCTGGCATGATAAGCAAGAACCACCACACCTGGCCTTTGGAGGTGCTCTAGCTTTGTGTGTTTTGGGCTAATCTTCCTACATAGCTGTCAGTAAGATGCTCCTGCAGTGTGGTTCCAAGCCTTTCTGCACAAATGCAGTGGATCCTCTGATATTTTTACATGGAAGAGCCCTTTTGTTTATTGCAGAGAAGCTAGACAATTCACAGTTAGTAACCTAAGGCCTAGAAAATTTTGTTTCTTGATCAAAACAACTGTTTATAGATGCTTGTGGTCCAAAGATGCAGATTCCTAATCATGAAAAAGAGGAAGTGATGTCCATTGCAGGCAACCAGGGAGGGAGTTTAGGATTGTTCTGAGGCCGTGAAAGCCATTGAAATTCACCCATAAGAGGGCAGAAAAAGGGAATCCACATGTTTTGATCCCTCCATGTGGAGGATATAATTGGATCTTCATGAAGGTGCACCACCTTTGGGGTCAGAGAGAATTGGATTTGGATTTGAATCCCAGTTCCAACACTCACTACGAAGTGATGGTGAATGAGTTTTTAAATCTTCTGAGCCTCAGTTTGCTCATCTCTAAAAGAAGGGACTCTTATGAGGCTTGTATTAGCTTAGTGTGTAAAAATCTGGGAATAATGCCTGGAATTTAAAAGACGGGGTTGTTATGAGGCTTCAATAAGGTAAGTGTGTAAAAATCTGAACACAATGCCTTTAATTTTGTAATTGTACAATATATGAAGAAGGAGGATTATTTTTCTCTCCTTTTATTTTTAGGACAAATTTATACAATTGGCATTATTCATATTTTTAAGATAATCAAAGGACTAACAAGTTTAAATAAATCACCATACTCACAAAGCAGTTCACAATATATTTACTGGGTAATTGCTACTTAAAAGTAGCAATGATGATCACATTGAAAATCTTGTATTATGTGGTGGTTTTCTCTTCCATGAGCCTCTTCATTTGTGGAAACCATAGAGTCTAAGTTGCTCTATCAAAGTGTTCATTAGAAAAATGTGATGTACTCAGTGTACAAATTTTAGAAAATTTCCACTGTAGTCTTGTTAATTTGATTGAATATGTGCGTTTTGGATTGTGAATATGAATATGTATTGATATATGAAATAAGACTTGACATCATAGAGTAATCTTAGCTCATGGCAATGCTTTCTTCTGAAAATACCTGCCGAAATTTGTATTTTTTCTAGTTTCCAAAAAAATCAGTCGCGACGGGGCAAAGGGAGTGTTTGAATGTCAGTTACTGCATGAGGCACATTAGTGTACAGTATTTTCCGCATAATTCATATTCATACTTCACAGTGAGGAAACCTGAAAGTTGCTACCAGCTACTAATAAATGAAAGGTGGGGCGGGGCCGCTGTGGGGCAGGGCCTTGTGAGCCAGTGCCTGGACTCCCACATCACAAATGGAAGGGCTGCGCGTGAGGGGAACTCAAGGCCTGATTGGTTCCTCCTAAGCAGGACGCGATCTGGTTGGCAGGGCAACCGGCCTTCAGTTAGTGCCTTCAGTGGGTGCCTTCAGTTGGTGGCATTTGGTTGCCTTTCCTGGGGAGAGGTGGCAGGTGCTCAGCTCTGCAGGCGTGGGGGCAAGCGAAGGCCCAAGCTTTCCGAGAACAGCAGAGGTGCCCCATGGGGACCACACTGACTTGTCGCGTGTGCACCAAAGCCAGCCCCAGGCAGGGCCCCCACAGGGCTTCTGCGGAGCCGTCTTGCGGCTCTGACATCTATAAGTGGGCAGCCAGGAAAGGCGCAGGCCCCAGCACAGAGGAGCAGAGGCACCCGGAACAAGCTGTCCCTTAATGCCAGCCCCAAGCGGGGCCAGCTCAGGGTGCGGTGTTTGGAGCCATCCTCCAGCTCTGAGATCCATGAGGTGGCGGTGGGAAAAGCGCCAGACTCCACTGATTTGGAGCCTGCCCAGTCTGATTCAGGAGCCTTGACTAGCAGCACATTCGCGACCCGAAGACGCCAAAAGGTAGGGAGACTGCAGATACCGCTTGGCCTTAGGAGCTCCTTTGGCAGTTGCTCACCCATGGTTCCCCCAGAGGCATCCACAGCCTAGGGCTCCTCCCTCCTGCCCCTAGTTCGCTTTCCTAGGCCCAGGCCCCAAGCAGGAGGACTTGCTCTGATTCCACTCCCCACCCCTTCTTCTTTCCCTGTTGCGTCCAGCCGGTTACTTTTCATTGCTCTGCCCAAATGCTCACTTCTGGGCCCTCTTCTTCTTTTCTTAGGCTGGTCAAAACTCAGTTTTCAAAATACAAAATGGATGCTACAGATTTCATTACGGTAGAGGAAATGTCTGACAGCTCTTGTATTTAAGCTTAAGTAGCCACACTGGGACTCCCAATTTCATATCTTGAGTGCTAGAGCAGAAGTCTCTCTCCTAAAGTAATGGCTGAGGGTTAGAGGTACTCTTCTTGATTCTAATAATAAAAATGATTTCTTGTAGAGACAGGGTCTCACTGTGTTCCCCAGGCTGGTCTCAAATCCCTGGTCTCAAGTGATTCACCCACGTTGGCCTCCCACTTTGTTGGGATGACAGGCAAGAACCACCACCTGGCCTTTGAAGGTGTTCCTGCTTTGTATATTTTGGCTGGTTTTCCTGCACAACTGTAAGACGCTCCTGCAGCATAGTTCCAAAGCTTTCTGCACAAATTCAGTGGATATTATGATTTTTTACATGGAATAGCCCCTTTATTTATTGCAGAGAAGCTGGACAATTCACCCTTACTAACACTGGGCTTAGCAAATTTCATTTATTGATCAACACACCTGTTAAAAGGTGATGCTTGTGGTCTAAATATGCAGATTCCTCATCATCTTCAAGGAAAAGGGAACCACTGCAAGGCAACCTGGGAGGGAGTTTAGGATTGTTCTGAGGCAGTGCAAGCCATTGAAATTCACACAGGAGGGGACAGAAAAGAGAATCCACATGTTCTGATCCCTCCATGTTTTGGGTATAACTTGGTCCTCCTTGATTTGCACCATTTTTGGCATCAGAGAAAACTGGATTTGAATCCCATTTCTATCACTCTTTATGATGTGATGGTGAATGTGTTTTTAACTTGTCTGAGCCCCAGTTTGCTCATCTATAGAAGATGTGATTGTTATAAGGCTTCGATAAGGTAAGTGTGTAGGAACCACGGCAAACTCCTTGTAATTTAAAAGACAGGGTTGCTAGGAGGCTTCTATAAGGTAAGTGTGTAAAAGACTGGACACAATGTCTACCACTTTGTAAATGTTCAACATGTGGAGGAGGAGGATTATGTGATGTACTTCATGTGTAAATTTTAGAAAATTTCTTCTCTTAGTCTTGTTAATTTGATTGAATATGTGTGTTATTTTCAAAAATGTAAATGGAATATATATTGATTGGATTTATATGCATATATATAAAATATAACGACATTATAGAGTAGGCTTAGCTCATGGCAATGCTTTTCTCTGAAAGCACCTGCAGAAATCACTTTTATTTCTAGTTTGTTAATGTTTCAGAGATTATGGGGGAAAGAGGGTTCTATGAATGTCAGACACTGCGTGAGGTAGATTTGGTTTCAGTAATTTTAGCGTCATTCATTGTAAGGCAATGATCCCTCGGAACTTCTTCACAGTGAGAAACCTGTAAGGTCCTAGCAGCCAGCAATGAATGAAAGGTGGGGGGGGGGGGCCGCTGAAAGGGTGGGGCCTTGTGAGCCCTGTGCCTGTGCTCTCAAGTTCCAAGTTTGTGGGGATGCATGCAGGGGATTCTGGACCTGATTGTTTCCTCTGGACCAGGATGTGGTCTGGTTGGCAGGGCAACTGACCTTCACTTGGTGGCCTTCAGTGGGTGCCCTCATTGGTTGCCTTCGGTTAGTGCCCTCGGTTGGTGCCCTCAATTGTTTCTCTTCAGTTGGTGGTCTTCAGTTGTTGGGCAGTGGTGGAAGGAGGATGAATCCGTTTGTGCTCTCTCCTCCCCCAGTCACAGCTCTCAGGCTTGTTGCCTCCAGGCCCTTCTAAAATAAACCAGACAGGTTGGCAGGTTTTTCTTAGTAGACAAGTCAGTTCAGGGTATGGGGGTTATGCGGGGTGTGGGCTGCTAGTTCAGTGCCGCCCCATGGCCCAGGGCTGCCCGTGCCAGCCATGCTTTTGGAAGGAAGAGGCGATAGGTGTTGAGGTCTGCAGACTTGGGGGCAAGTGAAGGCCCAACTGCCGGTGAAGAGCAGGGTTGCCCCACGGGGACCACACAGACCTGTAGCATGCGCACCAAAACCAGCCCCAGTCAGGGCTGGCACAAGTGTTCTGCAGAGCCAACCTGTGGCTCTGACGTCTACAAGTGTGCAGACAGTGAAGGCACAGGCTGCGATATACAGGAGCAGAGACGCCCTGAACACACTGTCCCCCAATGCCAGCTGCAAGCGGGGCCAGCTCAGGGTGCTGTGGATGAAGCCGTCCTGAAGCTCTGAGATCCACGAGGTGGTGATGGCAGTAGCGCCAGACTCCACTGCTATGGAGCCTGCCCATCGAATTTGCGAGCCAACGAGGGACCTGACAGCAGCACACTGGCCACCAGAAGATGCCCAAAGGTAGGGAGGTGACAGATACTGCTTAAATTCAGGACCTCCTCTGTCCGTTGCTGGCCCAAGTTTCCCCCAAAGGCATCCAAAGACTCAGTTATCTCATCTATAAAAGATGTGATTGTTTTGAGGTTTCCATAAGGTAAGTGTGTAAAAACCATGGCAAAATGCTTGTAATTTGAAAGAGAACATTTCTATGAGGCTTCTATATGGTAAGTGTATAAAAATCTGGATGCAATACCTATAATTTTTTAAATGTTCAGTATATGGGGAAGGAGGATTATTTTTTCTCATCTAATTTTCAGAGCAACTTTATAAAATTGATGATACTCATATTTCTTAGACAATCCAACCAATGTTCAGAAAGAATAAATAGATAATCAAGGTCACACAGCAATTCACAATGCATTCACTGGGTAATTTCTAGTTAAAGGTAGCAATGATTTTCACATTGAAAATGTTGTATTATGTTGTGGTTTTCTCTTACGTAATTCTCTTGGTGTTTTGAAACCATATATTCTAAGTTGCTCTGTCAAAGTGATCATCAGAAAAATGTGATGTACTTAGTGTGTAAATGTTAGAAAATTTTTTGTGTTACTCTTGTTAATTTGATTGAACATATGTGTTATTCTCAAAAATGTAAATCGGATATACGTGGATTGGATATATATATGCATATGTGAAATATGACTTGTCATTATAGAGTAGGCCTATCTCATGGCAATGGTTTTTTCTGAAAGCACCTGCAGAAATCTCTCTTATTTTTAGTTTGTTAATGTTTTAGAGATTATGGGGGAAAAGGGATTCTATGAATCACTGACACTGCGTGAGACAGATTTGGTTTCAGTAATTTTAGCATCATTCATTGTAAGGTGATGATCCCTAGGAACTTCTTCTCAGTGGGAAACCTGAAAGTTCCTAGCAGCCAGCAATGAATGAAAGGTTGGGTGGGGCCCCTTCAGGGCAGGGCCTTGTGAACCATGTGCCTGTGCTCTCAAGTTCCATGTTTGTGGGGATGCATGCAGGGGATTCTGAACCTGATTGTTTCCTCTGAACCAGGATGCGGTCTGGGTGGCAGGACAACTGGCCTTCACTTGGTGGCCTTCAGTGGGTGCCCTCATTGGTTGCCTTCATTTAATGCCCTCAGTTGGTACCCTCAGTTGTTTCTCTTCAGTTAGTGGTCCTCAGTTGGTGGTCTTCAGTTGTAGGGCAGTGGTGGAAAGAGGATGAAACTGTGCTTTCTCCTCCCCCAGTCACAGCTCTCAGGCTTGTTGCATCCAGGTCCTTCTAAAATAAGCCAGACAGGTTGGCAGGTTTTTCTTAGCAGACAAGTGAGCTCAGGGTACAGGGGTGACACGGGGTGAGGGATGCTAGTGCAATGCAACCGCATGGTCCAGGGCTGCACATGCCAGCCATGCTTTTGGAAGGAAGAGGCGATAGGTCTTTGGATCTGCAGACTTAGGGGCAAGTGAAGGCCCACGCTGACCAAGAAGAGCAAGGGTGCCCCATGGGGAGCACACTGAACTGTTGCATGTGCACCAAAACCTGCCCCAGTTAGGGCCAGCACAAGGGTTCTCCAGAGACAGGCTGTGGCTCAGACATCTACGAGTGTGCAGACGGTGAAGGCGCAGACTGCAATATACTGGAGCAGAGGCGCCCTGAACATGCTGTCCCCCAATGCCAGCCACAAGTGGGGCTATCTCAGGGTGCAGAGGGTGAAGCCGTTCTGCACCTCTGGGATCCAAAAGGTGGAGGTGGCAGTAGCACCGGACTCCACTGCTTTGGAGCCTGCCCAGTCGAATTTGGGATCCAGCGAGGGACCTGACAGCAGCAGGTTGGCCACCAGAAGACGCCCAAAGGTAGGGAGGAAACACATACTGTTTAAGTTCAGAAGATCCTCTCATTGTTGCTGGCCAAATGTTCCCCCTGAGGCATCCAAAGCCTCAGTTTTCTCATCTATAAAAGATGTGATTGTTTCGAGGTTTCCACAAGGTAAGTGTGTAAAAACCATGGCAAAATGCTTGTAACTTAAAAGAGAGGGTTCCTATGAGGCTTCTTTAAGGTAAGTGTGTAAAAATCTGGACACAATACCTAAAATTTTTTAAGTGTTCAGTATATGGTGAAGGAGGATTATTTTTTCTCATCTAATTTTCAGAGCAACTTTATAAAATTGGTGATACTCATATTTCTTAGACAATCTAACCAATGATCAGAAAGAATAAATAGATAACCAAGGTCACAGAGCAATTCACAATGCATTCACTGGGTAATTTCTAGTTAAAAGTAGCAATGATTTTCACATTGAAAATTTTGTGTTATGTGGTGGTTTTCTCTTACATAATCCTCTTGCTATTTTGAAACCACAGGTTCTAAGTTGCTCTATTAAAGCAATCATTAGAAAAATGTGATGTACTTAGTGTGTAAATGTTAGAAAATTTCTTGTGTTACTCTTGTTAGTTCAATTGAACATATGTGTTATTTTGAAAAATGTAAATCGAATATATGTGGTTTGGATATATATATGCATATATGAAATATGACTTGACATTATGGAGTAGGCTTAGCTCATGGCAATGTTTTTTTCTGAAAGCATCTGCAGAAATCTCTCTTACTTTTAGTTTGTTAATGTTTCAGAGATTATGGGGGAAGGGCGATTCTACGAATCCTAGACACTGTGTGAGACAGATTTGGTTTCAGTAATTTTAGCATAATTCATTGTAATGTGATGATCCCTAGGAACTTCTTCACAGTGAGAAACTTGAAAGGTTCTAGCAGGCAGCAATGAATGAAAGGTGGGGCAGGGCCTCTGAAAGGGCGGGGCCTTGTGAGCCAGGTGCTTGTGCTCTCAAATTCCAAGTTTGTGGGGATGCATGCAGGGGATTCTGAACCTGATTGTTTCCTCTGAACCAGGATGCGGTCTGGTTGGCAGGGCAACTGGCCTTCTCTTGGTGGCCTTCAGTGGGTGCCTCATTGGTTGCCTTCAGTTGGTACCCTCACTTGGTTCTCTTCAGTTGGTACCCTCAGTTGGAGCTCTTCAGTTGGTGGTCCTCAGTTGTTTCTCTTCAGTTGGTGGTCCTCAGTTGGTGGTCTTCAGTTGTTGGGCAGTGGTGGAAGGAGGATGAATCCGTTTGTGCTCCCTCCTTCCCGAGTCACAGCTCTCAGGCTTGTTGTATCCAGGCCCTTTTAAAATAAACCAGACAGATTGGCAGGGTTTTCTTAGCAGACATGTCAGCTCAGGGTATGGGGGTGATGCGGGGTGTCAGCTACAAGCGCATTGCTGCCCCATGGCTCAGGGCTGCCTGTGGCAGCCATGCCTTTGCTAGGAAGAGGTGATAGGTGGCAAGTGAAGGCCCAGCTGCCTGAGAAGAGCAGGAGTGCCCCACGTGGACCACACTAAACTGTCGCATGTGCACCAAAGGCAGCCCCAATCAGGGCCAGCACAAGGGTTCGACAGAGCCAGCCTGTAGCTCTCACATCAATGAGTGTGCAGACAGCAAAGGCACATGCTGTGATATACAGGACAAGAGGCACCCTGAACATGCTGTCCCCCAATGCCAGCTGCAAGCGGGGCTAGCTCAGGGTGCAGTGGGTGAAGCCGTCCTGCAGCTCTGGGATCCATGAGGCGCAGGTGGCAGTAGCGCTGGACTCCACTGCTTTGGAGCCTGCCCAGTTGAATTTGGGAGCCAGCGAGGGACCTGACCACAGTACACTGGC
The DNA here is from genome assembly GCF_028885625.2 of Pongo pygmaeus. Classification (NCBI taxonomy): domain Eukaryota; kingdom Metazoa; phylum Chordata; class Mammalia; order Primates; family Hominidae; genus Pongo; species Pongo pygmaeus. The sequence continues at coordinate 27,300,711 of NC_072381.2, read as the reverse complement.
AACCAGAAGATGCCCAAAGGTACGGAGACAATGGATACTGCTTAAGTTTGGAAGATCCTCTGGCCGTTGCTGGCCCCAGTTTCCCCCAGAGACATCCAAAGCCTCAGTATTCTCATCTATAAAAGATGTGATTGTTATGAAGCTTCCATAAGGTAAGTGCCTAAAAACCATGGCAAGATGCTTGTAACTTAAAAGAGAGGGTTCCTATGAGGCTTCTATAAGGTAAGTGTCTAAAGATCTGGACACAATACCTATAATTTTTTAAGTGTTCAGTGTATGGAGAAGGAGGATTATTTTTTTCATCTAATTTTTAGAATGAGTTTATAAGATTGGTGATACTCATGTATCTTTGACAATCAAACCAATGATCAGAAAAAATAAATAGATCACCAAAGTCACAAAGCGGTTCACAATGCATTCACTGGGTAATTTCTAGTTAAAAGTAGCAATGAGGATCACATTGAAAATTGTGTATTATCTGGTAGTTTTCTCTTACATAGTCCTCTTGGTGTTATGAAACCACAGATTCTAAGTTGCCCCATCAAAGTGATCATTAGGAAAATGTGATGTACTTCATGTGTACATTTTAGAAAATTTCTTCTGTTAGTCTTGTTAATTTGATTGAACATGTGTGTTATTTTCAAAAATGTAAATGGAACATATGTGGATTGGGGATATATGTGTATATACGAAATATGACTTGGCATTATAGAGTAGGCTTAGCTCATGGAAATGTTTTTTTCCAAAGGCACCTGCAGAAATCACTCTTATTCCTAATTTCTCAATGTTTCAGAGATTATGGGGGAAAAGGGGGTTCTATGAATCTCAGACTCTGTGTGAGGTAGATTTTGTTTCAGTAATTTTAGCATCATTCTTTGTAAGGTGATGATCCCTAGGAACTTCTTCACGGTGAGAAACCTGAAAGGTCCTAGCAGCCAGCAATGAATGAAAGGCAGGGTGGGGCTGCTGGCAGGGCGGGTCTTATGAGCCATGTGCCTGTGCTCTCGAGTTCCAAGTTTGTGGGGATGCATGCAGGGGATTCTGGACCTGATTGTTTCCCCTGAACCAGGATGTGGTCTGGTTGGCATGATAACTGGCCTTCACTCGGTGGCCTTCAGTGGGTGCCCTCATTGGTTACCTTTGGTTAGTACCCTCAGTTGATACCCTCAGTGGGTGCTCTTCCATTGGTGGTCCTCAGTTGGTGGTCTTCAGTTGTTGGGCAGTTGTGGAGGGAGGATGAATCTGTGCTCTCTCTGTCCCAGTCACAGCTCTCAGGCTTGTTGCCTCCAGGCCCTTCTAAAATAAGTCAGAGAGGTTGGCAAGGTTTTTTTAGCAGACAATTCAGCTCATGGTATGGGGATGACACAGGGTGAGAGCTGCTAGTGCAGTGCCGCCCCATGGCCCAGGGCTGCCCATGCCAGCAATGCTTTTGCCAGGAGGAGGCGAAAGGTATTCAGCTCTGCAGACTTGGGGGCAAGCGAAGGCCCAATCTGCCCGAGAAGAGCAGGGGTGCCCCATGGGGTACACACTGAACTGTCGCATGTGCACCAAAGCCAGCCCGAATCAGCGCTGGCACAAGGGTTCTGCAGAGCCAGCCCGTGGCTCTGACGTCTACCAGTGTACAGGCAGCGAAGACGCAGGACGCGATATACAGGAGCAGAGGCACCTGGAACATGCTGTCCCCCAATGACAGCCACAAGCCGGGCGAGCTCAGGGTGTGGTGGCTGAAGCTGTCCTGCAGCTCTGAGATCCATGAGGTGGAGGTGGCTGTAGCACAGGACTCCACTGCTTTCGAGGCTGCCCAATTGAATTTGGGAGCCAGCAAGGGTCCTGACAGCAGCACATTGGACACCAGAAGACGCCAAAAGGTAGGGAGGCAACGGATACCACTTAAGTTCAGGAGCTCCTCTGGCTGCTGATGGCCTAAGGTTCCCCAAGAGGCATCCAAAGCCTCAGTTTTCTCATCTATAAAAGATGTGATTGTTATGCGGTTTCCATAAAGTAAGTGCATAAACCGTGGCAAAATGTTTGTAATGTAAAAGAGAGGGTTTCTATGAGGCTTTTATAAGGTAAATGTGTAAAAATCTGGACACAATACCTGTAATTTAGGTCACTGTAACCTCTGTCTCCTGGGTTCAAGCCATTCTCCTGCCTTGGCCTCCTGAGTAGCTGGGATTACAGGCATGCGCCATCAGGCCGGACTAATTTTATCATTTTCAAGAGCGATGGGGATTCACCATGTTGGTCAAGCTGATCTTGAAGTACTGACCTCACGTGATCCACTCACCTTGGCTTCCCTAAGTAGTGGGATTACAGGCATGAGCCACCATCCCTGGCTAAAAATTTCATTTATTGATCAACAACCCTTTTTCTAAGGAGATGCTTGTGGTCTAAATACGCAGATTCCCAGTCATTTCCAAGAAGAAGGGAATGACGGCAAGGCAAACTGGGAGGGAGTTTAGGATTGTTCTGAGGTTGTGAAAGCCATTGAAATTCACATATAAGAGGATAGAGAAAGGGAATCCACATGTTTGATCCCTCCATGTACCGGGTATAACTTGTTCTTGATTAAGTTGTACCACCTTTGGCATCAGAGAGAACTGGATTTGAATCCAAGTTCCAACACTCATTAGGATGTGATGGTGAATGTGTTTTTAACTCCTCTGAGCCTCATTTTGCTTATCTATAAAAGAGGGGATTCTTACGAGGCTTCTGTAAGGTAAATGAGTAAAAATTTGGGTGGACAAAATGCCTTTAATTTAAAAGATAGGGTTGTTATGAGGCTTCGATAAGGTAAGTGTGTAAAAATCTGGACACAAGTCCTGTAATGTTGTTAGTGTTCAATATACAGAGAAGGATTATTTTTCTCTCCTTTAATTTTTAGAGCAAGTTTATAAAATGGTGTTACTCATGTTTTTGAGAAAATCAAATGAAGAATCACAAAGATTAAATGAGTCGCCATAGTCACAAAGCAGTTCACAATACATGTCCTGGGTGATTGCCAGTTAAAAGCAGCAATGATGATCACATTTAAAATCTTGTATTACGTGGTGCTTTTCTCTTACGTAAGCCTCTTTGTGTGTTGAAGCCATAGATTCTAAGTTGTTGTATCAAAGTGATCACTAGAAAACTGTGATATACTTAGTGTATACATTTCAGAAAATGTCCTCTATTACTCTTGTTAATTTGATTGAATATGTGTCTTATTTTAAAATATGTAAAGGGAGTATATGTGGATTGAATATATATGTGTATATATATATGAAGTATGATTTGACATTATAGTGTAGGCGTCGCTCATGGCAATGTGTTTTTCTGAAAGCAGCTGCAGAACTCTGTCATTTTTCAGGTTGAAAAATGAGTCTCAGAGGTTATGGGGGAAAGAGGCTCTATGAATATATGAGGCAGACTTGGGTTCAGTAATTTTAGCATCATTCATTGTAAGGTGATGATCCCTAGGAACTTCATCACAGTGAGCAACTTGAAATCTCCCAGCAGCCAACAATGGATGAAAGGTGGGGCGGGTCCACTGGCAGGGTGGGGCCCTGTGAACCTGGTGCTTAAGCTCTGAATTCCAAGTTGGGGGGACACATGCAAAGGATTCTGGGCCTGATTGTTTCCTCTAACCAGGATGCGTTCCGATTGGCAGGGCAACTGGCCTTCACTTGGTGGCCTTCAGTGGGTGTCCTCATTGGTTGCCTTCGCTTAGTGCCGTCAGTTGGTACCCTCAGTTGTTTCTCTTCAGTTGTTCAGCAGTGGTGGAAGGAGGATGAATCCGTTTGTGCTCTCTCCTCCCCAGGCCACGCTCTCAGGCTTGTTGCATCCAGTCCCTTCTAAAATAAACCAGACAGGTTGGTAGTTTTTTTTTTTAGCAGACAAGTCAGCTCAGAGTATGGGGGCAACACAGGGTACAGGCTGTACAGGCTGCTAGCGCAGTGCTACCCCATGGCCCAGGGCTGCCCATGCCAGACATGCATTTGCCAGGAAGAGGCGATAGGTGTTGAACTCTGCAGACTTGGGTGAAAGCGAAGGCCCAAGCTGTCTGCGAACAGCAGGGGTGCCCCATGGGGACCACACTGAACTGTCGCATGTGCACCAAAGCCAGCCCCAATCAGAGCCAGCACAAGGGTTCTGCAGAGCCAGCCTGTGGCTCTGACGTCTATGAGTATGCAGACAGCGAAGGCACAGGCCGCGATATACAGGAGCAGAGGCGCTGTCCCCCAATACCAGCCTCAAGCGGGGCCAGCTCACGGTGGGGTGGGTGAAGCCGTCCTGCAGCTCTGAGATCCACAAGGTGGAGGTGGCAGTAGCGCCAGACCCCACTGCTTTGGAGCCTGCTCAGTTGAATTTGGGAGCCAGCAAGGGTCCTGACTGCAGCACATTGGCAAACAGAAGACGCCCAAAGGTAAGGAGGCTTCAGATACCACCTAAGTTTAGAAGCTCCTCAGGGGGCTGCTGGCCCAAAGTTTCCCCAGAGGCATCCAAAGCCTGGGGGTCCTCCCTCCTGCCCCTAGTTTGCTATCCTAAGCCCAGACCTCAAGCAGGAGAACTGGCTCTGCCTCGCCTCCCCACCACTTCTTTTTTCCCTGCTGTGTCCAGCCGGTTTCTTTCCTCCTACCTACCTACCCCAATGCCCAGTTCTGGGCATTCTTCTTCTCCTAGGCTGACCGAAAACTACATTTTTAGAACACAAAATTTATGCCACAGATTTCATTGCTGTAGAGAAAATGTCTGACAGCTCTTGTATTTAAACTTAAGTAGCCTCATTGGGACTCACAACTTCATATCTTGAGTTCTAGGCC